>NC_056741.1:516183306-516327017 GCF_019279795.1 Protopterus annectens
TCTACCATATTAGTACTATTAACTTTGGAACACACATCAGAATTTACAAGCCGACACATACCCACGGTCAGTACAAAGGATAGAACTTTACTTATTTGCCTACAAAAAAGCCTATTGTTGTAGCGGTTTAGTTGCTTATTCTGTTTCTTGTAACATTTAGGTATTTTAGATACTGAAATAATTATTTTCTGCAACTATTACATAACATATGGGACAGAATTATGTCCTGCAATCCCAGGACATCTGCCATTTGTAATGTATTTTGTCAGGACACAACTGTCCAAAGAGGGACTGTCCCTCACAAAGCGGGATAGATGGTAACCCTGCTGCAGACACCAGATTGTTTGGGCCAACACATAGCCATGGTCAGTGCAGGTTTAGAACATTTATTTGTTTCCTAGCTGTGAGCCTTATACCTTTGGCACTTTTGTTATTTGCCTGTTTCTTCTACGAATTACGTTTATTCTATCCTGATGTGACTGCTTTAGGCAACTGTTACATGCAGTATGGTACACAGTTATTTCCTACAATTACAGGACATTTGGCATTGTATCATTGTTGGTCAGGTCACACCTACACAAACATTAATTGTCCCTCACACAGTGGATCAGGGGGTATCCTGTTTACGTCAGTGCCTTCATCACCCTTATACCATGTGCCACTATGCGAATGTGTGCAATATATTCTCTCGCTTATTCGTGTTGGGACACGTGCATCACGGGCAGGTGTTTGATCCTGGGTAGTAGGTTCTGCATGACCATCTAGGGCTGGACAGTCTCGTGCACCACTACTGCACATTCCAACTTGTGTCCAGATATCTACAGGACTGGACATCGTGTCTTCATACCCATTCTAATGTTTACACAGGTTACTTATCCCATGAGGGATGTCCCAAAAATTGAACAAGTCCAAAACAAGACAAATACCGAACATTCTTCTGGCGTTATGAAAATGTGCTGGGGGTTTTACATGCAAGAGATGCATAGTTTGCAATCCTGAAACTGCCTAGGGTGACACTACCTACTACATATGCGTAGTGGTCACTATATGTAGATGTGACTGCACCAAACCAGTAGGCCAAGTATGGCTGGATTTGGTGGACGTTCAGGTATGGGAGCGGGTTGTGTGCTGTGGAGGGGATGCTGGGCAGTCCATTATGCATCCAGGTGTGTTGCATTTGATATGGCCAGTTCCATCAGGACCAATCTGTGGGTATGTGCCGGTGACATGTCTATACATTTGTATTGCACATTTTAATATTCATATGTTTGTGGGATTGTGTTCTACAGTATGGCCTGTCTGGTTGTATTGCAGATGTGTATACATGTTTTTATGTTTCTTTCTGCTTCACCCGGTGCTCCCTCATACACCTCCGGTTCACCTATTCTGCATACGACACAGTGTCGCCTTGGAGGATTATACCATTACCCATCCCCCCCACACAAATATTCCTGACACTCCACCCATCACTGCTTCGGTTGATGGCCAATGACACGGTCAAGGTAACACATTGCATACCCTACATATGTCAGGTACCTGTATAGTTGTGTGGACTACCCTGCCATGTTTGACTTTCCACATGCTATACCTCACGCACATAGGTACATGCCCATACTCAACTTTTATGACATGGTTGGTATACTCGGGTAATACCCATTCAACTGTGACACATCCTGACAAGTTCGGCTTGGACTGCTGATGTGTGGATTTTGGCTGACTGTTCTAATCATTGGTAGGATGCCACCTTTTCCTATGTCCAAGATGGGATATATTCCGGACACATATCCGACTGTACTCGACAACACGGTACGGATAATACTGTTCCTTTCAGCCTCCATGTTGCCTTATTGTTGTAGCAGTTTATATGCTCCTTCTGTTTCGTTTACATGCTTATTCTATTTCCTGTCACATTTGGTATGTGAAATACGGACATACCTATTGTATGTAACTATTACATGTGTTGTGGGATATAATTCGGTCATACGGTCGCTAGGTATGTACATTTATCATGCTTTTTGTTATGGACACATCTGTCCAGCTGTGTACCCTCCCTCACAATATGGGTCAGCTGGTGACCCTGACCATTGGGCTGGACGTACCTATTGGCGGCGCACTAACATATGATGCGTTTCACTTCCACTTGGTATAACTATCTACACTGTGTTGGACTACGGGCACACAGTTTTCAATGTCATTTGTTCGCGGGATAGGGACCCGTTATTCCCTACAGTGCATTTGTGTTTGCTTCTTCATTTTGTGTTCACAGGAACTGTCTTGCATGCTTTGCATACGTTTCAGTATCCACGGACACTGACAGATGTGATTACTATTGCTTGCAAATTGTTATATGCAAGCATTTTAGGTTGCACATTGACAGCTGACATTTCCACGCCTCCATGCCACACTTCGACACACCCTATGCACTCGCTCTCCTTTCCTATCCACGTGGCTGTGGCGGCAGCGCGTCTTCATTAATATGCATTTGGTGCTACTGTGCCATCTTCGTGCCGCATGGTTGGTGCAAGCCTAACGCCGGCCTTGCACCGTGCTTCATGATTCCCGGGGAATATTTAAAAAAATATATATATATATATATATATATATATATATATATATATATATATATATATATATCAATATCTTGAAATATAATACATATCACTCCTACATTTTGGTAAACATTTAACTCCATTAAAATTGATTTTTAAAAAATATATATATAGGATGTATCCCATGTAACCCAATAATCATACAAATGATCATCCTAAAATATGTTTTAATTTCAAAATGGGAATCATACTGATATTGTCATTAATGCCCGGAAATACTGTAGCATTTAATCTTAACTGTCATTTCATTTCACATATATCCAAATACACATCCAAGACAGCACCCTGACAGTCTTTTTTAATATGCTGAAATATACAAAACTTGAATTTGTGCTCTGGATATTGCTCAATATGTCTAACTAAAGCATTAGTATTTTTCATGTGCCTAATATCCAATATATGTTCACTGATTCTTTCTCCAAATGTTCTACAAGTTTTCCCTATATAAAAATCCAAACAATCTTCACATTTTGCCATGTAAACAACATTTTTGGTATAACAATCAAAGTGTCCATAAATACCAATGGACACACCCACAACATCTATTTTTTTCTCCGGTAGCCAAGATGTACTTGCATATACTATATCTACCATACTTAAAATTGCCCTTACTTTGATTGCTGTTGCCAATCTCATTAACACTACTACCGCCCATTTCCAATAACTGCTTAAATTACTTCCCTTTTCTAAATACATTTTTTGGGGGGGTTACACAGCTTTCCCCATACATTACTATCCAATTTCAACAATCTCCAATTGTTGTGTATAATATTACCTATATGCTCCGCATCATAATTGTAAGTGGTTATGAAAAACATTGATTCACTCATTTCAGTGGTAATATTTGTTGTTTCATTTATCAGTTCCACTACCAGATGCATATCCACTTGATGACTCCCATTACCATTCATTATCAATATTGCTTTATAAACCCCTGGCTCTCTTATATTTAATTTCATCCATAATGGAATCACAATAAAACCATAGGGTATCCGCTCTTAACAAACATACTCTTAATAGACTCAATTTCTTTAAGTAAATCTTCATTTTCACTTACCATTCTGGCTGCCCTGTCCATTTGAACTTTAACTATCACTTTTTTCTGATGGTTAGGGTGCCAGCTCTGGTAATTCAAATACGAATTTGAAAATGTAGATTTTCTATAAATCCCAGATGCCAAACATTTTCCAATCTGATCCACTTTCAGTTTGACATCTAAGTATGATAATTCCTCATTGCTATATTCATAAGTGAACTTGAAAAACTCCACTGTACAAGTTATATATTCTATAAAGGCTTTCATGGTTTCAACACATCGGCCCCAAACCACAAATATGTTGTCCAAGAAACGGGTGTATTGCTGTATGTATTTCTTATATTCACTGGTAAAGACATACTCCTGTTCCCAGAAGGACATTATATAATTGGCATAAATGGGAGCACAAGCGGCTCCCATTGCCACTCCAGTATTTTGCTTATAATAATGTCCTTCAAAAAATATATAATTGTTTTTCAGCACAACCTCCATTAAGGTCACAAACACATTAATACAATCCTGTTCGTATACACCAGTTTTTACCAGCTGTTTTTCCAGCCAGTCCAAACCAATTTCATTAGGAATGACTGAAAACAAATTACATACATCAATGGTCAACAAAATTGTATGATCACTAATTTTCACTGCCTTTAACTTCTTCAAAAAATGCCATGAATCCTTTGTTATATATCCAAATTCCTTTAACCCCTTTTGTAAATAAAAATCCAAAAACTTACTTATAAAACACGTTTTACTTCTTTTCTCATCAATAATCAGCCTAAATTGGATATTATTCAGTCCTTTATGCAATGTTGGTATACCGAAAATGTTGTTATCCATAGGAACTTCATTCCTCAAATAATAATGTTCAATTTCATCTATTTGCCCCTGCATTAATAAATCCTCAACCAATAAATCTATTTTTGAGTATGCAATGTGTACTTGATTCAAACTACTCTCTTCATATGTATCAGTAGCTAACATACTTAACATGTAGTCTATATAATCGGTTTTGTCCATTATCACCATGCCATTCCCTTTATCAGGTTTCATGAACCTTAGAGCCTTATCATTAATTAATTCTTTTAACAATTTTTCTTCATTTCTATCCAAATTACTGATGGTATAAAACTCCTTCTTTTTTCCAATACTTCTACTTTCTCTCATGTATTCCCTTATATCTAATTCACAGGCTTTGTCATACAAGGCCACCATCCCATTTGAGGGCAGATTAAATTTACTTGGCTTTCTTAAACTAAAGTTTCTTGCTTATGATAATTTTCAAAAAACATCTTTATATTCATTTTTCTTGTTAGCATTTTTAAATCTATTAAAATTTCTGTCAAATTTCCTCTTCTTAAAGGTATAAAGGAAAAACCTTTTGATAATAATCCGGCATGTTCACGCCCTATCATCTTACTAGAATAATTATACACTTTATAATCCCCATGAGTATTCGAAATAATGCACGGACTGCTCAAGCAAACAGCATTTCTTTCCCCTTGCTTTGCATCAATGACATTCAATAATTCAAACATTTCACCATCACATATAAATTCAGGTATTATTGAATCACTTTTCTTTGTACCACTACCATTAATGTCCATAAAGTCCAGACACACAGGCTTTTGTTGCATTAATAGTTCATCTACATCACTCAGTTCAGCATCGTTTGAATGCTGCGCAGAAACATTCAAAGTATCAAAAGCACTAACTGTCCCGCTGCATGGAAACTTGAGCTCTTAATAAACACTTACTTATAACAGCGGATCAATCGAGCAGTCTACTTCCAGTCTACAAGATTGTAGTGAGAAAAGCTATGTTATATGTTTTGGAGATGGTGGCACTGACACAAATATATGACTCATAACAAGAGCTGGCAGAGTTCCAGAGTTAAGGATTTGCATTGGGTGTGCTGATGATGGACAGGATTAGTAATCAGTATATTAGAGTGTCAGCTCAGGTCATAAGGCTTGGAGACAAGGCCAGAGAGGTGAGATTGCATTTCTTTGGACATATGCTGAGGAGGGATGCTGGGTATATTTGGAGATGGATGCTAAGGATCAAGCTGGTAGGTAAGAGCGAAATATGAAGGCCTAAGATAAGGTTCATGGATGTGGTGACCCATGGACATGCAGGTGGTTGGTGTGACAGAACAAGATGCAGAGGAAATGAGGAAATTGAAGCAGATGTTGTGCCATGGTAACCCATGATGGTATTAGCCAAAAGAATAAGAAGATTAGGATAACATCTGCTTTTGGAGAAACCCCACCTGTACACTTGTGGCAGGAGTGTACAGAAAGAGTAATTTTTTGAAGGTTAGTGTTTCTGGACTCAGTGTGAGCTTTAACAGTGTTTCCTTGTATTACATGATCTGTTCTGATTTATGTGCAGAAGCCTAAACACTTTACCCTCATAAATACATAAATGCCAATACACTTATTTCCCAATACAACCAGCTGCTGCTATGTAGCAGAGCAGATCCTCAACAGCTCTAACTAGCTGCCATAGTTTCTGTTACATAACAAGCAGCAATTAAAGCACTTACTGACTAATTACAGAACTATAGATCCAACTTATGAAGGACCTCCTAATGTACACCCCTTAGATTACTCCCCTGAAAATAACACTCAGATCACATATACCCCTCCTTTTAGCATTCTCTGTGCAGGTACCAGGTTCAAACTTCCCATCCTCACCTATCAGTTTCTCTCTGTTGTCCCTACAAGCCTAGTTTACATGATTTTTTTACTCAGTGCATATAATGCCTCACCTGGATAATTATGGGAGGACAAACTCACTTGCACAAGCATAACTGGATTTTGCTAACTGAAATACCATTTAAGAAATATTGCATCACCCCACAAGAGTCTGTCATACGTCAGACCTGTTCCTCAACAATATGAGTGAACAATGTAATGGCACATGTGTAGTGCCTGCATTGTTAATCCAACCATTGAACAGTATATGTAGACTTTGGAATACCTAATGGACTCCCTAAAGGAGGACTCAGGTACTAAAACATCACCCAAGGTAACTACACCCTCCTAAGGTATGGTATAATCACCTTCCAAGCTCAGGTAATCCACAAAGGATATTTACAGCTGCAGTAAGTTACACACTGATGCCCTGTCTACACATCTACACAAATGTATACACACAGCTCTGCCTGATATGCTCAAAGACATATCTGCTGGTAAATGCAATCCACACTAGTGGATGACTGTCATTAATATATGCTACAGTAAGTAAAAGAAGCTGCTGTTTACAAATACAACATGTACAAACAGTCCTGGAAGGCTACTCACCCCAGTGCACCCAAACCAATGAGACACCTTGAAAAAGCATCATATAGAAACTATGCTAATAATTTATGACACATATCCAGGGGATAACCATAAGCCTGTCTTCAATTATGTCTGCAAACTGATATATATCACTCAGATGTATTTTGAGCTACTTCTGGATGGTAATTCAATTTCAAACCTGCTAGCAGACACAGGCGGCTGTAAAGTGTCTCCCCCTCACAACACCAAGCTTACTACATGTGCATCACCTCCAAATTGAGGTATCTGCTAAGAGGATGTTATCACTGCACTCCCAAGACTATGAGCACAGTCTTCTTGGGACCAGATGACATTCCGGACTGTGTACCTCATGTGCTGCAACAGTGAGCTACACCACTAGGCTCCATATTCAACCATGGTCTAAGTACTGCTGTTGTCCACATGGAATGTAATACAGTGACCATTTCCAACCCACACAATGGAGTATAGGCAACATACAGCTGGAATTATAGTCCCATAACTGTATCCAACCTTCACTGTAAGGTAATGGAAACAGTCTGCATGTATCTCAGACAAAAGGACATAGGTGACCTCCAAACAGTAGATCTGTTCCAGTTAGGTGTTCTCAGTGGTAGCTTGTGCTTGCAAAACCTGTGGTAAATCAGGACTGTGAACAGAGACATACACAAAGCTGTGCACTCATCCTATCTTGACTTGGCCAAGCCATTAAACACAATACAACATTTGGTCACAATGAGAAACTAACCAAGGTGAATATCATACCCTGAGTTATCAGGTGGGTTGCAAATGGAATTACAGACCAACAGCAATCAGTCAAAGTAGGAGACCTTACCTCAAGGAGTAGACCTGTCACCTGTATGGTAACAGATGTATCAGTGCTGTCTCCACTTTTGTTTGCCATGTATTTATCAAAGGTACAAAAAAAAAAACAAAGGATGGGTGGCAAAATATCTTTGTGCCACTAATGACTGCTGACAAAGCCATTGGTGTTATAACAACTGCACACACATGTATCACAATACCATGTGTTAATAAATGTTCCTGCTTATTAAAAAATAAACCAGAGTACATTTTTCTGCATCAATATACCTAGGAACACATGTCGACTGTAAACTGAGCGCACTGTGGGGAGGAAGGCATTCTACATCTTACATCATATTAGCAAGGACACTACATTGAAAACAATTACTGTTATTAATCCCCTATACTCATCCATCATCAGTCCTATTAATGACTATAATCCTCCCTTTGATATGTATTGTCCCAGAGAACTGCAGCAAGCTGACAGACCTCAGACATCTCTGAGTAATTAAACATCAGATGGTCTCCAACTTGTGTCTTCTGTATGCAAAATGAAATATATACATACATATATATATATATATATATATATATATATATATATATATATATATATATATATATATATAGCTTTGAGACAGAATATGTATGCATTACATGGCTGTCTTTGGCCTAGATGGGATGAATATGCTGCACATCCTTAAGTCATACGGGACCACAGGTACCTGTTCCAGGGACCTCAATGTACAGTATGACATACATAGGACATGCTGGAGAGACACATACATGTCTCAAAGATTGTCAGTCCTCTGCATTACGCTTCATATCCATGTCAAGCAGAGCACATCCACTAACATGTTTAAGCACAGGGTGGCTGACTTGATGTGAAAATGTTATCTGCCATGGATCACTGCTAATTCTATCCTGGACATAGAGGGTCCTTTCTGTAAGAATCATGTCCATGCATTATATCTGCCATTGCATATTATATTGTGATTATTTGGCTACACTTCTAAACATCATCATGCCGATGCCCTTGTCACAGCCTATGAGCCTCGGAACCTATGGTGATATGCATGAAAACACAAAACATCATACTGTATTACTACTCTGATGAGATTAGTCTGCAGTGCTTACATACAATCCAGAGCTCAGAATCTGATGGGTTGGCTTTGGATACGCACATATAAGTTAGCACTAAACAGTCCTGAAAGAGAAGGTTAGATATATTAATGAAACATACTTCATTGACTGACTTCACAAATCGTACAAAAGCATCCAATAGAAAGAAGACAAATTATTATGCTTGCAGCTCACTATCTGGCTATCTACAATATAACATACAGGTACAATTTTCAGGCCAACAGCACGAATTCAGATATAAAATACATATTAATGTAGGTAGAAACCCTGTGCATCAGACACATAGCTTTAGTAAACCTGAAGCCAAAAGATGGACAACAGGGATGTGGCAGAGTCATCACTTGCACAGGGAGGTTTGTGTGGGTGTAGGAGGCCTAGGCTGAAACAAACGTTTTGTGAGTGTGTGTGTGGGTCAGTAAGGGCAGCAACCAAGATGGACCATGTAAATGTAGCATGTGTGTCAATAGCTGCTCTCAATGTTCCTGACCCAGAGACTCCCCAGACTCTGGAACAGACTGCCCATACACGTCAAGCAGAGTGCCTCTTTGGCAAGGAACGTTGAAAATTGGATGGGAGAAAAGAAATTCACCCCTGGGATCACATCAGTCACCCTGCTAGACAGGGGTCCAGGGCAGTAAATAGTGTAGGAAAAAATAGCCAGGGAATTGTTATGGCTAGGCTTGTATAGGCCCTAGGGTCGATTGCCTAGTACCAACCTATGAACCTATGAACCTATTGGTGTGTGTGTGTGTGTGTGTGTGTGTGTGTGTGTGTGTGTGTGTGTGTGTGTGTGTGTGTGTGTGTGTGTGTGTGTGTATGAATATATCTGCATGAACATAGCCAAGCTCAGTGCTAGTCCTATGTGTCTGCATGTTGGACAACTGTGAACCATGCATGGTGGAGCTGACAATTCATAGTCTACATCCCTAACAATGAGAACTGCCTCTGCCAGCAGTTGCACTGGCACCTCCCACCGAAGGTCAGATGTTGTATTACTGCCTGAGGGTGACTGTTGTCTGCTGGATGTGCTCCCTTCTCAAGAGCACCCAGGACCCCGACCCCATGGCCTTCTATGTCTGGGTGTGGACAGCACACTCTCTGATGGAGTAGTGGATGTACTGCCACTATGGGAGGTTGATTGGACATGGCCCAGTTGGCTATTATCAGATTTAGTTGCTGACCTATGCCCACAAGGTTGACATTCCCCTCCCAGCCGATGTTCCATCACAATGTGCATTCCATGATAGATACTCTGCACTACCTCATGGGCACATCCCATTCATATGTATCATTGAACCAATCCACTGCATCAACAACACGGTGATGGCAGTCATGGATGTTAGATTGTGCTGCATCTAGAACCCTGAGTGTTCTTCTGGAGTGATGGTGTGAATGTGCCTGTGCCTCCATTATAGCCCTAAACATACGTCAAGTGACATGTGAAGAGACATCTTCAACAGGTGGTGGAGTGACAGCAGGCCTCTGAAGAGCACCCCTGTCAATCCATCTGTGTGGCACCTCTCCAACAGTTTGGCTATGGACAGTGCCAATAGTCAATGAAGACATGGTAGCCACACTTCCTCAGTCTATATCCTTGCCTTCCAAGTGTCCAATATCTGTGGCGCAGTGGACTGGGTATGTGTAGGCATACTGGCTGTGTTTGGGGATCCTGAGTGTGGGTGCTGGATGTCAACTTCTGTGTCAGATTCAGTCTCTGCAACCCCCGACTGTGCCTCACTTTAGCCGCCATCCTCATCAGACTCAGATGAGATACTGACATCAGGTGGCACAGGGGATGCAGAACTACTTCCATGTTCACCTGTGATAAAAAAAAAAAAAGGATGATCCAACTTTGTCTCACTTAGTAAACCAGTGCTTTACCTCTGTGTCTATTTTACCTTTGGGCTTGCTATCCATCTCACTGATTGCTTCCTCGCTGACTTGCTCTTCCTTCTCCTTGGCTCTGTCTGACTCCATTTCTCTACCTCTTTCCCCCCTCCCTTCTAACCAGCTATCTTCCTCACTTCCTGCCTCCCCCCTCCCCCTCTATCCAATTACTTACATAGACCTCTTGCTTTCTGCCTATCCCCTTCCCCTCTTCTTAGCCTCTCCCCTGAACCTAAATCTATAAAGGGTAGGTATCCTTTTTAGTGCCATTTTTAAATATCCCTGATCCCCTCTGTTCTGTCCTGTGTAGGCTGCTGGCTCTGCTTGTGGGTAAGTGCATTTAGAGTGCTGTTACTGTATATAATTGCCTCTGGTACATGTATTAACCTTTGTATTCAACCCACACAATTTCTGTAATCCAATCACACAAACAGTGTACCTAGGCTTGGAACTTTATGTCTTTTTGCAAGTCTATGTATTCGACTGTCTGCTGATTACTTGGCTACATAATTCATTGTGTTTGAAATGTTCTGCACTGGTAAACTTTGCATAATCTAATTTAAGCTGAATGATAACTGCTCTGAGAAAACTCTCAAAGCTTTTCTTATTGTTCTCGCTCCTCAGTGTTATCCTACTTTGAGTACTGAAACTTTCTGTTTTTGCCTATATCTTGAACATTTCTGTCTTCTGTAATCCCTGCACTGTTTAATGACTGCAAGAGTCAATAGTCTGTGTAAGGAATATTTTACATATATTTACAGTGCTTGCTCCTCAGTGTTGTGTTAATATTTCAGAGTTTTTGTAATTGGTGTTGGCCTAACCTGGAAGGTTTTTGTCATCTATGCCTTTTCCACTGTCCTACATATTAAGTAACCATTGTTAGTGCTAAAAGTGTTCTAACTATGCTCAGAGTGCTCACTTTTCAGTGTTGCATTATCGTTTGAATGTTAAAACTGTTATTCTAACTATGCTGGAATGCTATACCTTTCACCTCTGTCGTATTAAAGCAAGCAATTACTGGTTATGAAAGAAATATACCAGTTCTGCCTAAAATGCCTGCTCTTCAGTGTGCCATGTTTTTCTCGAGGATTGTAGCCTCTGCCTTGTTCGTGCTAAACTTCCTCTAGGGGAATTAGTTGATTTAGATCATTGCTGCATGTGTTACTGTACTGTTGAATTGTCTGGAGTAGTTTTTTTGTGTTTCCTCATCTCTTTTGTAGCTGTAGTTGTTACTGTGAAATGCCCTTTCTGTGCTGAATGCCTTCTAATGTAACTGCCATCCTTTAAGTCTTATTTCAACTTTATTTCTCGCTGATTTATTCTCAAAGTGCAATTTCACTACCTCGATTGGCCTTTAATACCATATGGCATTTCTTGTTAATTCTGAAATATTACTTATTTACTTATATGTACTCTTAGCCATATATATATATATATATATATATATATATATATATATATATATATATATATATATACCCCTGAACTGTTTGTAGTCGTAAACAAGTATATTTTTTCACTGCTTTTACATATTTTTCTGTCAGTGATATTTCATTGAACAGAAACTTGCTGTCTGTGTTACATTGTGTTTTCTGGGTTTGTTCTGATACTGTACTGCAGTTATTACTTAGGTTACTAGACTACTTAGTGCCCCACCCTCTCTTGCAAACACTCTCACCATAATTAAACACCAAATTTTAACCCTTTCTTTACATTGTATAGTTGTTAAGCAACCTGTTGTTAGTAACTGTTATATATCCCTTCTCTTTCAGTTTACCCTGCCACGTGTTAACCATCCCATGTGTCTCCTGCCACTCCCTGAGGTACCCTGGACTGCTGTCTTGTGAATAGAGCTTCTTGAGGGAATTTCTAAATTTTCCCTGTGTTTCTACTGGCTTCCCCAAGTACTAGCTGAATTAAAAGTGTATGTAGCCTCTAAAAGTCTTTTGCATATGCTATTGCTGTATTTGTAACCCTACGTTTTTATGCTAGCAGCCTACTGTGGACTCCATTTATCCTGCTTTCCCCAGCCCATCTCCTCTCCTTCAGGTGTTTGTGGCCCTACACTGCATTCATGTGTTTTTCACAAGGTGGCAGTAGTAACCTACTGCTAAGCAATTTTACTCTGGTCTAAATAGCACTTTAAAATCTTGTATATCCTACTATTGCCCTACCATCCCTCAGTAAACCTCTGTGAAACTCTCTTCTTCCCGCTTTGTCTCACTTAGTAAACCAGTGCTTCACCCCTGTGTCTATCTTACCTTTGGGGTTGCTATCCATCTCACTGATTGTTTCCTTGCTGACTTGCTCTTCCTTCTCCTTGGCTCTACCCGCTCCATTTGCCCTATGGGTTCACTCCACTCCCCTACCCTGCCCCCAAATACCACCCGCACCAAGCACCTCTACACTTATACATGATAAACCACACCCACCTCCTCCCACAACCAATCAACCATCCTACCCCACCCACAATCATCCTACACCCTCCAGCCCAACCCCAACAACTCCACCTCCTTCACAACACTAAATATAAACTTTCTATCTCCCAATACCCGAGCCAAAACTCACTCTCAAATATTACCCAAATTAATATCATGCCTTCCAAAATGGCCTCCACTATAACACAATTGCTACTTCTTATCACCTTATCCTACTTAAACTATCTCATCAGACCTCTCTATACTAATCATACTCTCCCTTTGCATATAACTACTTCCAAATGTGCAGAATATGCATATACAACAAATTGCATATCCTCTAGCCTCTACTTCGTCAACATTACCATGCTCTTCCCCTTTAAACTCATTTCAAACCCCAAAACCCCTACTCCCATCTATATTAGCTCCATCTTTATAAAACCTACAACCATAAATCAGGTTTTAAGCTATTTAAATAGTTCTTCTCCCACATTCAGCACTTTATCTCTAGCCTACTCTTTGGTGACATACACCCAAACCCCAGCCCCTCTCCCTCCCTCTTTCAACTCAACCTCCTCACCTCATCCTCCCCACTCAGCTGGCACATCCCTCCATCTCACAGCTCTAAATGCTCAGAACATCTGTAACAAAATCCCAAAGCTCCAAGCCTGGCTTCTCCATAATCAACCTGATATTCTGTGTATCTCTGAAATCTGGCTTAAACTGCATATAAAAGACTCAGAATTGATATCACCCAACTACTGTATCATTAGAAAAAATAGAACTCATAAAAAAGGAGGCGGTGTCACCCTTCTTTATTCTTCATCCCTCGTAGTTATCCACTACTCCAAACCTATTCCCAAATTTGGTAATGCTGAATTAATCCCAGTCCTTCTACAAGTAAACAAACATTAACTCATCTGCATTGTCACCCTTTACATCCCTCCTGGAGACAACATCCCAGTCCTCAAAGACATTCTTTCCTGGCTCTCTGCCAATATCACAAATGAAACTATAGTCCTAGGTGATGTTAATATCAACTGGGCCACAATTCAATCTCCAACCAACGCCCTAAATATAAATCTTTACAACTTCACTCAACTTATTAACTCAACAACTAGATCATCCAAAGACTTCCTGTCTGGAAGCACCCTAGAATGGATTCTAGTTTCTCATCCTCATTACATCACTAACAGTGGTACCCTTCCTGGCCTGCTAGGAGACCATCTTCCAATTTTGCCCACTCCCTTCCATCCTCCCTAGAACTATCCCACACCTATACCTCTACCTGGAACCTAGAAAACTTTAATCCAGGTGCATTCTCAAATGCACTAAAAACTCTATCCCTAGATAGGGCTGTTACCTATTTTAATACAACTTTCTTAAACTTGCTTGATTCCTTTGCTCCCAGGAAAATAAAACGCATAAAAATAATCCTGTCCCATGGTTAACTAAGAAAGTCTTACTTACCATGCAGCTCCAAGATAAAGCTTGGAAACGCTACCACAAAACTAAAACTACAACCACCCTTAATGAATATAGATCACTTTGCAACAAAGTAAAAAAAAACTTATTATAGCAGACCACAGATCCTATTATTCCACACTCCAAACCAATCATAACACCAATCCTAAAAAATTCTGGGATGGAATTTCATCTCTACTCAACCCAGGGAAAAAAGAAAACCCCTGCTCCAACCCAAATGCCTCTGGCTTGGATTTAGCTACTCAATTCAATTCCTTCTTTATTGACTCTATAGCCAAACTAACAAAACCCTTTACCAAAAATTCTACTTCCCCATATCCACCCCCACTCACCCCTTTCTCCTCTAGCAACTCCAGCCCCCAACCTCCTCCTTTCTCCATGAACCCTATCCCCATATCTACCATAAAAAAACTTCTGCTAAACTTGAAACCATGCTCTAATGCCCCTGATGAGATACCCTCCTAATTCCTAAAAATAGGCACTGAAGCCATTTCTTTCCCTATCTGTATCATAATAATTCAATCAATTTCCAAATGCCATGTTCCCCAGTTCTGGAAAAAAGCATTTATTATTCCACTCCATAAAGGGGGCAGCAATAATGATATCCCAAACTTTCGACCTATCGCTATCTTAACCCCTATTTCAAAACTTCTCGAAAAATGTGTTCACCAGCAACTACTACCCTATCTCATAAATAATGACCTTCTCACTCCCACTCAACATGAATTCTGACCCAGCCATAGCACCACTACCGCTCTCCTTTCCTTCCTAGAAACTAACAAGTCTCAGGACTCTGATCATATTATGTATATTCTCCTCTTAGACCTTTCTAAGGCCTTTGACACCATCTCTCACAACCTTCTCCTAAATAAACTCTCTGAACTAAATCTGTCCCACTCCTCTATCAGTTGGTTCACCAGTTACCTAACAAATAGGCAACAAGCAGTCAAATGGAAAAAAGCTACTTCACCTTTATTAAATACTCCTACAGGTGTACCTCAAGGCTCAAATCTAGGTCCCCTTCTATTTAATATTTTCATTATCGACTTCTATCATGCCATCCCTAATGCCAACCTTATCCAATATGCTAACAATTCTCTGATAATCTACTCTGCCACCTCTACTTCATCATTCATAAAATTAACCCAGGATGCCTTCTCCTCGACTGAACAATGGATGCTAGATAACCATCTAGCACTCATTGCAACCAAGACCAAACTTATGATATTCACCCTTGCTAAAACTACCACCCTAGATAAAAATTCACTTGTCATCACCAGCCAAAACAATACTCCTCTTGAAATTGTCTCCACTGTTAAACTACTAGGAGTTAAAGTTTGAAAGCCATCTACAAGTAAATATCAAAAAAACTCATAAGAAACTTGGTATGCTCTACCACCACAACCATTATATCTCCCCCCCCCAAGCTTTTTCTCGCTACCAATTACCTTATCCCTTCACTCTTATATGGTGCCTCTATCTTTACTAATCTGCAATAATCCCTCAAGTCAAACCTATACTCCTGTTACTACAAAATTTGTAACAGGTCACAGATCCACTACCCATCACTGTATTCCCCTACGTTAACTCAACTGGCTTGAGCTACCTAATTATTTCACCTATATTCAAGCACACAAACTTATCTTCATCCCCCCCCCTTTCTCTGCCCCTCCTCTGCCTCTACCTTCCAAATGCATCTTCCTGATAGACGCCTTAGATATAACTTCCAAAATTGAATTGAATTACACAAACCCACCCGCCCACCAGGCAAACATCTTCTATCCTTCTCTCTCATTCGCCATTGGAACTCTCTCCCACCTCTCATCTATACCATTAACAGTCTCTCTGCCTTCAAAACTCTACTTCATACATACCTAACTTCACAATGGGAATGCTCTTGTTCACAGCCTACATAGCTTCCTTGACTACAGTTAGTTCCTTTTAGCTAATACACCTGTTTATAGCCCCCCCCCCCCCATAGTCTTACTACTCTCAGTAAGAAACTGCAGGAACTAGATACTTTATAAAAAGCCTAATTTTGGTGTAAACATTTTTTGACTATATTGTATTCATTTTTGCTCCTCCAAATGACAACTTTTTTCAACTTTGTAACTTTGGATTTTTAAATTCTCTCATATTTTGTAATTCTTATATTTTCGTAATCTTGTAACTTGTAACATTTGTATTTTTGGAGCTTTTCTCTCCAGGACTCCTTTTAAAATGGGCTCCTCATGGCTCAATGGACAATCCTGGCAAACTGCAAATAAATAAATAAATAAATAAATATTAATGCCTGCACTACTATGCTGTAACATATGTTAAGCAATTTCCACTGCTGTCACTATTACATACATTTAAACATGTCAAGCAATAAGTGTGGACAAAGCCATAAATTGGGGGTGTACAAAGGCTCAAGAATAGGGACAAGTGTGACATAATATGCTCCTGCAAACCTATACAAATGATGGAATAACAGGTTTTGCTTCACCATGACAGATCTGAAGGGTATGCAGTTTGAACGCAAGATCTGTGTCATATTATTTAAAGTTTGCAATAATTAATGACTTATCAGTAATCTTCCAGTCAATTACTATGGTCTTAATACGGGCTAGAAAGATGGGTGCAGAACCGTGACATTCAGCAACAATGTGTGCAGTAGACAGGTATGCTGACAGTACTGCAATACATACAGCAGGCCTGAGATGACACTTTAGCACATATGTGGGAATATATATACAATGCAGACAAAAAATCATTCCACTTACCAACTGTTGCTGCTCTTGTCCAGTGAATTCCTGATGGTCCTGGAAAAGGTAAAGGAAGACATAACTGCAACAACAGCATCACACATTTAACAGTACAATAGAGGTTAATACATATACTCATCTATATGTTTGGTCAAATGCATTTTATCAGGAATGTGGCTTGACAACCTTAAACCATAAAATTGCAGCTATCTGAAATACCCCAACCAATACACATACAGCTGGACACAACTATATATACTTAAGCACCATTGTAATGATGATGTAATAAAGCATACCTAGCACCTCCACATGTGATGCAGGAGTGGCACACATATCCAGAACATATTGGCTCAATTATTACTGGGAGCTGTGTGCCAGTAATTCCTCTGTGGCAGTTAAAGGACCTGAACACTGCAGCTATCTTACTTATCCCTCACCAATAAAGAAAACTGCCACACGTTAAAACTATATACACTATTACAGAACGAATGCAACCATACTCTACTGATGATTTAACAAAGCCTACCTGGATGCTCCTCTTGAGTCGCAGGAGTGGCACCCACATTAAGGACATATTGGTTTTTGGACTGCTGGGAGCTTTCCTATGTGGCAATATTTGCCAGAAATTCTTCGATTGCACTGAGGTGCAGGCCCACCTCCAGTGACCTCTCAATCATGTGCACTTCAGCTACAAGCCTCCTGACTGCATATATCATATTGGTAGCTCCGTTATGTACCTGCTCATATGTACAAATCTGTCTGCCCATCCTATTGATATTTTGGACAAGGTCATATCAGAGTTCTGCACATTCAGCCATTCTGCCCTGCCATCATGACAGCAAGACTTGATGGTGTTGTCTGAGTGCATCTATGATCAGCTCATTTTTGGCCTCAGTGAATGGAGGCCTACGTATAGGGGACATATTGTTTTCTGAAAGACAAATAATGATAACACATATAATGATCACATAAGTACAGACTGCTGTACGGATAATACATTAAAGGAAGGCTCACAATATTTAACAGTGGATTAAACTGTAAAGATTCAACACTGGGCAGTAAATAACAAGGGTGGTTACAAAACTAGGAGAGTAACAAGAGCAACATATTATTGATTGTCCACTAGCAGATTCTAAACTATGTCCCCCAACCAACATAACGATCCAATCTAGCTTGTGCCATAGCAGCACATCATCTCACCCCCCCCCCAAAAAAAAAAAAACTACTAAATACCAGGGTCTGGAACAATGCTGTTAATCAAACAATGGGGAAATGTTAAAAAGTACTGTCAAAGGATCTTTCCATGTAACATGTGTACATAGCTAGCACACATATTATACTTTATGCCTACCCTACATCCTCTGTACCTCTCACATTGCTGGCAAATAATGCAATGTAATGAGCATGTTTCAAAAATGCATACAGATTTACTTCACATTTATTGTTATCTGCATTCCAGCATTTGCGTTATTTAGGTTTCAAGATGGTTACATACCCGATGGAGTGAAATACTCCTTTGTCAAAATTTAGTGAAACAGATGAAATGTGTATCTGACTTACTAACTCTCATCCACATTATTTTACCCATTTGCCTTTTTATAATAGAGTACATCAAATATTGATTGCATATGTCCTACTCTGTGCTTCTGAGATGCTAATTACAGCATACACAGCTGAATTGCATGCTAATCAACCAATCTCATGGAGCTAGTCAACAAGATATAAAACCATCCATGTTGTCTCCATTTTCTTTTTTTTTATTTGTGGATTGAGGAAATACTGGGCGGCCATGGTGGTGCAGGGGTTAGCATTGCCACCTCACAACAAGAGGTTCTCCAGTTTGATTCTTGTCTGGGGTGCCTTCTGTGCGGAGTCTGCATGTCCTCCCTGTGGTCACGTGGGTTTCCTCCAGGTGCTCCGGTTTCCTCCCACATCCCAAAGACATGCTGTAGGTGGATTGGACACTCTAAATTGGCCCTAGGTTGTGAATGTGTGCATGTGTGTGCCCTCTGTGGAAGGTTGGGTGCCAGGCTGGCAACTCGACACTGTAAAATTCCACTGCCAATCATAAGCGGACAGGTGATCCGCTGTGGCGACCCCTAACCAGGAAAAAGCAGAAAGAAGAAGAAGATTGAGGAAATACTGGCCTACAGACACAAAGTAGGCAGACAATGATTGTTATTAGCTGATGATTTTTGAATACATCTGTCTGTAATACAGGCTGAAGTGAAGACACTGCTGCTGCTGGCAATAGCCATGCACAGAGAAGGTGAAAAGTTTCCAGGGCACATAGACACTGGAAGAGCGACCTCTCTGAGACAAGTGCTGGAAACCATCCCAGTGGAAAGTAAGGTATGAATTTAAATGTGATTCCTAGTCACTGGGACATTTCATAGACTAGCAGGGGGCATGCTTGGCGTGTTGCAGGCATCACCTTCCATGATCTTTAAAGCATCACTGCATTGTATGCTGCAACATGGCAAATGTAAACATTAGTTCTGAGTATATTTTCAGATGAATAATACAATTGTAACATGTATTGTATTATCATAAATTAATGTGTGCCTTACATTGGAGACATGTACACATGACAAGAATTGGGAACTGGATAGGGTCTACAGTAATCATGATGTGTGCAACCCAAACTGCCAAGTCATGTTTAACAGCATATGTATCATCTGCCACATGTGTGCTGGCAAACCTGCCAGTTTACATGGATCCCATATGTGCCTCATCTTCCAATTGCTCCAGATGTGTGCTATGCGGGATATCTGGCAGGCTCATGTAGACGTGGATGCCTTTGCTCCCCACCCACAAAATAACAGTCAAATCTTGTTTATGCTCGCCAACATGGCTTTACTTATTAGCCAACTGCATAACATATTCCCCTTTAATATCCTTTAACATTGTAAAGGCAATAATATAGAATTGTTTTAACACATGCTCTGTACCACAGTACTGGACAGATGATTGCTGACTAACCAAGGAACACAGCTTGTCAGAACAATTTTGTATATATGAAAACAAGAATCATAACAGCCTGTGTAAGGAGTAAGTGCAATATTTTCCAAGGTAAACATTTAACTAGATGTACATCTAACATGCACTATTTCAATATAAATGTACATTCCCTGTTGAAGTTGGTTGTGTGTTGAATGAGTGTTATTGCCTGCTACAGTGGTGTACGTAAGAATAACAGCTTTAAGGTATCCATGCATTGCTCAAAATCTACATTGCATGTTGATCTGGGTTGCACACATGTAGGCATATTCCCTGTGTACTAACATCTTGGACTGCATATATCATAAGTTGATTTCTTTTTCTGCATTTTATCACTTTTTCTCACATTGTGAACCCGTATGAACCTTACAATAGATACAAATGTAGCCACAGCTGATGTAACTTCTCCTGAGGTCAAGGAGTTAAGTATTAATTTTAAGTCCACATGGTCCTGGGTTCAAATACAGGTATTGCAGCCTTATTTTTTAGTAATGTGTCCTTGTAATAGCTAGCAATGCAATGAATTCTGGACAATTATATCTTCATTCTTATTGTGGGAAAAACTGTGAGTGTAGGATTGCCATAGCTAAGGTACAGGGGTCTAATTCTGCAGAATCGTGTCCTTTTTAATGGTGTCTCACTTCACATTATAAATTATAGTAATTGACCTAGTATTCCTATGTTCTGATGGATGAAACAGTCATATTATGTCAGATGCGCAGTTTTTGCATTAATATCTGTATTATTTCATGGATCGGGCTTATTTAGCTTCATACAAACACATTGCCTGCATTTACACGATGCTAGGCAGTGCTTGCCATTTTCAAATGTTGCAGATTGCAATGTTCTGAATTCTCACTATCTGCTATAACTGTAATTGGCAGGAAAACACATTGTACATTGCTGTTTGTCTGTATTATAGATGAATGGCATTCAGGGTGAAGTTTTGAGATTTTGTTCTCAAAGATGGGGGTTGCAGGAGTCCAAAGTGTTTTTTGGACTCCTAGTGGATGGCTATGGTCCCCAGCTGTTGCAGGAGCACTATCATGGATCAGATTACAAATTGGATGCATGGAATAGTTTGGCCCGGTATTTGTCCACTGTTAACTGTATCCTCCACACTGGCGAACAGTGTATAAATCACTACTGAGACCTCAGGATGAGGAAGACAGACACCCTTTAAAGTTGGACTGATAAATGTAGAACTGATGGCACTCCACAGATGTGTGAGTATCACTTACAGAGACTGCTTGAATGATGAAGCAGATGCATCTGTTTCTGATTGCTGATCTTAATGTGTTTATTCCCACCCTCCCAGCTAATGGAGAGAGAACACCAAATTTGTGAGCCTGTGAGGGAAGATTGAGAAGGATGAGAGATGCAAGTGGTATGTATGCTTCAAAATAGTACTTCTATTTTAGCATTAAGAGTACATACAGGTTATTGTGATAACAACTTGTATCTCTTTGAGTATGCATGTCTCCATTTTAACACAATATTGTGCATGCATTAGTATGTTTAGTAAAACATCAGTCCAGTATTACAGAGTAGATAGGGGTTGTCACTTAGAAAACTACACTTCCAAACTATACAGGACATGTTTAAGTTGACATAAATATTGCAATGTAAATTATGACCTATACACCAGGAACACCAAGAGCATGTTGCAGATTGTTATTATTATAACAGCGAGCCTCCATCTATAAAAGTGTAAAAGAAAAGAGAGCTGGCACTATGCTGATTTCCAAATGGAAAGTGTAGTATTACAATAGTCATTGTTTGCGAGTTTGAATAACACAATCCCCAAATTTAAGGGCAGCTCTTTACAATAATATTTAACTTGTCATCAATAAAATTGAGTAGTGTTATGTATTCATAATGACAGCATTGGAAGTGCAGACCTCTATACCTGTGTTCCAGATGGCCTGCTGCCAAATGTAAACATTTTACATGTAACATGCATATATTCAATATATGCAACCATGCATGATTGCTGTATGCAATCTGATCTGTGGTATAGTGTGTCTGTGTTGGCAACAGGGTAGTATTCAGTGTTATAAAGGTATTTATTAACATTTGTTATTGTTACAAGTAAAATGTAATAGAATGTAGTACATTATTTGTAGAAAGCTTTGTATATTATCTGTGCGGTTACTAATGTTTTTTTTTCCTCTCACCCACCCCTTCTCTTCTCTTTTATTTTTTTTTTCATTCTTTTTTATTGCTATTATATTATGTATCTAATCATATTTCCACTATAAAACTTATTTTGTATGATTTATGTTTTTATGTAAATGTTATTTTGTACATTATTTTGTGTTATGCTTATTTCATTTTTGGATTTTGATTTTATTTCTTAACACAACACAGTAGGGTAAGACAGTTCCTCATGGAATGCCTACACTGCCTCCACTGGCTACAGCACCAAGACCCAGCATTTCTGGGTTGCAGCCTGGTGGCACCCCTCTCCCCTACAGCCACTGCTCTACCTGCACCCTCAGATAATTGATAAGCCTGTGGTTCCTTCTGGGAACAGAGGCAAGGGGAAGATTTTGACACCCGAGTTGAACTGCCAGGTTCGGTGCATACAATTGTGCACCACACAGTTGGTGCACAGCTGCACCGAGTGGAGACACTGCTGTCCATCACCATGCTTAATAACACAAGGAGACACAGATGTCAGACACAGTAGCCTTTGGCATAGTGAGGTGACAGCGATGACAGTACATTGGGTGGGGACTTGATTCTCCATGTCACCAAACATGACATCCATAGGCTCGTGATTCCCCCACCCCCACCCCAACCAAGGTGTTCACCCCCCACTTGTGTTCTTCACCAACCCTGTCTTTCTGTCTTGTATGACTTGTCTGTCTGCAAATGATTCCTCGCCCTCCCAACCTGTACACTCCAGACTTGCCTATGTCCCCTCCCCAAAATTTCACTCTCCTTTAAAAAAAAAGGCACCTGTCCCTAAAAAAGTATTTTCCCATACATAGAGCTCCATTTCACAGATGTGTCTACTTGACATACCTAATTTGGTGCACTTATCTTCACAATGCAATTATGTTGTTGTCATCCCTTCTCTCTAGAGGTGCCAGTCCAAATACAGCTTAAAATGTGTACATGTGCCCAGTCATTACTGTTGAAGAAATGGATAGCTATGGTTATTCCCTACACCCTTCCTGCGCATTTCTACCTTCCTTTAACTTTATTTTCCCCCCTGCTTGCTCCCCATTTCACCACTTTCCTATCTTCCCCATTTTTTCTTTAAAGAATTATTGCACGATAGTGCACAGTGTGCACCAATGTGCAATAATGGTAAAAAGTAACAATAAAAGTAAATATAGTTAAAGTGTCATACATGCTTGTAAAATTATTACTTTCACCAGTATTTGAACCCAGTGCCACCTCCCTCCAACAACCTTACATTAACACTTGCTGCCACAGATAGCAGATGTATTACATCTGCTATTTAACTGATTCTGTGGCAGCAAGTGTTAATGTAAGGTTGTAGGAGGGAGGTGGCACAAAGTCAGTTAAGTAGCATATGTATATAATACATTCAATAGTAAGTGACACAGTTTAAGAAAGATTTTGCATTGCATTTCCCTGTGCTTGATCCCCATATCACTAATGTTATATCTTCTTGATTAACTTTCCATGATGCACCATTGCATGATCTCCTGTAATGTTCTATAAAGCATTATTAGGTGGTGATAATCATTTAGTTTTGTACAGCAGTAGTAGGCGATGCAGCATCAGTAAGCAATGCTACTAACAAAATACTTTAATGTGTTACCTATAGCTAAACCATTTTCCCAAAAAGGAACTTATCACTGCATTAAGTGCATTAATTCATGCAGCCAGAGATTCTGTTAACTATCAGGTGTATACGACAGCAGTTATGTCTGCCATTTACTATACAGTGTCTAACATACACCTGCTAATCAACTGAGTCTGTAGCACCACCTGCTAATGCAGTCATGCATGTATTTTTTTTTTTAGATGGTGCTTTTTTCAAATCCTGGTATGTTAACAGTGTAAATAATTTTACACATGTAAATCCAAATTCTGAAGTGTGATAGCTGTTATGGAGTGTCTAAAATATGGCAAGATGGCACTGGCTTCCAGTCTAACTTTATAGTACTTAGAAATGGATTTGCCATAGCCGCTCGTTAATGCTTGATGCTCACCACTGCACAATATTTATTTAAAGAAAAGAAATGGGGAAGACAGGAAACTGGTGCAAGTAGTACACAACCAATACATGGGGAGGTAAGGATTGTGGTTCTTAGTTGAGGCCAGCAGAGGTTGAAGGGTTCCTGTATTTTGTTCCTGTAGACCATATAGCACTCTACAATGTCCATGTCATGTATGTTGTGATAAGTTAAATGTGGCCTGAAAACTCTTCTCCATCTCTGCCTCGGCCTATTGTCAGCAACAGCAGCATTGCCTGTCACCTGTACCACATAAAATGGAGTTAAGCAGCAGCAGCTCTTAACTTTCTATCTGTGTAGACTTTCTGTGTCTGTAGTCCGCTACTTTTGAAATCCACAGGAAAAATAGCATGAAGTCTAAATGGTTGCTTTATAACTTCGTGAATAGCTCTGCCAGATTGGTTGATTAGCATGCAAGTCAGCTGCTTATGCTGTAATTAGCATCTCTGAAACACAGCATTGACAGATGCAGTCCATTAATAATCTACTCCATTATAAAAAGACAAATGTGTAGCTAGCCAACCTGATGGTGAAGATACTTGCTACATGTTCATCAAAGCAAACTATTTTCCAAGCTATCTTTACAGAGTAGTATTGAACTCTAGCAGGTATGCTGTCATTTTTTACCTACATAATGCATATGTTGGAATATATTAATGAATAATGTGAAGCAAAGACATTTACACTGTTATCTGTATGCATTACTTAGAAGTGTACTGATGGCATGGTCATGTTTGTCAAGCCATTTCAGAGGTACAAATGATAGCCGATTCATGCAGATACTAAACTGTGTGATACATATATATAAATGTTTCAGGGACAGGTCCTTTGAATGCATGTTTAGCATTTACAATGTATTTTACAAGCAAAACAGTTTATGTGCTTGTTCTTTAGTGGGTGGGGAAAGCAAAGAGAAGTTACTGTTATGTCACAAACTGGAATGGACTGTTCTTTTGGAGGATGGCACAGTTGAGTTACTGCTATGGCACATACACGTATATGTTTCCTTTGCTACTTTCCTTGTTTTACATCCTGCCTGTTGTTAGTATTTCATACATGTTGTATGATTTTTTCCAGTGGGTACTACTGACTGCCTACCTTAACTGTTTTATCTGGTAACAGTGACTTTGTAGTTATGTGATAGTTATGTGTATTATTATCCGGTTGTGTTTTAGGACTGATTATGTCTTTAGTGTGCAGAATCCCCTTCAGTGAGGCAGAAAACATATAATAGTAGATGCGGTATGTCAGCATGGTGCTTTCCTTCTTGGAAGGGGTCATCCCTGTATGCCAGAGAGGCTGATGATATGGCAGCAAATCGTTGATAACATAATGTTTTGGGTGGCCATGGCCATACTTTAGAGCAGGTGCACCACAGGGCCACTGACATGCTCACATCTGCACAGAGGCATGCAGCTGCTGTTGCCCATGACCAAAAGGTAACCAGGGATGGGCCTGCTGCAGGACCACACCTCACTCCCAATGAAATATTCCTGGTGAATCTTCTGACAAAGGAAAACTCACAGCAGAGCGGCCCACAATATGCCCTTGATGTGGGTGCAACGCCTTCTCAGTGTCAGGAAGAGCTTTCAGGTAGGCTTTGTTATATGACCAATTCAGTAAAACAATTGAAATAAAAGTTACTTCTGTGTCACTTGTGTTTTTTTGGGGGGGGATTGAATATTAGTACAGTGATAAGCTCAGTTTGGAGTTGTCAGACATGCTCTTCTTAAAGTAAAATGTCATGTTGATTGACAGGAGTACATGTAGTACCTCTAGTCTTACTGCTAAATGAAATGATGTTGGCCTTACCTCTTGCTTAACTTTTTTCAGGACTATCAGGAATCAGTAATATAGCCCTCCTGCAGGTGTAAAATCAAATTGAGCTATTTCAGTACCGCAGATCAATTGCAAGTAATCTAATGTGTAATTTTAGGCCTGTTATGTGTATTGCTGTACTCTCTGTAATAGTGATAACACTGTTAGTTATTTAGCATATATTGCACCATTGTAGTGCAGGTAATAATGTATGCCTGTATTTATTCCTTTTTATCACAGGTGATCATGACAGTGGAAGTGTGGGCCCTGTACCACCTGATGTCAGTGTCTCATCAGACACTGATGATGATGGTTGAGAAACTGAGGCACAGTCGGAGATGCACAGCTTGAATCTGACACAGAGGTTGACATCCAGCTAACCCCTGCTTTTTCCCTGGACACAGCCAGTAGGCCTATGCCTACCCAGTTCACTGAGCCCATAGACATAGGACAGGTGGAGGGCGAAGACATTGAGCAGGGAAGTATGGCTACTGTAGCTTCAGTATCTGTTGAGTCTGGCAGTAGTCAAAGTGTTGGTGAGGTGCCATGCAGGAAGGTTGATAGGGGTGTTAGAAAGGGGCCTACTGTCCTTTCTCCACCTGCTGTGAGTGTCTCTTCCCATGTCATTCAAAGTATGTTTAGGGCCATCATGGAGACACAGGCAAGTTCTGGAAGGAGCTCCAAACAAATGTGCAGGGTTGTGGATGTGGCTCAATCTGACATGCGTGACTACCTCTACCATGTTGCCGATTCCCTGGATCAGGTGAATGACACACTGGAGTGAGTTATGTTTGTGATGGACCTAGGGATGTCTGTCATGGAATAAGCAGTGCCTGTGATGGAACATCTACTAGGAGGGAAATGGCATCCTCGTGGGTGTAGGTCAGTCACATCTGCTGAGAATGAGCCAACATAGCCATTCCCGATCACAGTCCTTTAGTGGTAGTACTTCTGGTGGTCCACTGGAGAGTGTGTTGTCCACACCCAAAAGTAACAGGCAAAGGGGTTGTGGTCCTAGGCATTCCCATGAAGGGAAAACATCCAGCAGACATCAGTCACATCCAGGTAGCAGCACTCCATCTGACATTGGGAGTGGAGGTGCCAGTGCAACTCCTGGCAGAGCCAGTTCCCATGGTCAGGGGCAACAAAGATGAACAGCCACCTCTAACATACATGGCTCACACCTGTCCAACATGCCAAGACATAGAACTAGCATTGAGCTTGGATGTGTTCATGCAGACTCTCACATACCACTTTTACATGGAGGACCCCTCCAGACACACACACACAGCCTGCCTGCTTCACTTTTTCCCCTCATACACACTCACTGACCTTTTGTGTCAGCCTAGGCATCCTGCCACCCCCCAGCACCCTGTGCAACTGATGATAACTGTGCCATAGCCCTGTTTTCTCTCTTTTGAATTCAGGAATACAAAAGCTTTTCACCTGATTTGCAGGGTGCATGGCTACATTAGTACCTAGTATATCTGCATTTGTATTGTTGAACCGATAGTTGTACCTGTCAGTTATATTTGCCTTGCCAAATGATATAGTGGATAGCATCATCATGACAGTACTTTCTAGTGTATTCTATTGTAAGGGCTGTGAAGTCAGGAATTGCAATGTATGTCATTACTTTATAACCATTCTCTTTAATGGTTTCCAGTACATACCTTTGGTGTACATCATAAGACATGCCATCACATACAGATCTCAGGATTGTATGACAACACTGTAGTCAAGCTCATCAGAACAGTAAAACAGTAGAATGCTGTCTTTTGCAGGAACCTCACCAGACACATGCAGCAGCTGGACAGACCACAGGGCTTTCTCATCAAGATAACACAGGGCATACTAACCATGACATGATATATGTGGGTAGATTAACAGACATGTTACTGTCATCTGTCTGGTATTGCATTATATTATAACTGTGATTCTTTGTTTATTACTTTTGGTTTCAGTACTAGGGTTTTAGGCCAGTTATCTTACATTATGAAGGTTTGTAGTCTATACTCTGGTGGGAGGACAGGGAAGCCTCTGCTCTTTTCAGCTTGGAATTCCTGGTTGCATGCTTATTGTGTATGTTCTTCTAAGTCTGTTTGCTATGATTTAAGCACTTGGCCTCCAAACCAGTTGTTTTACATTAGGAAGGTTTGTGGTGTAGACTCTTGTGGCAGGGGAAAATGAGAATTGCTGGATGAAGGCTTATTGTGCCCGCTATTCTGAAAGTGTCTTAGTTCTGGTTTAAGCACTTGTGTTCCAGACTGCTTACTTCACACTAGGAAGGTTTTTGGTTTACACTCATGCTTGACTTTTCTACTGAATTGCTGGTTTATTTAAAATGCTTGTTCTTCTGTTGTGATTGTGATTTTCTGCAATTTGGATTTCTTGGACTTCTGCATTTTATAGCATAGGCTTGATTCAGGCTTGCTGAATCTAGACTGATTGGTATCATTGGAGCACTAAAACCAGCCCTCTTACATTAAGAAGCCCTCCTGCACCGTTGTGGCAGAACTTTGCAGCCAATAACCCATCTGACTTGGGGATTGCTGGAATAAGGCTCACTGTTGGCCTTTCCCTTGTTTTACTTGTTTGAAATAGTTTAACTTTGCTTGCATTCCAGTGTTGTGTTTTGGGTTGTTTGCACTCAGTGCTGATTCCTGATAGTCCTGAAAAAAGTTAAGCAAGAGGTAAGGCCAACATCATTACATTTAACAGTAAGACTGGAGGTACTACATGTACTTCTGTCAATCAGAGCTTGCACTGCTGCCCTGTGATTTGTATTGTGAAATACTGATGCATTTTTGTAACCCTAGCCTTCCATAGAATAGACACATTTTTAGTCTTACACCAAAACCTTTTCCACCTATCCCACTCCCCACTAGTTAGTACAGTATATACCTTCCATAATGGACACACAATTTCCCACCGAGTTTCCAGGCAGTCTGATGTACATGGGCATCTTGAGGCAACAGAGCAATTGCCTCTTGTATACTGACAACTAGTTACTGCTAAAACAAAGTAATACAACATGTGAGAGTGTGAGAGCTGTACCTGTACTATGAATTTTGAATCAGTTCACTCACATAACAACAAACCAGATATCAAACGTTGTCAGCACACACAATTCACCTGTTACCAAAAGCTCATAATACATAAACCCACATATGCAGAGGTACTCACTAGAAACCTAACTAAAGATCAGAGACCTCCCAGGCACAAAACTACTGTACACAGTGCAGACCCAACAGAATCCACTGCACATAATAATACACACACCAGTGTCTCAGCCAATAATCCCCTCAGGCAAAATACCTCAAAACCAAATGTCTTGCTCATAAGCAACTCCATAGTGAGACACACAGATGTCCCCCTCACCAGGGTGGACACAGAGAAGGTTACAGTCAGCTGCCTGACAGGTGTCAGGGTCCATGAGATCACTCACTCCCTCAAGTCTCTCAACAAGTGCCATTATGACTATGTCATAGTCTATGTTGCAGTGAATGACTAGAAATGTACCTGACTGTACTATATGAAGGTGCTTGCCTCCCCATAGTGGCCTTTTTATACAATGTCAGAAGTAAAGTCCCAGTTTAAAAGAATCCACCACAAATAAACTGAAAGTTATGCTACTTAATGCTAGGAGTTTAAATCAGAAACTGCACTCACTGAAAGAACTCCTTACCTTGGAAGATGCCCATGTCTGAGCAGTCAAGGACACAGAGAGCACACTGACCATGCCATATGGCCATGCAGGGATGCAATGCCTTCCACACATTCAAACATCAAAACAAGCATGAAAAAAACACAGGTGGAGGTGTATACATCTTCATTAAATACAAATACACATCAAAAGTGGTCAAAGAGTATGACTCTGTAGCACTACTCCAAGTTCAACTAACTGTATGTATGGGTCTACTTCAGAAGACTGACAAAACAAAAGACTGAATCCCAAAAAGACTGAAAATTCAAAATACTGAATACATTTTTAATGCAGGGAGCAAGCTCTCCTGCACCCCTACTGACACACATGCTGCTAACTATATATACCAACTCCAAAATTGCACAAGAGTTGAAAAGGGGCAAATTCCATCACTCAGTATTTTGAATTTTCAGTCTTTTGAAATTCAGTCTTTTGTTTTTTAAGTCTTCTGAAGTAAACCCATATGTACAACCCCCTTCCACATCATTTATAGCTACAGGTCCCCCACCCTGAACCACAAGGACCACTCTGCTTACATGGACCTAAATGAGTCTTTCACTAGACAGGTAAACACCTTGGGCATGTGTGATTTCAACTATCTTTCCATTGATTTGGAGTCATATATGTGCACAAATACACTCATCCTAAGTTTCCTGTTCTTTGTTAATACACATGCTATGTAACAGGGAATCAGCACCCCCACAAGAGGCTTGAATGTCCTAGACTTAGTACTGACCAACATAGTGGTTCTCTGCACTAACACTCGTGTGTTGACCCCCCCGGTCAGGTCAGATCAAAATATTGTCTTCACATTCACAGTCATATCTGACACCCCCTGAAGAGCAGAAAAGATGAAACATTTCTCCAAAGTAAACTATAGGCTCTTAACCAATGTCATAAGGAGTTGCAAACCCCATGCTACCACTTCATCAGTGACTGCTATAGAGAAGTTTACACAAATGGCCATATAAACAGCTATATAAATATATAGAGCTGGCTGAACATGAACAGATCAAAATAAGTTCCTCACAGAAAACAAGCCACCCTAGTGGGCATCAAGCATACATAGGATATACAACAGGAGGAAGAAAGTAATGTCTAAGAACAATAGAGAACTGACTCAGCAGAGGAAGGACATGCTCTGCAGCATGAACAGTGAAATTAGCTAGCTTGAAAAGTCCTCTAAAGCCACATACAAACCTAAAGGTGCATCCCTAGCTAAAAATAATCAGGAGGCATTCTTTAGCTATGTTAGACATCTAAAAGTGAAGGCCCAGCTTTGTGCCCGATTAGTAACGGATGGTAATGCTCATACTGACTCTGATGACATCGCCAACCTGCTACTAGACAGTTTGGGGCAAACTTCACTCCTAGTCCCCACAGACATACCCCAAAACATGCCTGTTACTAGTTCTCTACCTAATAACTTCCTATGAACCTAAGGTGACATCTGCCTGGGCTCCTGGTCACTGTCTGATCCTGGCCTTTTGGGATAGTTGTATATGCAATAATCTGATATAGCTCGTTACATCAGCATTGTCTGTTGAGCATATGGTGATAACAGTGTCCCACATGCTGGTGTAAAAGGATCTCTGTAATGTCAAGCGACATCTGTCTTACACACACACACACACACACACACACACACACACACACACACACACACACACACACACACACTTGACTACAGTGAGAACAGACCCCCTACCTATCTAGGTACACACACTACAGAATGCAGTACTATATGCAAACACCATGACATATGTCTGCCTGTCAGCTTATAGTGGATGGCATCAGCAGGCTATGTGGGAGACAAGAGGTTGGGAGGGCTGCATGAATTGGATGTGTAGGCTTCTGCAAGTATGAAAAGACTAGCAAGCTATGCCAGTGGGGAAGTAACTGTAGGATAGCAAATCTGCTCTAATCAGTAGAGAGACACACATACACATCCATTTGACTGCAGTGAGAACAGAACCCCACCCATCTAAGGTATAGAAGTCAGTGCTTTAAGTAAGCACCAAGACACAAGTCTGACTTTTACATGGTTGCAGGTGCACTCATGGTAGATGACATCAGCAGCCCATGTGGGGAACAACAGGTTGTGAGGCCTGCATAGATACATAGATTCATAGGTTCATATGAGGCTAGTAGCCTAACTGTACATTGTGCCCTAGATGTGTAGTAGCCTCGCTGCAGAGAAACACAAGTACCTGTTTTTGAGCATAGTTGGATGTTTGCATTTAACACAACAAGGTTGTCAGCACCACTGTCTGGCCATGTCTATGATGGCACACACAACATTATTATATATTACACTCTGTAGTGTGGTTGAAATATGTGTGCAAAAATACTAACGTCCCAGGCTTTTATTGCTTGGCGAGTGGACAACACATGTATGTATTGTGAATATATGATGTATACTGACAATGTGCCCTAAAAAACAGATCATATGTACAGAATATTAGTTGAATCTGGGCTATCACATGCAGAGAGAGAAGTGATAACAATGTAAGAATGTTGTATAGCCAACTGGACAAATCAAGTGTGTCAAGTAGACATTTCTTTGACATAGAGAGCTATGCATGGGACAAGGGACATTCTTTTGGGGAGATGGTGAGGTATGTTGTGGAAGAGACACAGGTATATCTGAGGTAGGTAATTTGGCAAGGTGAGGAAGCAACTGCTAACAGACAAGACATACAAGACAAGAGACAGGGATGGTGAAGAACACAAGAGGTAGATGAACACCATGGTTGGGGTGAGGGTGTGGACTTTGCAAACCCATGAATGTCAAGCTTGGTGACAGTGAGAGTCTAGTTCTCACCCATTAGACTGTCATCACTGTTAACCCACTGTGCCAAGGGCTGACATCTGCATCTCCTTCTGTTATTCTGTACAATGATGTAGAGCATTTTCTCCATCTGGTATAGGTGTGTGGCCACAGTGTGGCACACAGTCCTATGCACCTTCCCTGGCAGTTCTACTTAGGTGATAACATCACCACCTCTGCTACTGCTCCTGGAGGGAACCACAGGCCTGTCCTCTGGGGCAGAAGTACCTGAGGGGTCAGGTACTGCAGGGGAAGCACAAGAGGTGCTACTAGGTTAAAGTTCAGACATACTGGGGCTAGGTGCCATAGCCAGTTGACTGGCTGCAAGTGGAACTCATAGTTCAGGCTAACCCTGCTCTGCTGTGTGGGAAAGAAAAAAATAAGGGTTGGGATAGAGATTGCACAAGTTGTCTTATTTGCTTGTTTAGGCTGAGGAGGGTGGTCTTCCAGTTCTGGGTTCTCACTTTTGTATTTGTAGACAGCAGCTTCCTTTGCTTGCTGTATAACCTAGTTATGACAGATGTGTGTCTATCCAGGACAAGATAACAGTGTCCCACAGGCTGCTGTAAAATGCTCACTGTAAAGTCCAGCAACAGCTCTCACATGCACAAACCAACCCCCCCCCTCATTTGATCAGAATCAGAATATAATATCTACCTAAGTGCACGGACTACAGAACATAGTACTTATCACACAGCACAAGTCTGATTTTGCCAGGATTGCAGGTGATCTTATAGTAAATGACATCTGTAGGCCATGTGGGAGACAAGTGGTTGGGAGGACTGCATGAAATGGATGTGTAAGGCTTGTGCAAGTCTCAAAAATACTGGCAACCTGTGCCATTAGAGAAGTAACTGTGGGATACACACTTCTGCATAGACACACACACCCAGTTGACTGCTGTGAGAAATAGAAGTCTGATCTGTCAAAGTACACAGACTACAGAACAAAGAATGTATCACACATACCACATGACAAGTCTAATTTTGTCAGGACTACAGGTGAACATATAGTAGATGGTATCGGCAGGATATGTGGGAGACAAGAGATTGGGAGGACTGCATGAAATGGATGTGTAGGCTTGTGCAACTCTCTAAAGACTGGCAAGCCACGCCACTGGAAAAGTAACAGCAGGATACACACTTCTGCTCTTCTGTGTAGGAACACACACCCAGTTGACTACAATGAGAATAAGACTCTTACATATCTAAAGACACAGACTACAGAACACAGTACATAACTCATATGCCATAGCACAAACCTGATTTTAACAAGACTACAGGAGACCTTATAGTAGATGATCTCGATAGGCCATGTGGGAGACAAGAGGTTGGGAGGCCAGCATGAAATTGGATGTGTAGGCTTGTAAAGTCTCAAATAGTTGGCAAGCTATGCCATTGGAGAAGTAATTGTGGGATACAAACTTCTTCTCTTTAGTGTAGACTCATGCACACAGTTGACTGCAGTGAGAAGAGAACCCCTACCTATTTAAGGTTACAGACAACAGAACACAGTACATATCACATAGAACACAGAACAAGTCTGATTTTAATAGGACTGCAGGTGAACTTATAGTAGATGACATTGCAGGCCATGTTAGAGTCAAGAGGTTGGGAGGCCTGCAAAGTTATATTGCTTCATAGTGTCATCCAAGGCTAGTAACCTAATAGCAGTAGGCTGTTTAGAAACCTAGCTGTATAACAACACATGTACCCTTACTGACCATATTTTGCTATTTGAGTTTTGCAGAACAAGGCTGTGAGCACCAACAAGTGGCTCTTTCCACGAGTGAGCACTCAGCATTATCTGTAACACTTTGTATTGTGGTTGATATATGTGTGGAAACAGTAATGAGACACCAGGGTTTTAGTGCTTGTTTGGGGTGGTTTTGGGGGGTGGGACAAATGGATGTGTTGTAAATAACATAAATTACTATTATTATTCTTATTATTATTCTTATTGTTATAACATATACTATATTATATACAATAATATATGATATTATATGATATGATATTATATTATATTATATTATATTATATTATATTATATTATATGATTTATATTCTACCCTTAGTTTGCAATGTTTCCACATGTAGTTTTATATTATACAAAGGAAATGGTCAATAAACAGCAATAATAAAATATCATACATACAATTCCACAGTGCAAAGAGCATTGGATTTGTGCAATGGTTAACAATGTGTACACATATGTGAGCTAGGCCTGTTTGCGTGCAGAGAAGCAGTGCGCAAATATGAGACGCATTGCTAATGCTTGCCATTATACCCCAGTCCCATCTGTACTCTCCAGGCCATCTTTTCTGATGGCTAATAGCATCAATTGAATGTATCCATTTTCTATTTTTGGGTGATTGCTTTCTAGGAAATCTGGTTTTCCCTTTTCTACAATGTTGCGCTTTGGGCAAACAAGATAAGCTTAGCTAAACATTTTTTTAGGATGCAGCGCATCCACAAAACTGGAATTAAAAGAAGACAAATAGGAAAAGATACTAAAACTAAGGAACAAATTCAGAAAATGTTTGCAAGCACACTAAAACTTGATAGTATGCATCACACATTTCTACATATGTCAGCATTTGAACCCTGACATCAATACGGCTTCAGTCCTCTTGACTACACAGGCAGCTTTGCATCAATGAAATGGAAAGTCATTCTTCACACAACCAACTGTATCAGAATGTACACTGCTATCAAGCCATCAGCATGGATTTGTACATTTAATTATCTTTACTATATTTGGACATAGAACAGTTAGTGATCACACAACCTCTCATAATTATGTTTACAAATATACAGCTCTGTGTTACATTTCTGTGTTTCTTAATCATTCATCAATTAACTAACACATGCAGTATGTCAGCAGTAAAGCCATTCTATATCATTGACTTTAATATGTGGGAGGATATTAACTGGGAATAATATGACATGCAGTTGCCAACAAATGAATTCCAGTTTGGATGGCACAAACACACATATACTGTTCTTTTGGGGCCAGCATAGCTGAGTTATTGTTATGGCAGGAGCAAGGGTGCATTCCTCTTTTGGGAGGGGCAAAGCTCAGTTACTGTTATGATGCAAACAGTCTTAATTCTGAAACTGCAGTGTGTCCCACCACTTTCTAACTTCTGTCTTCAATGCTTTTCCAGTACAAAGGTATGGTGCAGGGAACATCAGAATTCTTCAGATCTATGACTGTGTGAATCTTTCATGCCTGAGGCCCTCTAATTACTAATGGACAAATATAAGTAATATCAGTGTCTATTGTCACATGATAAGGTACTTTCAGTACAAACCCACCATTATTTACTTGTTGCTGTAGCAAGTTAGGAAATACAAGGATATGCCATAATATTATTAAAGAACAGTGATGACAGTAATGCATTGCTGTAACATATTACATTTTTTAATAACTAGTAATACTAGCTGTAACTTTTCAATATAGTAACACAGTTAATAGCAATATAAGTTACTTATTTTGATAACTAGTAATGCAAATGTTCCAAATTCCGATTTTTTTCTCTTTTTTATTTTTCGCACTTTGTGTTTTGTGAGCTGATGTCATCACGTGCGAAATGACAACAGCTCCATTATGGCTACCAGCCTGTCAGAAGTGAGCTTAAGGAGCTCACGTCGTGCACACATTTCTGGCTATTCAAATGCTCTGCGAGCGGGAACGGCACTCCAAATGGATTTAACTGAATAAGTGCAAATGAGCAGGGTAAGGAAACCTTTTTATTTTTTTCTGAAGCAGGAATTATGTTCAGGGAAGGGTGTGTGTGTGTGTGTGTGTGTGTGTGTGTGTGTGTGTGTGTGTGTGTGTGTGTGTGTGTGTGTGTGTGTGTGAGTGTGTCTGCATGTGTGTGTGGTGATCATGGTTTATGAAAGCAGTAGTTTAATAAAAAAAAGATTAATTGGATAAGCTAGCACTGTAAGTCATTAAATGAAGAGTGGGTTTAGGGAGGACTTGTGGTAGCCAGTATTCATAACGCTGCTGTATAACTGTTATTTTTAACCGTATTTCAAGTAGCTGCTGTGGGCTACATCCCAAGACAGTAATGGTTAGCTTGTTAAATGTCACTTATTTATATTTTATTTCTTTGTCTACATTTATTCGAGGCAATAGTGTGCACTGTCACAATACCTGCATTAAGAATTTCTGGTGGAAAGAAGCTTCAAATCCTTGCAAAGCATATTCATGAAGTCCTTGTACAAAGTTGTACCTAATATTACACGGAATGCTTTTTAGCCTACATAATGATACTGTACTGCCCTCTTGCACTTAATGCCTGGTTTGGCCTCATTTGGAAAAAAAGATGATTATTTTATAGAGATAAGCCACTTACGAGGCCTGTGAATAGGGGAAGATTAATCTGTCAGTGCTAGCATGAAAACTAAATGAGGCATTCAGCCGTATTATGTGTTTGTTGTTGATCAACAATGGTTTCTTTCTACCTCACTTGATAAAACAACAGAGAATTCATTCTCTCAGGGAAGCAAAATGGTTCATCACATATGCACTTATTGCAAATGCAATTTTTATAAATGATGAGTATTAGTAAGACTTTTTTTCTCCTTTCCCCTAGCTTATGCAACCTGACATTTTGTAATATAAGTTGTGGGTTGGGGCTGTCTCTCACATTATCCATGGCAGTCCTTCATCTACATCTCAAAAAAAAAATCACCTTATAATACTCATTGTTTCTATGAGTTCTATGTGATAAATTGCAGCTCAGTCATTCATTAGGAAGCCAAAGCTGTTCTTGATAAGCATTACAGTTTAGTGCCTAGAAGCATCATTCCCCTGTTAATAGTAATAGGATCATGAATAGCATTGTGGTATAATTAATAAGTGCTTCAAGCATATCAGCAAGTGAGTTTTACATTAGAGCTGTGTTTTGTTATGCATGATATAGTATACTACCATAGCTACTAGCTGTGTATATCACATTTGTCAAAACTAGATCCAATTAATATTTATTTAAAGTCTTTTAGCTTTATTTACGCGCTGTACAGCCAGTTACCCCCAGCGTTTTATAGCCAGCAGGGATGGTGTGTTTGGTTTTTTTTTTTTTTTTTTTTTATTTTTTGTCCTTTGTCCTTGCCTCCGCTGGTCTGCTTTTCCGCATTGGTGTTGTTGTAATATTTAGTTATGTTTATGAAAGCTTTCCATGAAATTTACATAATTCCAGTAAAGGGCTATTACTGCAAAACAGCCCATGTTATTACATTATCTGTTTTCATTGCTTGTTTACAGCATAAGCAGCCAGTATTGTAGCATAGTTGACAGAGAACAAGTTTACGGTTACAAGTTTATTTACTCTATTTCATCTTGTCTAAATTTTCATCCATGCCACTTCTAGTAATTTAAACTCTCCTTAATTTTCTGAACATGCCTCGAATAAATATGTATTTTGTATTGCACACATTATATATCTATATTTTATACTATATATATGTTTATCTTATATTTTATTTTGTATATAGTATGCTTTTCTTTAACTGCTTTTTGAACTTACTTCAATTTTGTATTTGTGGAGCTTGTCTCCCTGGGCCTCTGCTGAAAAAGGGCCATCATAGGTTACCCATCCAGTTATTGAAGTTTACTTTGGAGGTGATAAGGGCACTACTCTATTTGACATGTAGTGGAAGTTTATTCTAAATGTGAGGGATGCATTAAGATATGAATTTATCATGCCAATGTGTATTATTTATCTGCTGATGATGAAGGTTTAGTTCCTTTAACTTGGTATTTGAGGTTCCATTTGTTCTGTGAAAGAACAGATCATAGAGGGTTGCTTTTTTTCACATCTCAAAAAGCTAGACAGAGGTCATCACAGAAGACTCTATAATAGACTGAGTACAGAAAGAGAGGCCTGCCAGTCTGTCCTGGTAACTAAGATTTTTGAGGCTACTGATTTGTTTAGTTTTGAATCTCCTAAGATTTCCTGAGTTGAGTGATTTGTTTAGACAAATGCATGCTAAAAGGTGCATTATATTTAATTAAGGCTCTGAGGAGATATGAGTAAAGGAGAATTCAGACTTCTCTGGATCTGATGGAGATGCCTTTGGAAATTAGATGAGCTACATAGAAAGCTTTCTGAGCTACTCTCGAGACATGACGGCAAATGATAAGGAATTATCAACACGAGTGCCTAGATTTCTTGTGACAGTGTCTAATTAGAGAAATGTGTCACGTATATGGACAAGAAAACATTTTGTTTACCAAAACAAACTATGCTACATTTTTTTCACATTTAGTTCAAGGACATTGTTCTTGTACCAATTGTTAACATGGTCTAACCCATATTGGAGCAATTGTGAGTAGTGGAAGATCAAATAAAAACATCCAGTTTGTAGTCATTTGTAAACTTAGATAGCTATAGGCTAGAAGTGTTGACCTGAAAGTATGAAAAATAGATGTCAAATAGGAGTGGGCCTAAAACTGAGTTCTGTGGTACACCACTCATAACTTTTTTGCTTTCAGAAGAACTCTAATCACATGCATTCTGGCAGACAACCAGTTAACTATCAAACATACAACATAAGAATTTGTATTCAGATTTACAACACTATTAATAATCCCTGCTTAATGTCAAATGCTTTGACCAGGTTCAAATATGCTATGTGTACTGCATAACCATTATCCACTGCTTTGCTTACTTTTTCAAAGAAAATTGCTTGAGGACTATATGAAGGAGGGGGGTTTCCTAGTTGTCATTCCTCTTCCTCTCAACAAAAAAGTACAAGATCAAAGAGGGGATAAAGGATGGTAAAGCAGGATTCATTATTGCAGAAGATTTGTGGAAAGAACTGTATAAACAATCATTCTGGAGTTCTAAGCACTGGCTGCATGTGATGTGTTATTCTTCCCCAAATCCTTCACATTACTGTCGTAAATGGCATTCACTAGAAGGTAGATTTTTTTGATGGTCCTCAGTTTCATTATACAAATCACAGTGGTGCTGACATATGGATCATGCCATGTCACCAAACCAGTCTTTAGCAGTCATTCACTAATGATAACATCAGCTCACCAAATAAGTGTACTTCTTTAGAGTGGGGAAAATGTGGATTTTTAGATGCAGCGTGAGGGAACAAATACATGCAGACAAAGAATAAAATGTGCTGCACAGCTTGAATGGTTTTATATTTGTACCTGTAAGAATAACTTGGTAGCTGGTGCATTCAAGTACAAATAAAATATGTGCACAGCAGCTGATAGCTGTGAAATACTTTTCTGTAAGCTGGTGTCATTGTGTAGTCATTGTGAATAGCTAAATAAAGTGATATTTTGGTGACTTTGTTAGACTGATATGACATTTTCTGTAAGCATTTTTGCGTCTTGTGTTGCTGGCTGTATGTACTTTGGTTTAAGTATTAAATTGTGACTCTCTGACTATAAAGACTAGTCTGTGGGACTTTATAAACTGTAAAATGCTATTCACCATTATTGTAACACTGTGTATACAACTTTAATACATTCATATTCATGTGCAGTAAGCATGCATTCCTCACACAAAAGTACTGTTTGAGTAAATCTGAATATGAGAATTGATAAACTATACTTATGTAAAAGTAACTCAAAAGTAACTAGTTACTTTAGTTAGTAACTAGTAATAGTAATATTTTACTTTTCTAGAAAAGTAATAAGTAATAGTAATATATTACATTCACTTAACAGTAACTAGTAATAGTAACTTATTACTTTTATAAGTAACTAGCGCAACACTATTAAAGAATACACTCTAGGTTCAGGACTTACCTTGCGAATGCAGCAGTTGACACACTTATAGTTCAGGGCTGATTATTTTTAATGCAAGCAGTACACAATCAATACATAGGTTCATAGGTGTGTGCTAGGCTAATGGCCCTGAGGCCTTTACAAGCCTAGCCATAGGATTACCCTGGCATCATGCCACCCAACATTAGTTCCCAGTGCCTCTGTCGAGTAGAGCCAATGGAGTTATCCCCAGGGTGAATTTTCCATTTCACATCCACTCATCAAGGTTTCTCATGGGGAGCTAAAGCTTGTGTGAGTTGCCTGGCATTGATTTTACTACATGATTGTGAATAGTAGAAAAGTATTATGTCCCTAGGTGGTCAGAGAATGTGTTATATGTTGTCTCTTAGCCAAAGCAAGAGCATACTGACCACACCTACATCTGCTTACAGGGACAGCATCTGGGGGTTCCTCCTCTGATTGCGGCTGTGGTGACTTAGGCATCGGTGGGGGGGATGCATTTCTCTTCCCTTTGCAGATCCTGCTGCAGCTGTTTCCACAGGATCAGACTCTGGAGCATAATACATACTGTGAATATTTGTGTACATGTAAGTGGATTATACTGCAGGGCTCCACTGGATATTTCTAGGCACTGGAACTGTGACTTCAGAAACCCAAACACATGCTCTATGATGTTTCTAGTATGAACGCATACCTCATTATGGCATTCTGCCATGGGTGTGTGATGGACGTCATCAGCCAAGGTTCCAGGGCATAGCCAGCATCCCTCAGTAAATGGCCCTGGTAGATGCCCCCCTAGGAAGCATCTGGTACAGCTGTGATGTGTACCAGATATGGGAGTCATGATAACTGCCAGAGTTGTCAAAACACACATTCAAGATAATTCCCTGGGCATTATACATGACCTGGTAGATGATGGAGTGGTATCCCTTATAGTTAATGTAAATTCTACCCTGCTCAGCAGGTGGTGCCATAATGTGTACATGAATGCAATCTAAAGCAGCCAGTACTTCAGGGTAGTGAGCTACATGGTAAAAGAGTTCCATATTTCTGGTCCTCTCTTCATAAGTACAGTGAAAATATGTGCTCAATGGTGTGTATCAATATAGCATCCAGAAACTGGTGGAGGATCCTGGAGGCTGATGCCTGTGACACATTCATCATGTCCCCAGTTGGTCTTTGAAAGGTACCAATATAGCAATAACCCATGCCTGGGTGTGGGTAATGCTGGATTTACCCACGGTTGGCGTGGTTTGGTCCCGAGGGCGAAGCCCGAGGGACCAAACAAAGCCAACCGTGGGTAAATCCAGCATTACCCACACCCAGAAGTGGTTATTGTTATATTAATGACATTATTTAAGAAAAGAAATAATTACTTTTCTTAAATAATGGCATTGTATAATGCCTCTTTACTGCCCTTCCGCAGCTGTCTGGTATTCTGTGGCAGTTCTGATGTACTGCGCATGCCTACGCAGTACATCAGAGCTGTGGGCAAAAGCAACGGAGAACGCAAGATCTCCGTTGCTTTTTACTGTTTCGCTATGTTAAATTGGTTTAACATAGTGAGACAGCTTTAAAATAAGCAAGGGAGATCTCCGTTGCTTTTTTTTACTGTTTCGCTATGTTAAACCCATTTAATATAGCGAGACAGCATTAAAAAAAAAGCAACGGAGATCGCAAGATCTCCATTGCTTTTTACACACTGTGTCGCTATGTTAAAGGAGTTTAACATAGCGAGACAGCTTTAAAAAAAGCAACGGAGATCTCCGTTGCTTTTTTTAAACCTGTGTCGCTATATTAAACTCTTTTAACATAGCGAGACAGTGTTTTATACTAACGGAAAAAGTCTTTTCCGTTAGTATATTGAGGGATTTACAACGGGCATGCTGGTTGGGCTGGCCAATCAGCGTGCACGTTTTAGGGGAGGAATTGTATAATAGTTAATATTCTAAGGGCTACACATACCTTATTTTTCACTGGTATGGGTTCCCTTTGGTTGGCTCTGGCTCTGTTGAGGGAGGCAGAGCTCACAGAGTTATTGTAATGTGTACCTGTCCACCCTGTAGTGCTCTACAATCTCTAGCTCATGTAGCACCTGGAAAGTTACCTTGGGCCTGAATAATCTTCTCCTTCTTGGCATATGCCTATTTTCAGCAGCACCAGCAGCATTGGCTTCAGCCTCTAGCACATGCAGATGTAGAATAGCTGCAGCAGCTCCTAGCATTGGGTCAGTTAAAAATTTCTTGTCTCTACTCCAATGGTATTGAAGGATAAATGAAAAACAGGATGTAGGTTACATGGATACTTTTCACATTGTTGAATAGCTCCATCATGTTGATTTGGTTAAGTAATATGCAGTTCACCTGTTTATGCTATAACTTGTATCTATTAGGCACACCTGTTACTTGCTCATTAGTGTGTCATAAGCAGCTATGTGCACCTCCTCACACCTCTGTGCACCTTTGCATAAATAAGATAAGCATATGCAAAATTGATATTTCCTCCATTCTTGGGATATCATACAACCATGGACCATAAAAAGTGAAGGAAAGGTTGCACAACCTGGAGTCAGACCCAGCACCATATATATTCCAGCCCTATCACATACACATGCTGCCACAAGAATAGTTATATAACAACACAGAAAAACAATCTACTCATTCCTCTGTTACTCGCGGTTGTGCTAAGCACCACATCACACAAACAGGGGACAAAAATTAAAAACTAAATTTTAAATTAATGCAGACAGATTTGATACATTTTAACAAACAATAAAGAAGATGACACAGAACATAGGAATTGTACACTGCTTACATGCACTTTCACCCTTCACAGACCTACATGTTTACCTTTGCAAGTGTAACCTGACACACCCCGATGTCAGCATTCACTGTTGTCATGCATTCAACATGAACACTGTGGAAGTGCCTACACGTAAGGAACAACCCTACATGATTTCTCTTTTTTGTGATTCAACAATTCTAATGAGTTTTGACCTCATTTACATCTTCACTGTGCTAACAGCCTGGAATCTATATGGTTAGTAATCATGTAGGCAGGGAAACTGCATGTGAACCCAATGCTGTAACAGAGGCATACTGTAATCCATCAGCCACATCCTGCATATGCTTACATTACAGTATAATACTCTGTTTCACGGAGATTTACACATTTTAGCAGCCCACATTAGTTACTAGTATAGCCTTCATTTGGGGGTGGGGGAGCTAAGCTGCATTTATGTCATGGCACTAAAAATGACAATATTATGGATGTTACACTAATTTTCTAGCATAACCCTGTATAATTAGGTCAAAGTATGTGTGGTGTTACACATTAAGGCAGCTCTGTACAAATGTAAGAGCTTTTACTTACTCTCATTTCCATGTAGGCTCATTTCTGTGGCTGTATTCAGAAAGTTTTGGAATACATGGCCAACACAAACACAGAGTCTACACAGTTGCTTTTACAGGATTTTGAATCACTCTACCATGTTGATTAGCTTTATTAGCACAAAGTTCAGTTACTTATGCTGTAATTTGCAGTCCACAAAAGTTTCTGTATTTGCGTACGCATGCGAGCCACGTCATGCACCTATACAGAGTTTATTAAATCTAAAAGTTTTCTCACCCGTGGGTGCATTGCATTAACAATTATCATGTAAGCATTATTGAAACCCCTTGTTTATTTGATTTTACATATTCCAACAACAATTCAACAATTTGAAACAGAATAAAACAAAACTATATACAGAAGTCCATAACAAGAATTATATACACAAAACCATTAGTACTTTTCTAAAAGATCATTCAATTTCTGCCAGGTATTTATTGATGAGTTACATTTCTAGTTCACATGTTTATGGCTGCTAATTCATTTTTACAAACAGAGTTAGCTAGACAGATACATTCGCTAGTAAAAGAGACAGTAGTTTTGCATTTCCAGTTTTTTAGTTATAACTTTCTTAGCAATAGCTAGGACAGACAAAAGAAGATGTATTTGTGATACTGGAATAACATCTGTGATTGTGGCATTGAACAAAATCAAGGAATCTGTAATAGTACAATTATCTGACCACAATGCTTTGTGAGTACTTTGCAAGTTTCTAAAAATCAGTCCAGAAAGATAACACTATATTGCATTCTATAATCCTATAAACCCAATCTGCATCAAGTGGTTCATTGCATCTCCAGCATTTTATTTTTTCTGATTTATATATAACAACAATTTTATGGGGTGTTAGAAAAACTCTTTCTAAAAATGTCCATGTATAAATCTTCTAGTATAGAGAGGATGTTGATTTTCCTGCAGATTTTTAACAATAGTTTCTTAATTTTCTCAAAATATTTTTTACTTTTGTCAAGTAATTCCAGTATGACAATTCAGGGAAAATGAATTCAGTTCTAATAATCATATATATTATTGACAAGTATGACTTACCTTTATATGGATTATTACTATGACTTATTTCAGATGGATTATTATTCATATTAGAAAAGAAGTCTAAGAATTTTGGAATAGTTTTAGTTAGTATGTCTAATGTCTAACATCATTTTAATTTTGTCTTGACTATATTCCTTACGTTTGTATATCTAACCAACTGATATTTTTCAGACTGTATTGCGCAATCAGATAATCAGCTGAGTGTATTTTATTCCTGTTTACAAATCGTTGCCAATAAATTAAATTACTAATATTTAAGTTAAACATTTTCCATCTGTTAAAAGATATTACACATCCATTTGTGAAAGCTATAGGAAATTATATTATTAGTAGATCTTTAATTAGATAATTTGAATTCATAAATCTCTTGAATATTAATAGAAATTGATTTATAAAAGGGTAGACAGTAAACTTATGTTTTTAATTTAATATATAGTCTTTTAAAACCCAAAAAAGGGTATTGATGTCCAAATTTGTATACGTTTCTTCTCTAGATCTGCTATTATCTATTAGTATATTTTCATGTATTTTCATATATTTTAATATTTTTTGGGGGGACACAGTGGTGCAGCAGTTAGAGTTGTCATCTCACAGCAAGATATTATCTGGTTCAATTCTTGGCTGGGGTACCTTCTCTGCAGAGTCTGTATGTTCTCTCTGCATTGGTTTGATTCTCAGCTGGGGTGCCTTCTGTGCAGAGTTTGCATGTTCTCTCTGCATTCACATGGGTTTTCTCCAAGTGCTCTGATTTTCTCCTACATTCCCAATACATGCATCTGGGGTGTTTCTCCCCAGACCACTACTAAAAGTAGGCTCTGTCCCAGTTGGACTTTCCGAGTAAATAAATGTATTATTTTCTAATAAGAAGCATAAGACGAGGCAAGCCCCTGGATTATTTCTTTAATATTTATAAATTTAGAATATAAGTCAATACTGGGGAAACCAATGCCTCCCTCCTCCCAACTTTTGATGTACCAGTCTAAGGAGAGTCTTGCCTTTTTAGGATACCATAAGAACTTTAGTAAAACAGCATGTATTTTTTTAAAACTTTTTAAGAAGGGAGGAGAATTAATGACTGACTAAAGAATAGGAATTTTGGTAAGATTATCATTATGATCGACATAAGTCTATCCTTGCATGTAAAAAACAATTAATTCCAATTGTCTGTTATTTTGGATATTGTATCGATTAGGTTTTGGTAGTTAACTAAAATTGATTTTTTTTATTTGTCTCAATATTAATTCCTAAGTATTATAACTGTAAATTGCCAAGCCAATTTTTTTGTAAGAGTTTAACTTAGTGGTTATCCCTTTGCTTATAAGCAATCATTTTGTTTTATTGTGATTTGTTTTCAGACCAGAAATATTTTCAAAATACTCCACAGAGCAAATTAAATGATCCAACAAAAGTTCAATATTACCACTAGTGAGCAGAATGTCACCAGCAAAAAGTTGAATTTTAGAAGAACATTTTTCATTTATTTTAACTCTTTATGTTAGCACTTATATAGTTAGCAAATGGCTCTATAATAATAGCAAGTAGCAAAGGGGATAAAGGGCATCCTTGTTTGGTACCTTCTAAGATATCAAATGGGCTAGATATAAAGGAGCCTATTTTGACAAAAGAAATTGAGTTATCATAAAGCTTTTTAACGAACTTTATAAAATCAGTGGAAAAGTTATATTCATTTAGTACTCTGAACAAGTATGACTGATTCACAGAGTCAAAAGCTTTATCCTTATCTAAGCTTATTATGGATAACTCTTTTTATTTTTGTTTGCCATATCAATCAAAGAAAAGAGTCTTATTATTAACTTGAACTTTTCTATTAACTATAAACCCAATCCGATATTTATTTACTAAACCAATGAGCATTTGATTTAACCTTTTTTGCTAATATAGACATGAAAATCTTAACCTTTTTTTGCTAATATACATATGAAAATCTTGTAATCTACATTTGAAAGTGATATAGGTTGATACAAACATAGTGCAGGGCCCTTACCTGATTTTAAAATGGGTGTAATATAAGACAGTGAAGTATATGTACTCTTAACTTCCTCAAAAACATTTAATACATTTTTAAAATATTATCAGGCAAAGGTTTATGTAGCTCAGGGATTATCCCATCAATACCTGGTGCTAAGATTTTTAATTTTTTTTTTAATTCCTTGAAGGAAAAAGACTTGTCAGTCTTGCTTGTCTCTTCTTTTAATAGTTTATTATGTATGTTTTATTTTAAAAACTGTCCAGTAAGTTACTGTTACTCAGGTTTGACTTTATTTTATTCACTTCTTCATAATATTTGCTAAAACATTTTAATATATCTTTCAGATCTGTAGACTTAATAGTCTGTTTCCCTTATTTATAAACAATCTCCTTGAAATGGTTTATTTTATTCATGTTTTTTGATCTGATAGCTATTCTATTAAGGTTCTTAGGGGGTTTTGAATATGAATATAATTTATTTTTTCTAGATTAATGGAAATCTTATAATGCAAGATTTCTAGGTATTTCTGATTTACATGTGTCAACTATATGCTTGCAGCTTTATAATTGGGTTTAAAGTTTAATTTTAATTTATCAGTTTCAGCTTGGAGAGTATTTAACTCTTTATCCAATTTCTTTCTTTTACAAATATGCCTGTTCTTTATTTTTCCATATAAATAAGTGTTTAACGTGTCCCATGGTATGCCATCAGTAACCTCACCATTATTGTTAAATTTTAGAAATTCATTTATTCCTTTTAATAACCATTCATTAAAGCCTTTTATTTTAGTTATATATGCAGGAGTCCTTGGCAAGAAATTATATTGTTTGGACTTAAAGTTAATTTAAATGTGATAGCATTGTGATCAGATAAAAAAACATGAACATGTTAGCACCTCCTCTATTTTGGAGTATAATGGATCAAATACTAACACTTTATCAATATTGGTTTAAGTCCCAAATCTGAAAGAATAGTGAGTATATTTCATAGAACCATCTAGTTTTAAATCTGCTATATCTCACATATACATTCTATTAATATAATGATTTAAATGTTTTGATACTGAAGATAGCCTGTTTTGTTTAACATTTGTAGTGTCTTTGTCTGATAGGATGCAGTTAAAATCACCAGCTATCAACATTTCTCCTTTAGAATATCATGTTATAATAGCTAAGTATTTCTAAACTGTTTTAGATCCAATCCCAGGGATCCAATAGGTATTTATAAGGGTATAGTATTTTTTATCAATTTATATTACTACCAATCCTAGCATACCATTCATGTCAGAATAGGAATCAACTATTCTAGGTAGACATAACTTTTTTCCAGAGAATAAGAACACCTCTTCTGTTTAAACCAAACTCAGAACCTATTAAAACTGAATAATCTTTTAACAACAATCTATTTAAATACTTAGTCAATAAATGAGTTTCCTGTAAAAAAAAAAAAAAGTCTGCCTTATGTAGAGTTAAATAGTTATTTAAACGACCCCTATTTAATGGGTTATTTAACCCATTTATATTTAATGAAAGGCATTTATATGCTGGTATCTTTTGGATCAATAGGTATAGAAACTATTGTGAAATGATTTAGTGCATTATGCTAACAAAAGAACAGCTTGCTATTGACAAACACAATAAGGCGGATGTGAAAAATTCAGAATTATAAATATGTTTTAATCTCCAACATGGAATAAAATATTCCAGGCTTGATGAAAAGTTCATACAAGCTGCTTTCTAGCAACACTATAGCACAACCAATCACATTGTTCTTACTGCTTCTATGCATATGAACTGAAAATGTCAAAATAAATATTTAACACTTTTTAAGAAGATGTTAAATTAGTAGAAAACAAAGCAAAACAAAACACACAACAAGGTTAATATATAATAAGACCTTTCAAATAGAAGAACTTTAACTATTAATTTATAGTAATTAGCATTACTTATACATAACATTTATTTATATATTATCTATCATATGGAATGGGTCTACATTGACCCATCGAAATTACATTTCAACAAAACATAAACAGGCAAACTCCTTTTTTTGAAGTGCATTTTCATGAAAATGCACTTTTGCGAAAAGGTAACTAAGTGAACAGCAATGGTGGCTGTTGCTTAGATTGCAGCACAGTGGGGATAAGGGAATATTCCCTTTTCCTCACTATAGTGCGATCTCGGAGTGGAAATATAAAAGTATCAGGTGTATATTGGAAGCTCAAAAACTGCGAATGCCACAACCTCGAACTCAGAAGTTCGAAGACTTAAAATACCGAAGCCGCGGAACATCGAATTATTTCCCAGGGAAAGAATTTGGTGAGCCATTTCCACGGCTTCATTATTTCCTCCACTGTGGTGTGATCTCTGAGTTGGTATATTTAAGTAGGGGGTTGTGTGTGGGGCACAGCCCCCCACATTAGAAATGGTTTGTAGTGTTTGTGTTTTTGTGCTGGAACAGTGATTTTTTTTCCCAGAGAAAAAAAATCACTGTTCTCAGCTTTCTGAGTTTTACACTTTTGGGGTTTGAAGTTCAATGTTATGCTGTTCCCTGTTTTCATGTTTTGATCATGTGATATAAACCCAAAGTATCGTGGGTGTGGGGGGCTTGTCCCCCTGCATAAACGTTGTTCATGTTGTGTTTTTTTTTTCACTTTGGTTTATTTGCATTTTGCAAAAGTGCTTTTTCATGAAAATGCACTTTTGTGAAAAAGAGTTTGTCTGTTTACATTTCATTAAAATGTAATTTTGATGGGTCGAAGGAGACCCTATAGAATATATGGTCAGACCATTCTTAATACTTAAAATATTTATATGAATTAAGAAACTCTGTTTCACGAATATTCTCTTTTTAAGGTACATGCACCTGTAATTTAACCAGAATAATACCTGTGTCCTCGATGTACAGCATTGTATAACAAACAGATTACCTGTACTTATTACACTTTGTAAAAAGGTTATAAACCAGTGCCTATATTAACATTTTGACTATGTAAATTACTTATATTTCCACCGCATTCACTACAAAAACCTCATAACTGATTAAAATTCTCATCTAATCTCTCACGTAGACTAGAAACTTATGAAAACAGCCTGCATAGATTTTGGCTATTTACATTCATATTCATTATCTAACAAGGCTGAATTATAAAGCAGACTGCTAATGTCTGTATTTTATGCAGAAATATAAGTTATCTTAATGAAATTGTATATGTTTTTCAACTCATATCATTGCACTATTCCCTATATAAAACACATAGAATCTTCTGACGAATAAAGTGGTGCTACATCATTATCTATTATGAACACATGTTTCTACTAGGAATAATTCTGATTAACATCTTCAGAACTGCATTAAAAACAATGTAGCAGCTATAGAGGAAGTAGGACACTCAGTTTTAATGCTGAAAACATTTAACACAAGTTTCCACTTAACTATTAATTGTACATTTGATAATTGTGTTTGTGGTTTAATGAGAACATATGTGTGTGTCCCACATTACATATGTACCATTTGTGCATCATTTCACTTGTACTATTTGTGCATCATTTCACCTGTTCCCTTTTCAATAATTAAACAGATGTTCCTGGTGAATACATCTAAAATAAGGCATTCAGAAGTCTAATTAATTACTATTACAGTAAATTGCACTACTTACAGTTTGTCTTTAATACTCAGAAATATCATTTTGAAAGCTTGAGTATTTAAACTTCTGTTTTTATAATCATTTTCTGTGTTCTGTAAGCTTCCTACTTCTGATGGGTTAATGGTCACTTTGCACTTCCTCTCTGACTCGGGAACTGTTCAGGAAGGATTCGGAGTGAAATAGAGACACACAAAAGCTCAAGCCAAGCTGAAAATCATTCTCTAAACTCTTCTGAAGTAATTTAGGTGGAAAATAAACTGATAAGAAATTCTTTAAACAGAGAAGGGTTGCGGTCAGATTCTGCAAGCCACATTTTAACTGAATGACCTTTTTTAAAAATCAAATAAGCATGGAAAAGTTATACAACCTTAATAACATCACTAGAAAGAAAAGGGGATTAAAAACACATCACTACACACATTTTAACTATATCCCTCACTGTCAGTAACACTATATTTAACTACTCTGTTAAATATTGAAAATTAAAACAGTAAAGTGTTTTAATATTCCCATCTACACACATACCTTTCCCAACAGTCAAACCTGCCTCCAAATCAGACTCATTCTATTAAAGTTACTCATTATTGTTAAAAAGGAAAGAGTGAAGGGACAGAAAAGTAAGAGAAGGGGGGCATGGCCAAGATGTCAGAGTGAGAATAGCACTTTCTTGTTGCTCTGCCTATGAAGTAACATTTCTGACAGGATTTTTATAATTATATTTAAAAAAACATTGAAGATTTTACATCACAGCTATTCCTTATACTATTGTGGATTATCTTCTGGAAAAAAATTCAAACTTTTATTGAATTTTCCTCATATTTTACTGTCAGAACTTCTGAAGCTGAATACAGATTGCTGAAGCCATGAGCCACTCAAAATCTTCAGTACAAGATTCTCTCGTAAAAAAAAAGAACTCCAAACTATAATTAGTAGTATTCAAGACCTCTCAACAAAGATGGACAACTTGGAACATATAATGGAAAACATGGAGAAAGAAAGCAGAAACCAAATTGAAGATTTGAAAGAAATAATCACAAAACATTCAGACCAAATTGCCAGCATAGAGGAATCTGTCAAGAAATTAGATGGAAGACAAATGGAGAATGATACTCAAATTAAATTTCTTCTGAAGCAAAATAATTCTTTAACAGAAAAAATAGAGGACCTGGAATCAAGATCAAGAAGAAATAACATTAGAATTTATGGGGTCCCTGAAAAGACTGAAGGTAACAACATTATTCTTTTTTTTTGAACAACTGGTTACCTAAGGTATTAAACCTTACTGAGCCCATGCCATTTGGAATCAAGAGAGCTCACAGGTCTCTATCTAATCCATCTCTCTCTCAAAAATTCATCCTCAGTGAGATCTAGTATTGTCAAATTTTTATCTACTCAGGATGAAGATTTAGTTCTGAGAGCTGCTTGGGCGGGAAACCCCATCCAAGACAATGGAAGGAACATTAGATTTGACAATGATTATACATCTACAACTATAACTAAAACGAAAGCATGCATTCTTCTAATCAAAGACCTTAAAAAAGGTAACATAAAAGCTCAGATCCTTTTTCCAGCTAGAATAAGGATTTTCTTACCAGATGGACAGAAAATCTTTAGCAATCTAGAAGAAGCTACTGATTTTGTCAGAAGAAACAATCTATTAGATAAACTAGAAGACATGGACCTCTCTTTACCAAGTTTAAAAAGACAAGTTGCTAATGGAAAAACAATAACAAGTGGTAAAACTACTAAGACATTTAAAGTGTAGTAAGTTAACCCATCTTTCCCTTTAATGCATGCAATTGACTTTTTTCTTTTAAAACATAAGAAACCAGCAAATTTATTACAAGGTAAAATCTTTATTACACTTTAAAAATATATATAGCATATATATTGTTTTCCTTTGTTCTTCTTCTTCCTAGTAGTTCTTTTTTCTTTCCTCTCTCTACTAATTTCTCTCTTTCAGTTTCTATTTTAGTAATGTTTATTATATAGAGTTAATCAAGCATCTAATATTTCTAATGTTAAAGCTTGTTGGTAGTGACTTAGCCATTGCAGGAAAACATAGTATGTTTTAACAGGACTTTTTTTTATAGATAATGCACAGTTAAAGGAAATCCCTTTGTATGGCTTAGTAACATGCTTTCAGTAGAGAAATACAGTATTAACATTAAGTAGACAGCTTTTCCATTTGAAAGGGAAATGGGGGATGTATGCCATATAAATGCAGCTAGGAAGATTCCTTTGTTTGTATTAACTGCAGTTGATTGCAGTCAATTAAGTGTGCTTATGAGCCTTATTGTTAATAAAAAACTATGTAATTATTTATTTAGATTGTGTTTAATGAGATTACATTGATAGAGGTGATGTTTTATGCTGGGGAACACATTTACTGTAACACCTACTTAACAGTTTCTTTGTTTTTTCTTATAAATGCACTAAATTCCAGCTTTTAACATGCAAGCACCTGTTAAAAAGGCTTTTTCTTCAAATTGCATACTTTACTAACCTCGATACTTGTACTGGCTCCATAAAGTTGAAAAACTTCACTAGAACATTCCTCGAGCATTTCTACAGTTTCCCCGAGCCGATAGGACACTGTATGAGCATGGGAACTGAAAGACTGAGCTATATAACCTTTGAACTTGCGTTGCACACTGTTCAACATGTGCGCCAAAGGAAAATGGTGTCTCAGTGCTGTATAGCCGTTTTTATGATGATTGCAGCTTATTTAGACTCTAAAAACTGTAATTTACGGCTTATAACTTAAAAAGAAGCTGTATTCTATTATTTTAATGATGTTCTTGCATTTAAATAATCCTCCTCCTGTTTAATCACAGAAATACTGGCTTGTATTAACCTCATAGCATTTAGTTTTCATGAATGTGCTTCACTTGTCATGAGAGAAATGATTCAATACATTATGCATAGTAGTTTTTTAATACAGTTTCTGATATGAAGCTGTTTATATATTGCCAGTAATGTGATTTATTCAGTTATACTATTAATGCTACGTCATTATATTTACCTGCCTATTTCTTCACAATGCATACATAACTTGCTACTCATTATGTAAACTGCACTACTCATTTAATAAGAAAGCTTCTATAGATGTCAAATTCATTGTACAGTAGTTGCAGTTTTGAAGGTTAATTTTTGAATAGGATTTGATTTGCTAGAGTTCAGGCAGATTTTGAGAGTTAATAAATGAGAAATTATCTTCCCCCTTTTTTTTTTGCAAGGAGTATAAGAAACACAGTTACTTGTCTAAAGTAAAAAGAAAATGGAAAGTGCTTGCAGTAAACCAGTAACACGAAAAAAAGCACAATGGTCCCAAAGGGTAGTGGAACTCAACAGACTTTAATGTATACACGAACAAACATCCAGTATAAATGCTGACAAGCTCAATTTTACATTTTCTTCCCACTACTTCCTCAGATAAATATTCTCTCCAAGCCACCACCTTTATACAATCAGCAATTAATTTATAACCAATAAAACAGGGAAAGGATAATGTATAACAACAGTGTGTACTTAAAACATTTAAAAACACATGTAGATAAAAATGAATTGCTGATTGTATAAAGTTGGTGGCTCGGAGAGAATATTTATCTGAGGAAGTAGTGGGACAAAAACGTAAAATTGAGCTTGTCAGCGTTTATATTGGACGTTTGTTCATGTATACATTAAAGTCTGTTGAGTACTACTACTACCGGTTGGGACCATTATGCTTTTTTCTTGTTACTTGTCTAAAGTACCTTGTTTTAATAGAGGATATAGTTTAAGTAAAGATTTTACACATGAATGGTACTGTATCTCCCATATTTATGTTGATAATTTAAAGATCTATATAAAAGTTTAAGTAAAAGTTTATAATTCAGTTGTAAGGGCACGTTTATTTCATTACTAGCTAGTTATATGTTGAGCTTTAATAACTAAAATGTATAAAATAAATCTCACTAAGTTTACTAGATGCTGATCAAACATGATAAGCCAAAATCCTCTCATATATTTTTATGCTGCACTATATATAAGTTAATAGATGTTCTCTGATATCCAATATGAGATTAATCTATAGGGGAAGTTATGTTTGACTATAATTAACCTTTATGTCTACTGATCTAGTAAATTGTATATTTAGGTACATATAATCCCTATCTAAACATCCACATCAGTGGATTAAGATAATTTTTGAGTGAGAATGGGGAGAGGGATGTGGGATGGGAAATTTAATGAGATATTCTTAAAGCTCTTTAAGATCAATAAAATGAAGAACTATGCAATAACATAAATGAGATGCCTTAATATTGTACAGAAGAAAGGGAAGAAGAGGAGGGAAGGATGAGAGTATTAGATATAATATATAACACTTTATTTTACACTTACTTTATCACAAATGCAGATAGTTTTCATAAATGTAAATAATAGGTTTAGTTTAATGATAAACTATTATTATCATTATGTATGTTCTTTGTTTCTTTATATTTTATTTTGTATTAGGAATTAAGATATTATAATTAGTGACTTCAGTCAGATTAATCAACATAAAGTTATATTGTTTGTTAGAATTTAGAATATTTCACTTTCATATACGCTGTATGGGGCTATGCTGTGTTTTTTTTCTTCTGTATGAAATTAGTTATTGTGAATCAAATCATATTTATATTGTTAAAAGGTTTATTCTCATATTTAATCTGTATAAGTATTTAAATGAAGGAAGAATCACTTACTGGATATTGATGAGAGTCTTAGGGTGTGAAGATGGTGGTTTGGATGATGCATTAATCAAACCAGGAATCTATCTTTCCATGTTTAGGATTGTGTATAGTTATACTTGTTTCATTAGATATATTTTGTTTTAAATTTGAGCCCCTAACAAACTTTAAAAATGACATTTGTCTCTTTATAAATGCATACATATAAATGTTTATCCTTAAATATTAATAGCCTTAACAATCTCATAAAAAGAAGTCTGTCAAAATATTTGAAAATGAATATAATAGACATAGCATTTCTAGAAGAGACACACTTTATTAAAAAGGATTTAGTTAGAATATCTTTCAACGCTTACACAACTCTTGTGGAATCTCATTTCCAGGCTAAGAGAAGAGGCACTAAGATACTATGGAACAAATCTTTACCGATGCCCAAAATAGTAGACACTTTTCACAGAAGAATGGTATGTTATGTTTAGTAGTGCTGGAGTTGGATAAAAGATACATCACTTTAGCTAGTACATATTGGACCCATTGTATCGATGCAGGAACTGCTAATAAATAGTTAGAATTAATATCTATTAAAGACAAAGGAGACATAGTTTATGCTGGAGATTTTAATTGTATTCTTACTAAAAAGGACACCACCCAAAATGATAACTTCAAATTGTCTGCTCCAGCTAAAAAACTAAAAAAATATATTAATTCTTCAAATCTCAGAGACATATATGATATAAAAGAACCAGAATCATTAAACTACACTCACTACTCTTATAGATATGGAAGACAGACAGCTATTGACAAAGTATTAATTTCTAATAGTCTAATTTCTAAAACTCATGACTTTTAATTAGTTATTGCTCTTTTTCAGATCACAATGCTCTTTTATTTAAGATTAACATGAGTACTAAAGTTATGATAGCTTGGCAAAGATTACATGCTTACATTGTGAAACTCAATGGGTTTAAAGACCGGCTCTTAAATGAAACAAAGTTATTTCTTGCTATCTAGACAATAATGAGGCTTCTAAGACTATTGTTTGGGATTCGTTAAAATCATATATTTATGGTAAAATAAGAAACTGGTATTTAAACAAAAATAAACAATGGGATGATGAGCTAATAACATTACAAACAAAAATTGATGCACTAAAAATAATTCAAATAACAAAGATATAAATACAAACTCTGAAATAAAAACATTAAAAGCAAAGTATGTAGAAATTTTGAATCATAAAGTGGCTATAAATCTAGAGAGGCTTAAATTACAATCATACCCTGCAAATCCATAAATTCTACATAGATTGGCAGTTAAATAAAAAAAATCAGCTAATGCAAGCTATATAAAAGAACTTGCTGACAACACAAGAAACAAACATAGGCAAGTGACAGACTTAAAGGAAATCTTAGAAATGTTTAGATCTCTTCATTAGGCATTAAGTAATGCTAATTCAGATTTTTACAACACTCTAAAAGAAAAGTTTCTGATTGAAAATGTTAATAAGAAAGTAACCAATGAACAAAACATCAAATCGATGAAACCAATCTCACTAATAGAAGTTAAGGAAAATATTAAAACATTAAATACAATAAGGCCCCAGGAATAGACGGTATTATTGGTGAATTTTATAAACTTCTTCCTGATGAAAATTTAAAAATTATAGTAGCAGCTTTTAAGGAATTTAGAAAGTCTGAAAACTGATTCCCCTCTTAGAATTATGCCATAATCTCTCCCATTTTAAAGCAGGACAATGATCCCAAACTAGTAACATGATACCGCCCTATATCTCTATTGAACGTTGATTATAAAATTTTCACCTCAATTCTCGCTAAAAGATTAAACCAATTCTTGCCAAAATTAATAGCAGAAGATCACACAGACTTCATATTGACCAGGAAAGTGCAAGACAATGTCATCAACATTCTATCCTTAATAGATGTAGTGATTAAGAAAAAGAAAGAATTATCCATTATTAGTTTAGATCTGGACAAAGCTTTCTACTCTATTACCTGACCTTATTTATATAAAGTACTAGAATCATTATTTTTATAAAATTAATAAACAATCTATATGAAAATTTGGTGTCTTACATCAAAATTGGGGCTTACTTGTCCACTCAAATAAAAACATTAAAAGGAACCAAACAAGGCTGCCCACTTTCACCCCTCTTATTTGCCTTAGCAGTGGAACCATTAGCCAACTACATCAGAAATGACACTAATATTGTTAGCTTTGATATTAATTCTTATCACTCTTGTAAAATACAACTTTTTGCAGATGACATTCTGTTAACTATTGGGAATATATATTATTCAATACACCATATTATAAAATCTCTAAAAATATTGAAGAAATCTTAGGCTTAAAATTCAACACTATCAAAATGAAAACTATACTGTTAAACAAAAAAATCAGTACCATATTAGAAAAACACAGTAATTTTAACTGGAAAAATGACACCTTCAAATTTCTAGGTGTGCAGATAAAAACAAATTAGAAGGACATTATATATTTGAATTATAATAACCTAATAACTGTGGTTAAGGGACATCTAAGTAAGTGAGGAAAATGTTTTTCTCTAGGGAAGAAAAATTATCCATAATAAAAATGTGTATTTTACCCAAAATTGTATTCCTATTTCAGACTATAATAGTTGGACCTCCAAAAAAAATAATAAAACAACTCAACTCACTTCCGTTAACATTTTTATGGCATCCGAAGAAACCAAGAATAAGATATGATTGGCATTGTAATGAATGGGATAAGGGAGGCATTACATTTCCAAATCTAGAACTTTATGCTGAAGCAGCTATACTTAATATAATGAGTCAGTGGTTAAGTAATAAGTATACATCAAACTGGAAGAAATTGCATGAAACTATATTGCTTTCTAACCTTGATGAGAAATAAATAATGACATGTTTACAGATAATAATAAGATGTTTTTGGTTGAAAAAGACATAATTTTTAAAGAAAATAGAATTGAAAGATACCCTCATTGTATCAGCTATATATTAAACAACTTTAAAAAGATAATGAACAGTAACTATAAGACAAGACATCTCCTATTCTTAATATTTCTGGTCGCATTGACAAGAAAATGTCTAGATTAAATTAATGCAGGGAAATTAATGGTGATGAAGGAAAATGGTTTACTATATTGGCACCAATTCATTGGCAGCAATGATATATATGACACAAATCATATCAAGTGCTTGATGCTTCATTATATCCAAAAGTAATCTTTCTTTTCTGTGAACTGAATACGACTAACCACAACATAGGATTTTCATTATTTCGGATTTACAAAACACTAAAAGCAGACTTGCAAATACCAGAAGAGTCTTTATGGAGTTATATTGAAAAATTAAATAAAGCTAAATTTTCAGATTCTGATAGAGCCTTGACATTGAACTCAGTTAACACCACAACCTCATCTCCTTTCTGGAAAATTTCCACTTGGAAGTTTCTTAATAGGAGCTACATTACCCCTCATAAATTAGCATTGATCTCATATACTAGTGCTCATAAATGTTGGAGATGCGAAGATACTTTGTGTGCTGACTGGGCACATATTTTTTCTGGAATGTAAAATGGTTACAACCCTTTGACAGGAATTTAAGTCCTTTTCAAAGGATTTGTGGTCTGACAAATGTGACATTTCAGTTTCTTTGATATTGTTTAATGCACCGATACCAGTACATATTCCAAAGACACAAGTGCATCTTCTTTGGTCTCTTCTTGCAATCGCAAGGAAAATTATAACATCAAACTGGAAAAGTAGAAACATCCTCTCTTTTTTTAAGTTTATTTTACTTGCCAAAACTGTACGTAAAAGAGAACTGTTTACCCTTGATTTAAGATCAACAAAAGTAACACATAAGAAATTATCATGAATAAAACTAAAGAATTTATTAGATAAGATGTAACATATACATTGTAAATGTTGCATGTCATGGGCATTGTATATAGTTTTGTTTTATTCAATTTGTTAAATGCACAGATTTATTTGTTTGTTTAAAAAAATTCAATAACAATTGTTTAAAAAAAAGTAAGGAAAAGGAATACAAATAAAAATTTTGCTCCCTGTAGCAGAAAAACTGCAATATTACAGTAACAGGGAGGCTTATACTTGCAAACTGAAATTAATACAATGAAAATAGAAAAAAGATTACCTTTAGGTGATTTCATTTAAAAGATTTTTTAGAAATAGCCTATTTTAATACAAATAAAATATAAATAGCTAACAGGTAGTCAGATAGTTTTATTTGTCTCTGAGCTTTTTTTTTGTCTCTTTAACTGACCGATCATTCTTTATAGTCTGTCTTTTTAAAGATACACTCAGGTTCATGTCATCAATAGAATTAAGTAAATTATTTTTTCTGGATAAAGGAAACTCCATCTTCTAAGGAATCAAATGTTTTTTTTTCCCCTCTGGCAAGAATAATCTTAGTTTTGCAGTGTATATTAGATTCGTTTTCATTCCAGCTTTCTTCAGTAATTTTAACAGAGGGCTACAAGATTATCTTTTCAAAACCACCAGAAAAGGATACATATTGTCAAATCTAAAGAAAAAATCATCAAGTTCTATGGATGAAGCAGACCAGGCTGATTTTAAAACTAGATCCTTGTCTTGACTTGAAATAAATTTGATTATTATGTATCTTGGATTTGAAATTTTTTTGCTTGGTGTCACTACAGTCAAAGATCTATGAGCCATCTCTATATCAAATGACAGGACTTCAGGAATGTTTAATGTTTTAGGGATCCAAGTGGATAAAAAGGTTGCCATGTTATTTCCTTTCAGTTGCTCTGGGACTCCATAAATCTGGATGCTGTTCCTCCTCACCCTATTTTCCAGGTCATCATTTTTTCCAAGAACGTCTTGTTTTTTTGAAGAATAAAAATCAATGTTATATTCTTGTTCTGTAAGTCTACTGTCTGTCAGTGCTAGAATCTTCCATAGCAGATATTTGGAATTTCTGTTTTACTACTTCCTTGATTATTTCAATCTGCTTTGTAGAATCTTCTTTTATTTTGTCAACTTTTGAGTTCAGTTTATCTATTTTTAAGGATAGGTCTTGCATACTACAACAAATGCACTGTAAGTCTTTCTTCACTGAATTTTCTCATGAAACTACTTTAGAATGGTTCATTTTCCTTTAAAAATCATTATCTTGAAGTTGTGACAGGAAAATATTTTGAAATATAATTTTTTTCCACCAAAATGTCCCAAGAAGTTTCCAACACTATATTTTAGTTGAGGAAAATTACAACTTAATCCTGTCAAAAATGTATAGGATAAACAGAGCAAAATTCCCATGTTGCTAACTGCTTCTCATCTTGGCCATACCGCCACTAGCTATTTTTTTCTAATTTACTTTGATGTTCAATTTTTGTGCATTTCTGTTGCATAGTCTCCATTTTTAGTCTTACTTATTTTTGTATATCCCTTATCATTTAACAAATATTCCTTTACTTTATCACTATTTTTTCCCATTTTCCTTTTCTTTTCTTCCATTCATTTAATCTTTTTACCTTTAATGATTTTTCTGTATTTCTCTCATAATTCATTTCCATTTCCCCATTAATAGTTATTTACTGCTGTAATATCAACTTATATTCTCATTTCATATATTTCTTTTATGTCAGTTGTCTATATTTGTGTTTCATTTTTATACAAATGTGGGCATGTGCGCACACACACACACACACACACACACACACACACACAGTAAGTAAGTTCTTTTATATAGCTTGTATTAGCTGAATTTTTTATTTAACTGCCAATCTATGCAGATTTTTTTGGATTTGCAGGGTATGATTGTAATTTAAGCATCTCTAGATTTATAGCCACTTCACACACTCACATACACCACACACACACACACACACACACACACACACACACACATACACACACACAAACATACATACACACGCTCACATATATGTGGTTTATGATTTAAATACTGCACTACAGGTTACTGAGATGTGATATGCCAAGTGTGTAATACTGAGAGCAATGAAAACCGATGCACACAGTGCTGAATGTGTACTATCTTATGTGAAAGCACAAACAATACAATGTAGTTGACTAAATGGATTTGATATTAATAGTACTTCCTTAAGGAATGCACCCTGATTGACAATGCCATTATAATTCAATGCTAACTTTATCATCTCTATCATTGAAAGCTTAAATAATAAACCTTACTGCCCCTTATTTACAATAGGACATAGCTGTATAAAATGTAGGTACACTGAAGCAGTACCTCTTTAGATAAAGGCACAGACAAGGTATTAAACAATATTAGGAGTGGTGCAGGGTGAGTATGCTATGCAGGCACTAGCTAGAAGCATTGCCATTTGTATATGGAGTTGTACAATCTTGTATCATGTGTGTTAATGCTATTCATTAGATAATGTGCATCAGTTATGCAGCACATACCCTGTAAGAAGTTCAAAAAGATGTTTGTTTTACAAAAAAATGGTTTCACAAGAAACCAAGGATAAATCATTGCATACTTCATATATTGGGCTCTACGATTTAAACTGTGTACTACCCTAGCATGGCTACAGCAGCACCTTGTGGTGTTGATGGCACATGCAATACCTAACCATCACAGAAAGGCAAGGAAATTCTCAAGTTGATTGTTACCTTTATCATTTGGGAAAAAAAGAGACCAGAAACTATTGGTACTTTATAAAGAAATATCCCTGGAAATGTTGAGGCTACTGTATTACAGTAATACCTAGGGAAGGAAAAAACTTATTAAAAACATTGCATGTCATCATGCAGCAGACAGTATAAATCCATTTGTCATATAAGCTGAGGGCAGCATACACTAAAGAGCCCTGCAATCCAATGCTGACCTTTATCACATTTTATCTGATATCCTGGCAAAAACTTCAGGGGGTACAGTTTTTTATTTAGCAAATACAAAGGCTATAAAGGATCCAGAATAGACTATATAAGCATAAGGAAAACCTTACTGATTTTACTTGTCTGACCACCAATATGATCCCCTAAAGACCCGGTCATTCATTTTTACATTCAGTGAGGAATACATCAATAAATGTTCAGTAGATTTAACTACAGCTGGATATCTATGTACATCTGTACTTGTCACTGCACAAAGTGTCAGCTGGCACTTTCCCATTGTGTGCTACAAAATGTCAGCAGTTGTCTAATATCCACAGGAAGCAGGTTATGGGGAAGATAACAGGGTAGTTGCACTGATTTATGGCATACCATTAAAGTCTGAATACTGCTATGATGTACTCTAATCACATATCGTTGAACTCTGCACTCAACATGAATGCAACTTGAAACCACAGATGGCATTAAAGAACTTTGAAAAGGAGCTGGAAATGCAATTAGGAAACACTTGCCCAATAGCATTCCATTGTGTTGCTGTCTTCATTTTTGCCAGATTCTATGGTGGCAAGTGCTAAAATTACATTTAACTTCACAATGTGGAAATTAATTGAAGTTTTAATTTTTAGTGAAAGAGATTCCAAGCCTTGCAGTTGTAAACTTTGAGGATGTTTAACCTACATTTGAGGCAGATTTACAGGATATGCTTGAATGTGGAATTTTTTATGCTGATATTTTTGAGGCAAACTATATTTCTGGATGTCCTAGATGTTATGACAGCACAAAAGGCTCTGCTCGACAGGGGCACAGGAAAATAATATTCTTGGGTGGTGAAAGCCAGGGTACCTTTTTGGCTAGGCGTGTATAGGCTCTAGGACCAATAGCCTAGTACCTACCTATGAACCTATGAACCTATGTGTATGTCTGCCACAACTATCTAATGAAAGTTTTTAAAATCATTGGGATACCTGCTCATTTGGCTATCACTGGAGTGAAAATATAGTGGAGGGGTGGCATCACTGTTTATGTAGTTTGAATGGAAGGAAAATACTGCAGTTGACAGACATACTAAAATCTACACAGTTGGAACAGAACCATATACAGAACTTACATAACTGCTTACTGTATGGCATGCCATCCTCACCAAAAAAGCAACTTCTCATTGAGAAGGAAGTCATATTCTTGAAACTTCAGGAGGAGGGAGTAGTTCACTCCTTGTGGTATGGTCCAAACCATTTCCCATCATTGTAGTTTTTAAAGTATGCAACTGACCAGAATTTTTTTCATGTGTATTGTGCATATGATGTACTATGGTATTATGGCATGCTACAACATTCTATACTTGTATAGCCAGCAATTTATAGCTAATGACTACTGATCTCATGTAGTCAGAAGCATTGTTTGACATTCAATTCACTGTTTAATGTGACTGACAGTATACAAATAAAACATGTGTCTCTGTGTTTGGAATGAGTGCTATATATATATTGGTTTGTATTTTCTCATAGTCCACTATATGGTGTTTAGATTTCCATGATTTCAGGTGTTTAGTGTTCATTCACTTTCACCGGCGCTGCATAAAAAAAAGGAAATATAGAATTCCAAATTTGGGCTTCAGTGTAAACTCAGTGATTGTATATTCTGCATCTCAGTATTACACATATTACACACTCAGTATATCACAATTCCTGACACTTATAAGACAACATAGGATTATTGTGTATTTACTGTTTCTTTCACCTAAAGTGAAATTCATTCTGAGGAAAAAAATTGTACCAGTATAAATTTTACAACTTATAAATTTCCTTTTTAAAATGTTTCAGGTTACTAAAAGAGTGATAAAACTTGCAAACATTATTTTAATTGTTATGCAAATATTTACAAAAATATTCTTTCTAACTCATTTAAAGTGGCATCTGCACACTTTAAAAAGTGTTTGCTTGCTTAAACCTTCTTCTGTTCTGTCTCTTTGTTTCTCCCAAGAGAGCAAACCGTATTACTTAATTATATTTCTGGTGCTTAATAATTCTCTTTAACTACACAAATCACTATGAGCACAAATATGGCCTCTTTCTCTGTTTACATGTATTATTTAAACAGCATCCTCTTCATTTAATTTATAAGTAATAAAAATAAGAAAATTATTTAATAAAAATAAGAAAATTATATTACCACATCACCACAACAGTGAGGAATTACTTCTCTGTGGTACACCTCATCACTAAGGGCTTTTCATCCAGAAAAACGGAGGTCATTGTCCCACTGTACTCATCCCTCATTAGACCCATTATAGAATACAATGCCCCATTTGGTATGTACCTCTCAAGACATCTGCAACAACTGGAAAGGCCATGAAATAGCTCACTAAAAGAATCACAGGCCTAAAGCAGATGCCCTACGCTGACCACCTTAAAAAACTCCAGCTATACTCTGTTGAATATCATCTACTCAGAGGCAATCTCTGCTTAACATACAAGGCCATGTCAAACCCAGAGCTGTTGGACATGCTACACTTAAAGAAATTCCAATCCCTCAGAACCACACACTCCAGGGATCTAAACCTTGTCATCACAATAAATAAAACATGCTGGAGGGATAGGTTCCTGACCCAGAGACTCCCCAGATTCTGGAATAGATTGCCCGTGCATGTTAAGCAGAGTGCCTCTTTGGCCCTCTTCAAAAGGAACCTTGACGATTGGATGGGAGAAAGAAAATTCACCCTGGGGATCACGTCAGACACCCTGCTAGGCAGGGGTCCTGGGAAGTAAATAGTGTGGGAAGAAATAGCCAGGGAATTGTTATAGCTAGGCTTGTATAGGCCCTAGGGCTGATAGCCTAGTACCAACCTATGAACCTACGAACCTATGCTAATGGAAAATGGAAATTCCGTAATACCAGTTGGTAGATTACTTTGTTGACAGCAATTGCGTAGAGCTGACAGTAAAAAGAAAAATTAAATGTGAGATTTTTTTTTTAAATAAAAAGGCAACTTTTTTGTATTTCTTGCTCGATTAGTATGTTTTCTCTTATTTAATGAGTTTAATTGCAGTGCTATATACATATCACAAATGCAGGACAATGATTAAGTTCATAAAACAAAAGTTGGCTTGACAGGGGTAAGGCAGCCCTCATTGTTAAGAGCAGACTGCAATTATCATCATCATCAATTCCCTTTTTCCCAGTTTCTATGTGGAATCAGGGGGTTGCATTAACTGTCACCATCTCTCTCAACAGTCATGCCTGACTGCAACAGATCTTCTATCACACAATCCATCCATCTCTTTGCTGGATGCCCTCATTTCCTCTAAACTTCTTCCTGTCTGTCCCAAATCTTCTTCGCCAGCTTGGCTTCTGCTTTTCTGCACATGTGCTTGAACCATTGTAATCTGGCATCTTTGATCTTTTATGCAACTGGAGCTACTTTGACTTCTGCTCATATACCCTCATTTATTCATTTGTCCCACAATGTGCATCCTACAAGTCATTTCTTGCTATCAATGACAATAATGAGATTTCTAAGACTATTGTTTGGGATTCGTTAAAATCATATCTTTATGGTAAAATAAAAAAACTGGTACTTAAACAAAAAGAAACAATGGGATGATGAGCTAATAACATTACAAACAAAAATTGATGCACTAAAAAAGAATTCAAATAACAAAGATAAAAATACAAAACTCTGAAATAAAACATTGAAAGCAAAGTATGTAGAAATTTTGAATCGTGAAGTGGCTATAAATCTAGAGATGCTTAAATTACAATCATACCCTGCAAATCCAAAAAAATCTGCATAGATTGGCAGTTAAATAAAAAATTCAGCTAATACAAGCTATATAAAAGAACTTACTGACAACAGAAGGAACAAACATAGGCAAGTGACAGGCTTAAAGGAAATCTTAGAAATGTTTAGATCTCATCATGAGGCATTAAATAATGCTGACTGAAATTCTAACAACACTCTAAAATAAAAGTTTCTGATTGAAAATGTTATTAAGAAAGTAACCAATGAAAAAAACTTCAAATTGATAAAACCAGTCTCACTAATAGAAGTTAAGAAAAATATTAAAAACATTAAAAGCAATAAGGCCCCAGGAATAGATGGTATTATTGGTGAATATTATAAACTTCTTCCTGATGAAACTCTAAACATTTTACTAGCAGCTTTTGAGGAATTTAGAAAGTCTGGAAATCACTTCCTTTCTTAGAAATATGCCATAATCTTTCCCATTTTAAAGCAGGACATGGATCCCAAACTAGTAACATCATACCGCTCTATATCTCTATTGAACGTTGGTTATAAATTTTTCACCTCAATTCTTTCTAAAAGACTAAACCAATTCTTGCTAAAATTAATAGCAAAAGATCAAAAAGGCTTCATATTTAACAGGAAAGTTCAAGACAATGTCATCAAAGTTCTATCCTTAATAGATCTAGCAAATAAGAAAAAGAAAGAATTTTCCATTAATAGTTTAGATCCAGACAAAGCTTTTGACTCTATTACTTATTTATATAAAGTACTAGAATCATTTACTTTTTTGCCTGATTTTATAAAATTAATAAGCAATCTATATGAAAATTTGGTGTCTTACATCAAAATTGGGGTTTACTTGTCCACTCAAATCAAAATATTAAAAGGAACCAAACAAGGCTGCTCACTTTCACTCCTCTTATTTGCCTTAGCAGTAGAACCATTAGCCAACTACATCAGAAATGACACTAATATTGTTAGCTTTGATATTAATTCTTATCGCTCTTATAAAATACACCTTTTTGCAGATGACATTCTGTTAACTATTGGGAATATAGATTATTCAATGCACCATGTTATAAAATTTCTAAAAATTGTGAAGAAATCTTAGGCTTAAAATTCAACACTAACAAAATGAAAACTATACTGTTAAACAAAAAGAATCAGCACCATATTAGAAAAACACAGTAATTTTAACTTTAAAAATGACACCTTCAAATATCTAGGTGTGCAGATAAAAACAAATTAGAAAGACATTATACATTCGAATTATAATAACCTCATAACTGTGGTTAAGGGACATCTAAGTAAGTGAGGAAATGTTTTTCTCTAGGGAAGAAAAATTATCCTTAATAAAAATGTGTATTTTACCCAATATTTTATTCCTATTTCAGACTATAATAGTTGGACCTCCAAAAAAATCAATAAAACAACTCAACTCACTTCCGTTTAGATTTTTATGGCATCTGCAGAAACCAAGAATAAGATATGATTGGCATTGTAGGTAATGGGATAAGGGAGGCATTGCATTTCTGAATCTAGAACTTTATGCTGAAGCAGCTACACTTAATATAATGAGTCAGTGGTTAAGTAATAAGTATACATCAAACTGGAAGAAATTGCATGAAACTATATTGCTTTCTAACCTTGATGAGACAATAAATAACGACTTGTTTACAGATAATAATAAGATGTTTTTCTTTAAAAAAGACATAATTTTTAAATAAAATAGAATTGAAAGATACCCTCATTGTATCAGCTACATATTAAACAACTTTAAAAAGATACTGAACAGTAACTATAAGACATCTCCTATTCTTAATATTTCCGGTTGCATTGACAAGAAAATGTCTACATTCATTTAATACAGGGAAATTAATGGTGATGAAGGAAAATGGTCTAATATATTGACACCAATTAATTGGCAGCAATGATATATATGACATACATAGCCATAAGGCTATTTAACCAGTTATTTTGATTATATATCCAGATTTTTAGAGAACCTCTACTAAACAAGCTCAAATCAAATCAAGTGCTTGATGTTTCGTTACATCCAAAAGTAATCTCTTTTCTGTGAATTGAATAAGACAAACCACAACACAGGCTTTTCATTATCTAGGATTTACAAAACACTAAGAGCAGACTTACAAATACCAGAAGAGTCTTTATGGAGTTGTATTGAAAAATTAAATAAAGCTACATTTTCAGACTCTGATAGAGCCTTGACATTGAAATCAGTTAACAACACAACCTTATCTTCTTTCTGGAAAAGTTCCACTTGGAAGTTTATTCATAGGGGCTACATTACCCCTCATAAATTAGCATTGATCTCACATACTAGTGCTCATGAATGTTGGAGATGCGAAGAAACTTTGTGTGCTGACTGGGCACATATGTTTCTTGAATGTAATCTTTTGACAGGAATGTATGTCCTTTTCAAAGGCTTTGTGGTATGACAAATGTGACATTTCAGATTCTTTGATATTGTTAAATGCACCGATACCAGTACATATTCCAAAGACACAAGTGCGTCTTCTCTGGTCTCTTCTTGCAATCGCAAGGAAAATTATAACATCAAACTGGAAAAGTAGAAACATCCTCTCTTTTTCTGAATTTATTTTACTGGTCAAAACTGTATGTAAAAGAGAACTGTTTACCCTTGATTTAAGATCAACGAAAGTAACTCATAAGAAATTATCATGGATAAAACTAAAGAATTTATTACATAAGATGTAACATATACATTGCAAATTTTATATGTTATGGGCATTGCATATAGTTTTGCTTTATTCAATTTGTTTAAATGCACAAGTTTCTTTGTTTTTTTTAATAAAAATTCAATACAAATTGTTTAAAAAAATTAAGGCAAAGGAATACAAATAAAAACTTTGCTCCCTGTAGCAGAAAAACTGCAATATTACAGTAACAGGGAGACTTATACTTACAAACTAAAATTAATGTAATGAAAATAGAAAAATATTATCTTTAGGTGATTTCATTTAAAAGATGTTTCAGAAACAGCCTACTTTAACACAAATAAAATATAAACAGCTAACATGTAGTCAGATAGTTTTATTTCTCTCTGAGCTTTTTCTTTTTTTTTTCTCTTTAACTGACCAATCATTCCTTCTAGCCTGTCTTTTTAAAGACACACTAAGGTCCATTTCATCAATAGAATTAAGTCAATTATTTTTCTGGATAAAGGAAACTCCATCTTCTAAGGAATCAAATGTTTTTTTTTTCCCCGTCTGGCAAGAATAATCTTAGTTTTGCAGGGTGTATTGGGTGAGTTTTTGTTCTGGCTTTCTTCAGTAATTTTACCAGAGGACTACAAGCTTTTCTTTTCAAAACCACCAAAAAGGAATACATATTGTCAAATCTAAAGAAAAAAATCATCAGGTTTTATGGGTGAAGCAGACCAGGCTGATTTCAAAACTAGATCCTTGTCTTGACTTGAAATAAATCTGACTATTGTATATCTTGGATTTATAAAAATTTCGCTTGGTGTCACTACAGTCAAAGATCTATGAGCCATCTCTATGTCAAATGGCAGGACTTCAGGAAGGTTTAATGTTTTAGGCATCCAAGTGGTTAAGAAGGTTACCATGTTATTTCCTTCCAGTTGCTCAGGGACTCCATAAATCTGGATGCTGTTCCTCCTCACCCTATACTCCAGGTCATCATTTTCTTCCAGGAACTTTTTGTTTTTTTGAAGACTAAAATCAATGTTATGTTCTTGTTCTGTAAGTCTACTGTCTGTCAGTGATAGAATCCTCCATAGCAGATATTTGGAATTTCTGTTGTTTTACTACTTCCTTGATTACTTCAATCTGTTTTGTACAATCTTCTTTTATTTTCTCAACTTTTGAGTCCAGTTTATCTATTTTTAAGGATAGGTCTTGTATACTACAAAGAATGCACTGTAACTCTTTCTTCACTGAATTTTTTCGTGAAACTACTTTAGAATGGTTCATTTTCCTTTGATAAATAGTTATATTAAAGTTTTGACAGGAAAATATTTTGAAATCTAAATTTTTTCCACCAAAATTTCCCAATAAGTTTCCAACACAATATTCTAGATTTTTGAGGAAAATGACAACTTAATCCTGTCAAAAATGTATAGGAGAAGCAGATCAAAATTCCCATGTTGCTAACTGCTTCTCATCTTGGCCATACCACCACTAGCTATTTTTTCTAATTTACTTTGATGTTCATTTTTTTGTGCATTTCTGTTGCATAGTATCCATTTTTAGTCTTACTTATTTTTGTATATCCCTTATCATTTAACAAATATTCCTTTACTTTGTTATTGCTATTTTTTCCCATTTTCCTTTTCTTCCATTCATTTGATCTTTTTACCTTTAATATTGCTGCTGTATCTGTCTCATAATTATCATTTTCCATTTCCCCCATTAATAGTTATTTACTGCTGTAATATCAACTTATATGCTCATCTCATACATTTCTTCTATGTCATTTGTCTGTATTTGTGTTTCATTTTTTACACAAGTGTACGCATGTGCACACACACAGACACACACACACACACACACACACACACACACACACACACACAAACATGCACACACACACGCACTTGCACATATATGTGGTTTATGATTGAAATACTGCACTGCAGGTTACTGAGATGTGCTATGCCAAGTGTGTAATACTGAGAGCAATGAATACCGATGCACACAGTGCTGAATGTGTACTATCTTATGTGAAAGCACAAACAATATAATGTAGTTGACTAAATGGATTTGATATTAATAGTACTTCCTTAAGGAATGCACCCTGATTGACAATGCCACTATAACTCAATGCTAACTTTATCATCTCTAATATTGAAAGCTTAAATAACATACCTTATTGCCCCTCATTTACAATGGGACATAGCTGTATAAAATGAGGGTACACTGAAGCAGTACCTCTTTGCATAAAGGCACAGACAAGGTATTAAACAATTTTAAGAGTGGTGCAGGCTGAGTATGCTATGCAGGCACCAGCTAGAAGCATTGCCATTTGTATATGGAGTTGTACAATCTTGCATCATGTGTGTTAATGCTATTCATTAGATAATGTGCAACAGTTATGCAGCACATACCCTGTAAGCAGTTCAAAAAGTTGTTTCTTCTACAAAAAAAAAAAAATGGTTTCACAAGAAACCAAGGATAAATCATAGCATACTTCATATACTGGGTTCTACAATTTAAACTGTGTACTACCCAAGCATGGCTACAGCAGCACCTTGTGGTATTGATGGCACATGCAATACCTAACCATCACAGAAAGACAAGGAAATTCTCAAGTTGATTGTTACCTTTATCATTTGGGGAAAAAAAGAGACCAGAAACTATTGGTGCTTTATAAAGAAATATCCCTGGAAATGTTGAGGCTACTGTATTACAGTAACACCTGGTAAAGGAGAAAACTTATTAAAAACATTGCATGTCATCATGCACCAGATAATATAATGCCATTTGTCATATAAGCTGAGGGTAGCATACACTAAAGATCCCTGCAATCCAATGCTGACCCCTGCCACATTGTATCTGATGTCCTGGCAAAAACTTCAGAGGATACAGTTTTGTATTTAGCAAATACAAAGGCTATAAAGGAGCCAGAATAAACTATATCAACATAAGGAAAAGGACTTTACTGATATTTCTTGTCTGACCACCAACATGATCCACTAAAGACCCAGCCATTCATTGTTACATTCAGTGAGGAATGCATCAATGAAAGTTCAGTAGATATAACTACGGCTGGATATCTATGTAAGTCTGTACTTGACACTACACATAGTATCAGCTGGCACTTTCCCATTGTGTACTACAAAATGTCAGCAGTTGTCTACTATCCATAGGAAGACAGGTTATGGGGAAGATAACAGGGTAGTTGTGCTGATTTATGGCATACCATTAAAGTCTGACTACTGCTATGATGTACTCTAATCACATATTGTTGAACTCTGTGCTCAACATGAATGCAACTTGAAACCACAGATGGCATTAAAGAACTTTGAAAAGGAATTGGAAATGCAATTAGGAAACACTTGCCCAATAGCATTCCATTGTGTTGCTGTCTTAATTTTTGCCAGTTTATGTGGTGGCAAGTGCTAAAATTACATTTAACTTCAGAACTTGGAAATGACTTGAAGTTTTAATTTTTAGTGAAAGAGATTTCAAGCCTTGCAGTTGTAAACTTTGAGGATGTTTAACCCACATTTGAGGCAGATTTTAAAGGATATGCTTGAATGTGGAATTTTTTTATGCTAATATTTTTGAGGCAAACTATATTTCTGGATTTCCTAGATGTTATGACAGCACAAAAGGCTCTGCTCAACAGGGGCACAGGAAAATAATTGTCTTGGATGGTGAAAGCCAGGGTACTTTTTTGGATAGGCTTGTATAGGCTCCAGGACCAATAGCCTAGTACCTACCTATGAACCTATGAACCTATGTGTATGTCTGCCATAACTATCTAATGAAAGTTTTTAAAATCATTGGGATACCTGCTCCTTTGGCTATCCCTGAAGTCAAAATATAATGGAGGGGTGGCATCACTGTTTATGTAGTTTGAATGGAAGGAAAATACTGCAGTTGATGGACATACTAAAATCTACACAGTTGGAACAGAACCATATACAGAACCTACATAACTGCTTACTATATTGCATGCCGTCCTCAACAAAAAAACAACTTCTCATTGAGAAGGAAGTCATATTTTTGAAACTTCAGGAGGAGGGAGTAGTTCACTCCTTGTGGTATGGCCCAAGCCATTTCCCATCATTGTAGTTTTTAAAGTATGCAACTGACCAGAACATTTTTTCACGTATATTGTGCATATGATGTACTGGGTCTACCTGATAACACCGACACGCCAAAACACCGACAACGAAATAACTGACACGACAAAACCAAAAGTTCAAAAACACGAAACTTCACATGCCCGACAAACCACAATCCTGACAATCAACAAAACAAACACACAACACAAGCACACCAAAAACCTTACAAACCTACACTAAACCTTACATACCCAACTATATATGCACTAACCTTAACCCAAACCCTAACCCTAAGGTCCGTCACTATTGCGCACTTACCTTACCTGCACCCTAACCCTAACTCAATTAATCCACCCCTAACCCTTAAGTCTGTCACTATCGCACATTTACCTTACCCGCACCCTAACCCTAACTCACTTAATCCACCCCTAACCCTTAAGTCCATCACTATCGCACACTTACCTTACCTGCACCCTAACCCTAACTCGCTTAACCCGCCCCTAAACCTAAAGTCCGTCACTGGCACACACTTACCTCACCCACACCCTACCCTAATGTCCATCACTATCACACACTTACCTTACCCACACCCTGATCCTAACGTCAGTCCCTATCGCACACTTACCTTAACATGTCAGTGTTCTCAATGTCGGGATTTTCAACTGTTGGTCTTGTCTGTTGTCGATCTTCCAGTGTCAGTTATCTCACTGTCGGTCATTTGCAGTTTAGGTTAATTCAGGTAGACCCGATGTACTACAGTGTTATGGCATGCTACAGCATTCTACACTTGTATAGCCAGCAATTTATAGCTAATGACTACTGATCTCATATAGTCAGAAGCATTGTTTGGCATTCAATTCACTGTGTAATGTGACTGACAGTATTCAAATAAAACATGTGTCTCTGTGTTTGGTATGAGTGCTATATAGATATCGGTTTGTATTTCCTCAAAGTCCACTATATGGTGTTTGGATTTCAATGATTTCAGGTGTTTAGTGTTCATTCTCAGTCACCGGCGCTGCATATAAAGAAGGAAACATTGAATTCCAAATTTGGGCTTCAGTGTAAACTCAGTGATTCTATATTCTGCATCTCAGTATTACACACATTACACACTCAGTATATCACAATTCCTGACACTTATAAGACAACATAGGATTATTGTGTATTCACTGTTTCTTTCACCTAAAGTGAAATTCTTCCTGAAGAAAAAAAATGTTCCAGTATAAATTTTACAACCGATAAATTTCCTTTTTAAAATGTTTCAGGTTCCTAAAAGAGTAATAAAACTTGCAAACATGATTTTAATTGTTATGCAAATATTTACAAAAATGTTCTTTCTATCTCATTATTGAAAGTGGCATCTGCACACTTTAAATAAATGTTTGCTTGCTTAAACATTCATCTGTTCTGTCGCTTTGTTTCTCCCAAGTGTGAAAACTGTATTACTTAATTTTATTTCTGGTGCTTAATAATTCTCTTTAACTACACAAATCACTGTGAGCACAAATATGGCCTCTTTATCTGTTTACATGTATTATTTAAACAGCATCCTCTTCATTTAATTTATACGTAATAAAAATAAGAAAATTATGCAAATGGAAAATGGAAATTCTGTAATACCAGTTGGTTGATAACTTTCTTGACAGCAGGCTGGACAGCAATTGCGTAGAGCTGACAGTAAAAAGAAAAATTAATTGTGAGATTTTTTTTTTTAAATAAAAGGGCAACTTTTTGTATTTCTTGCTCAATTAGTATGTTTGCTCTTATTTAATGAGTTTAATTGCAGCACTAAATACATGCAACGAATGCAGGACAATGATTAAGTTCATAAAACAAAAGTTGGCTTGACAGGGGTAAGGCAGCCCTCATTGTTAAGAGCAGACTCCAATTATCATTATCATCATCAACTCACTTTTTCCCAGTTTCTATGTGGAATCGGGGTTGTGTTAACTGTCACCATCTCTCTCAACACTCATGCCTGACTGCAACAGATCTTCTATCACACAATCCATCCATCTCTTTGCTGGATGCCCTCATTTCCTCTAAACTTCTTCCTGTCTGTCTCAAATCTTTTTCACCAGCTTGGCTTCTGTTTTTCTGCACATGTGCTTGAACCATTGTAATCTGTTCTCTTTGCTTTTATGCAATTGGAGCTACTTTGACTTCTGCTCATATACCCTCATTTATTCATCTGTCCCACAGTTTGCATCCTACAACTTTCTCAGGCACTTGATTTCCATCACCACTAGCTTCCGCTTGTGTACTACCTGTACTGCCCAGGTTTCTGTATCACACAGTAGCACTGGTTGCACCACTGTTTTGTATACCTTACTTTTCAGTTTCCTTGGCCTTCTTCTGTTATACACCTGACACTCAGTGCAAGTTGGCTGAAGCACCTCTGATTCTAGCTTTGACCTCTTCATTCAGACTTCCCCTGTCCTCAACCTCCCTTCCAGATACTTGAAGCTATTAACCTGTTCCACTATCCTCTCTTCTATCTCAATTTTCAGCTTCTTCTGATCTTGCCAATTTACTGCCATTACCATGGTCTTATCTGTACTTAGTTTCATCCCACGTGCCTTTAGTTTTGTATTCCATTGTGCTATCCTTTGCTGAAGTTTTTGCTCAGAGTCTGCCTGTAATACCACAATGTCTTAATACAACAACTTTGTTGATCTGTCCCCACTGACCTCTTTGCTAATGTAGTCCGTCACCAGTATGAACAGCAGTAGTCTCAGAAGGGAACCCTACTGCACAGCCACTCCCACAGAGAACTCCTCTGTAAGACTGAACACTGTTTGTACTTGAGTCATTGGGTCCTTGTATATAACTTTCACAAATTGTAGCCATTGTTTCAATAAAAGTTATATGCTCTAAAAAAGGACAACAAAAGACTTGCATCTTTGAATAAACAATTCCTAATATAAATAGTTTTATCATTCATGAAACTTGATTACTTTTACTGTTCATGAAACCCATAGCATACTGCTTGTAGTGAAAATCATGAACATGGCACAGTTGTATAAGTTGCAGAGCAAGATCATGGTCAAATGGTGTTCTAGACAGGGTAACGGCAAACAACTTTACATTTCAATATTTCATCTACAAATTCAGTGCCTGCTGCCCTTGAAGAATTAATTGCCTATGTTACATTAAAAAATTGTAATATTGCACAATTATGTACAGAAACCTGACCAGTAAAGGCAGAACAGTTGAATACACTAGAGGTGATGGAAATGAAGTGCCTGAGAAAGTTGGTAGGATGCACACTGTGGGACAGATGAAGAAATGAGGACATAAGAGCAGAAGGCAAAGTAGCTCTAATTGCAGAAAAGATCAAAGAGAACAGATTATGGTGATTTGGGCACATGTGTAGAAAAGCAGAAGACAATGTGGTGATGAAGACTGGGACAGACAGGAAGAAGGTAAGAGGAAGCAAGGACATCCAGCAAAGAGGTAGATGGATCGTGTGAAAGAAGATCTGTGACAGCCAGGCATGAGTGTTGAAAAAGGCAAGAATGTGGCACAGAATCAAGAGAGTTGGTGACAGTTAACACAATACCCCGACCCCATGAAGAAAAATGGGACTGATGATGATGATTGCAGCAGGGAATGGCTAGCAAACTGACAAGTTCTTAGTTACTAGGCATCTCATCCAAAGGAGGATAAACACAGGAGTAAAGCACACCCACATACATTAAAGTACACCACCGTATCAGTTACCCATCCACATGGTGTGGGAGTAGAACCCACCACCTTCCCTACTAAAGGCATGCTACCTGTTGGGCTACTAACACTGCTTTCAAATGTTGTAGCACAAACACTGAATGCCATTTGCTAAACAAAACAGTTGACATTGAAAGCAGACATAGCATAAGCAGCAGAAAACGTCTCTTCTCATGAAACACAATTCCTTGAAAATGCACTGAAACCCAAAATTCCTTTGAAATGCACTGAAACTGGGAAATGCAGTGAAACTGACAATTTCTTGAAATTGCACTGAAACTCAAAATTCCTTCAGCAGACTAGTAGTTGATGTGGAGGATTTAGACTCTTAATACCCATAACTAAGGTAAAGGGTTTGGGCATGAGTAAGTTAACTGACAAACCTGCCATCCTTAACTAAGGAATTTCACTCCCCACACACACACACACCAACTTATGGACAGAATCACAAGTTTAAATTTTGTGCACGTATCTCTCGTGCAAGTGTGGAACATTTTTAAATTACATACATGCTTTTGTGTGTGCTGTATCAAAGACGCATGTATGGGCGCAGTGTGTGTGTGTGTGTGTGTGTGTGTGTGTGTGTGTGTGTGTGTGTGTGTGTGTGTGTGTGTGTGTCTGTGTGTGTGTCTTCATAAAGCAGAGTACACTGCCAAGACGTTAAAGAAGAAATGTTTTTGTTTTTTTTTTTTAATTAATTCAAAAATAAATGTGGAAGCCCCCTGGCCAGAAGCCTCCTCTTCCAGCTACCGGGTTCTTGGCAACTGCCTAGGTTACCTAGTGCTAGATACAGCCCTGATAATTCGCACTTACTTATAACAGTAGATGTTAGAATTCTTCATTGCTGCAGTAGCCACACTAACTCTCCATCAACAGTCAGTTAATTAACGTTATCCTGGTCCTTTAAATTTTACTACATTATGTTTCAAAAGTAAAATAATGCTCAATTTCTGTTACTATTGCCATAAACATTAATGGTGCACATAATAATGCACATACTAATATTCAATGTGTGTATACTTCAGTCAACTTTCCATATATATTAACCATTCTGAGACTGTGGTGTTTTAGTTAGCAGCTCCAAATAACCACTTGAGCTGTACTTTTATTTTGTGAGTGGTTTGAGAACTGTTATTGTGTAATCCTGGCACAATTAGCAGGAGGTATGGGGTTATAGAGGCTTCCTCTTTCAGCTTAAAACTCTGTTTTTGGCTTTTTTATGGTTTTATTTGCATGCATTGATGATATTCCTTGGTGCATGAGCAGTAACATGATGGCATTTATGTTATTGACCTCTTGTTGTCAACAATGAGTAGTTGCACACATTGCAGATATATATATATATATATATATATATATATATATATATATATATATATATATATATATATATATATATATATATATATCCAGTTTAATTAGAAAACCAAAACGTTATGTTACTCAGTTGAAGTTATCAGAATGCTAAACAAGTATTTTTTATTATCTCTTTGTATAGCTTACTTCTATATGTCTCAGCCACTTCTTTCAGTATTTGCATTTTAGGGCCATAACATGTTTTATTCCACTATAACTGTTGGTGAAATTTCTGCTTTAAATCCCTGTGTTCTGCATCTGGTAATGTTTGAACTGGGTATACTGTGGATCAGTGCGTTAGCCCCATCATCTAATAATAATAAAACATAAATGAGTAAAAAAACTTGATCGCATGCTATAGTTATTAGTTTAATACCAATAAAATGTATTCATCCCTTCTCTAATTACTCATTTAATTCCAGTGCAGGGTCATACAGGTACCAAACCATATCCCAGCACTTAATCGGTGGAAAGAAGAGATGCTCATCCTGAACAAGGCATCATCCCATTACTTGAGACACACAGACAGACTGGTGTGCATACACACACACACACACACACACACACACACACACACACACACACACGCATGCACAAACGCACACACACACACACACACACACACACACACACACACACACACACACACACACACACACACACACACACACATGCACGCACACACATGCTATAGTTATTAGTTTAATATCAAGAAAATGTATTCATCCCTTCTCTAATTACTCATTTAATTCCAGTGCAGGGTCATACAGGTACCAAACCATATCCCAGCACTTAATCGGTGGAAAGAAGAGATGCTCATCCTGAACAAGGCATCATCCCATTACTGGAGACACACAGACAGACTGGTGTGCATACACACAGACACACACACACACACACACACACACACACACACACACACACACACACACACACACACACACCCACACACACTCTCACATGATACATACACAGAAATTAAATAAATAGGATTGACAGTTCACTTATAGCACACCTTTGGGTATGTTGGAAGAAACTGGAGTACTTTGTAAAAGGGAGTATGTGCAACTTCTGCACTGCAGCTATCACAGATAAGTAGTAAACTGGATAGACAAGCACTATAAAGTAGCACAGAAATGCAAACATACCTAAAAATTTGCAATGATATTTGTGTTAGAGTACCCGTCTATACAGACAGGATGTAAAATCCAGCCATTCATCTTAAACATTTATAATGATATTTCTGTTCAAGCTCCCATCTCTGCCATCCATATTGGGAATATCTGCTTGAAACTGGTGTTGATATTTGTATTCTATATCCTTAGCAATTAAACTCAAATATATGGTACCCATGCTTGGTTTCAGTAAAACATCAGCACTCTCAAGACTAAAGTTAGAAAAGACCAGCAATGATCTAAAATTCAGAAGATTAAGTAATTAAATGCATTGCACAGTATTTTTTCTCATCATTAGCACTGATTGGTTTAACTTCAAAGACTTAAAAAAGATAAATTATAGTATGTGTGGGCAGATAGACTTAGCCAATAAACTAGAACTGTACAGTTACTATTGGCAAACAGACATAAAGTCATAAAAGCATTATAAGATAATAGGTTAAGTACTTGAAAGCCTTTATGTCAAATCTAGCAGGCACAAGCCTGAATAATTAATGCTGTTTAAGTATGCATTCAAATGTTATGATGTCTTTATCTCTCATTTATTTTTTAAATAGTACAAAGTATCACTTAATTATAATGTATAAGTTAATTTTGTGTCAGGGCATGCAAATGTAGCTGTTGATTTGTCTGGCTGATGCGAAAACTTAAATTTTGAAACTGTTCAATAAAACATTCTGCTTGGTTCATTAGTACTAGTCCTTGTTTTTACACATGATGTATTTTACAGTATATGTACTAAACTGGTATTTTCACTGATTTACATATAGTTATGAATCAATGCTAACCTGAAAGGAGAAAAGGTAATATACTAAGTAGTATCAAATACCTATGTAAGGTGGGAGGATGAAGTGTAATCAATCCATTCCTGATTGGTGAGTCACAAGAGGAGTGGACAGAGAGGAGGATTCTGGCTGCTGATTATCTTTCATCACATGCCTGACCTAATATATTGGCCACAGATGGTCAAAATGTATTAATTTTGGACAGAGTGGCAATCCCTCCCCCTGCACCCCCAACATCCTCTGCTAATTAAATATACTAACTCTGATATAGCACAGCAGTGAGGAAAGGACAAAATCCTATTCCACACTACCCAAAGCAAATTCTGGTATCCTATGATGAACTGGCATTTCAATAAAAAATCCAGTTTCCAAAATGCTTAATGTACTGAATGTATAACATAACACACTGAACCAAGGGTGCCATATTATAAAGAATCTGTTCCAGGTATACCAATGGCTGTTCATTCCTTTACAAAGACATTTTAGTCCACATAATGCATGATATATTATAAATGAGTGGGAAGATTGTTCAGTAGGCATAATTCATGTCAAGGATTACTACCGAGAGATTCATTGGCCAAGCAGTTATCTGTAGTTGCATTCACAGAAGAGATGTTCAATGGCTCAGAGAGGTTGGTTCTCCACTGATGTACTTTTGTGACTCTCATCTGTCTCAATGGAGAAAGGTAAACTGGATAATCTATGAATCGATGAATAGTGATGCCATGTAAGAAAACTGAACAAATCAAAAGTCATTAAAACGTCATCTCCTAGAATGCTTTTACATGTGTTTTAGCTGTACTGTGAGATGGGAGTTCAGCATGGTTTCACCCTTATCTGGTGTTTTTATTTATCTCTGTGTTGTATGACTACAGACTTAGTGTATACAAGCAGGGTAGGTGTTGGGGGGCAAACAAGAATGTTTTGAATGAACTCACCCACAGTTTTGTTGAGTATGACTTTTCGAGGATCTTGGCAGGGAGTGTGAGTTTGATTACATTTAGTGGATCCATGCAATTCAACCATTAGTTAAAGATGAATCAAGAAGCAAAACATGGAAGTAGGGAGGTAATATACTATGCATCACTTTTATTTAATTGCTTTCATTCATTGGTCATTTGTGATTATTTTCTTTATAATGTAAATTTAATTTCATTTTGAAAGATTCCATAAGATAGAGTTGTTTTTCATAATGATGTTTCTTAATAAGTGGCCAAATTGTTAAACTAATAGTCAAAAAATTGACTGGACTCTCTTTGCTTTAACTTGTCCTGGTATGTGACATCTTCTGAAATTAATACAAAGAAATGTGTCCATCTGTGTGGTACCCCAAGTGTGTGCACTGATAGACTTCTATAATAAATACAATGTCTATATGAGGATTTGATCTGTCATCTTGAGTAAAATGAAGTTCTGTTATTTACATTACCACCAAGTTATTGTACGTAACAGTACGAACATTAGTGATGAAGAAATTACTTCTACCTTTTATTGACAAGCAATTTAATGGTATTAATGCTATTTTATCATTGGAGGTTGGCTTGAAGGAGATGGTAAGGAAACTCACCCTGATCATTTCCATGGACCTGTCTGCCAGCGACTGACTAGGTAGCTTATTAGGAAGTTTGGCTGTTTTTTATTTACTAGTGGATTAGCATTGCTGTAAGTTCTCATACTTTAATGTAGTGACTTCATGTTCAAGCCTGCTGGGATACATTGTTATTTTTTATTTTTGCTGGTTTGCTGGTCTACTTCAGAAAAGTATAATAATTCACATCCTCTTATTCTGTCGATATCTCAAGTCATTTGTGCTAACATTTTAATAGTGAGATTATACCTGATTATTTTGGAGTTGTCCCTGATTCTGTGAGGTTATCCCTCATTCAAGAAAGCTATGAAAGTGTCTCAGGGTGCAGATGCCTAAAACATGTTGTGATGCATAGCTTGTACCCCAACAACATTTTAAGTATAAGAATAATGTTAAATGTGTCACTATATTAGACATTGTTCCCTTTATTATCTGTCTGGTTTGGATCTTGTACTAGGAGGTAGAGCAGCTTAGTTCAGGTTCTGCAGGGGATTAAATTGTCTGTATGTTTTAATGTTGATTAGATATTTGGTTCTGTCAAAGATACTAGTTAAAGGGAAGATTACTGAGTATGTTCAGACTTCGGTCTTCGGATTTCAAGGAAAGCATCCCATGGCTTAACCTGTTACCCAGAATCTTCTTAGTTACACAGTTTAATATATCATTCCACAAAGGGTGGTTCTTATTTTCAGCATTTTTCCATGAAGGAGATTTTCTGTCAGAAGTTTCAATGTTCTGGAACACCTGCAGCAAAAGGGGATCCAGGGTGCCATTCTTTATCATACAGCAACTGTCACTATATAAGGTTTGCATTTGAGTTTTGATATCCTGTCCTTCAGAAATGCATACCACAGCAAAATACCATTTGGCAACTTGCTAATTTTATAATAGCAATAGTTAAAAGTTGACCTTGAATATGGGCATTTGACCCCCCCCCCCCACATCAATATAGCATTATCAGTCTTGTAGTGTTTTAGGAAGGCTAGGCTGGAAAATATATCCATATGATAAAAATCCACAGCACACCTATTAAGAGTTCTCTCCGATTGGTTTCTTTTAATGGTATCTGTGATGTAATGCTCTCTTGTTAGATTCCTTGGCAGAGGAGGGTAGGTCTAGGATTTTTGACATAGCTTTAGAAAGGAACTTTGAATCCATGACAGTCCAAGCCTCCAATACTCCCCAGGGGCTCCAACAATCTTGCCTTAGCCTAGCTCCTAGCTCCTTCTTCACTGCCACTGCAGACTGCGAACATGCCTTCCTCCCGAGTGAGGATAGCAAATCACACATCTCAGATCTCACTCAGTTTCTAGCTCCACTGTCCTTAGATATCTCTACCAGGTCCACCATTCTATGGTCACACATGTTCCCTTGAATGTTAAAGAGAAAACTTTTCAGGGAGAATTCATAGACATATTTCATTTGATCAACATTGAAGGTATTCAGAGAATACTCAAGGCTGACAGTTCTGGGCCTAAAGACCTAATTGCAGTCCTCAATGCTCTTTGTAAAAAGGCCACAACCAAGTCAGTAAATAGGATCTGGTACATTTGAGCTCTGGGTTTTGCAGTCTACATGGCAATTCTTATCAAAAAGACCCCAAGCAAAGCCAAACCAAGCTCTTCCACTTTTAGCTTATTTTCTATCATATTTGGAAAGCCATCACATTCTTGAGGACTAGCTTGGTTTTGGTATGACTATTGATTGGGGCTCATATTTTAGTTAAAAAAAAAAAAAAAAAAACTTATTTTTAAACTGTAGCAAACAGCTTGCTACAAATGTAGCAGCAACCAGTTGCTATAGTTTATACCCTGCTTGCAAGGAGTGCTACTGTGCTCGGATTTTAGTTAAACAAAAATGTGGCCAACTGCTTGCTACAATTTAGACCACACACGGAGTTTGACACAAATGCAATACCGTCTTTTAAAAGCTGGCATTGCATTAAAGAGAGATCATGATTGGCTGATCCTACCCCCAAATCTTTACACCTGGGTTAGTTTCCCTTCTTGACCTGCCCTACCTATACTGCTGGGCTTCCCACTGAGTCCTTAGAGTCTTTGAATTCTATGGTATTTAAAAGCTTCTTGTCCATTAAAGGGTATGAGGAAGAGGCTCTGATATTAGTTGAAAAAGTCTTCAGCAGGAGGGGTCATTGACCCATTTTTTTGCCCTTCCTGCCCTGCCTACAAAATATCCCCATAGGCTGAGTCACGAAAAAGGAAAAAAGGGGAATTCTATTTAATTTATCACCTTTTGCACCCAGCTAGTTCTGTCAATGATTTTATAAACAAAAATCAAGCCATGTTACACTATGCATCTTTAGATCAGTCTACACAGGCCATCAGGAAATTTGCAGATCTGTGCCTATCCAGATTAGAAATCCAGCCTGGAATTGGTTTGTTGCTCATTAAAAAGAATAACTGGGTGGTACTGAACTTTTAATTTAATGGGAATTTCTTCTTTGACACTGCATGCCCATGGGTGTTCCCTAGCTTGTGCAGTTTTTGAATCCTTTAGTTCTGCTTTGCGCTGGTGTTGGCAACAGAGGTGCCCAAGACAAACCACCATTCACTACGCAGATGGTGACTTCTGAAGAGACAAAATTAAATCTGGGGCCCAATAAGGTATGCCAATTTTCATTCAACTTTGCAATGAACTGGGGGTTCCCTTTTGCCAAAGAATAAGTGGAGGGTCCCTCTCACGCAACTTCATTTTTATGCCTTCTTATTGATATTCCAGCATCTGCTTTCAGGCCTCCCCTAGATAAATTACAAATTCTCAGATCCACAATTCACAAGTTTCCTGGGGCTCACAAAGTACAAATTAGGGATGTCTAGCAGCTGCATGGATTGCTAAATTTTGCTTGTAGAAACTTTGTCCGTTAGACTTTTCCTCAGATCCGTATCCAACCTATTGAAAGCTGGAAAATGTAAACACCAAAAGATGAAAATTACTGGGTGGCTTAGGAAAGACTTGCATCTGTAGAGCAGCTTCATACTCAATTACAATGGAGTCTTGTTCTGGCCAAGTCTTTTTGCAAATGTTTCTTCAGTCGAGCTGCAGCTTTTCACCTATGCTGCAGCAGGCATAGGTATGGGTTGCTATTTACAAGGGATGTGGCTTGCAGTAAAATGGTCCTTCTCCTGGTCTGAATAAAAAGTTTTTCTCATCTGATAGCCACTTTGATTTGGAAAAAACATTTTAGGAACTGCAGGGTTTCTTTCATTCTGACAATAAAATAGCAATAGTCCAAGCCCAGAACAAGAGGTTGCCAAAGTTTAGGTATGCTCATTCAGTGATTAGGTTGTTATTTTTGTGATATTTACAGATTAGTTTGACTTTTTCCAGTCACTATGTAAAAAAACAAAGACAATCACATAGCTAACAGCTTATCCCACTTTCGGTTTCCCAGATTCCACCAGACGGTTCCAGATGCAGCTTACCACAGAATTCCCATTCCTTCAGACATTTGGCTCATTTCTAAGGATTAACTATGATTGTCTAATCCAAGTCTTGTTCTCTGAATACCAGAAGGTCTTATTCCCTGTCCTTGCACACCTTCAGTCTCTTTTACAAGGAATTTTCCCAGCTCCAAACCAAAGACACTGCAATCTTTCTATATGGTTGCAGTTCACAGTACACAGATTGCAGGATGCACCCATCACCCTGGGAATACAAATAGCAGTGTTAAGCTGGCTGGCCTGGTTTTTATGACTTTCTGATTTTTCCAGTCACTGACTTATTGGCAGATTGGTGAAGGGCTGGGAAAACATTATAGGTACTGCCCATGATCCAAGGAAACCTATTGGTCATCACCTTTTGGGTTGCATTATTATGGATCTTTATTGCTCAGTGGATGTTTTTACCACTTTGTCCTCTGGGCTACCTTGTTTATCTGGCTGTTCACAGAGGCTTTCAGGACCAGCAAACTGTTTTACTTCCTGTGTTGGAATGACATTTATATTGGCAAGGATTTTGTTTTGATATGGCAAGGATAGTCTAAAATGGACTAGTCTAGTAAAAGGCAACATGTTTCTGTTGATAAGGGCAGTTCATACATTGCCTAGCAAGTACATTGGGTACCTTCTTTGCACAAGTTAATACCCAACACATTACCACTGAGCTCCATCTTCTAATTTAAGTCAGATTATTCCATTACTCTGATAGATGTCGACACTACCATGAAAAAAAAGCCTTGTAGTGCCAAGGCATGTGCTGACAAGTATGTTCCTCACACTCCATCCGCATAGGACACAATTTGGAAATAGCAGAAGGGGGTCACTCAATCAAAGTCTTAAAGAGGACTGAGAAGTGGTTTTCTGATGGCATTCTTTCTTACATTAAGCATTAATTGTGTTGGCTTCCTTTACAGGAAAGAAGGTACTTTGGATTTGGGGGTATTCTTTTATACAAAATGTGGCTATATAAGCAGAAATCCTGTCCATCAAGGTAGACTGATTTTTTGAATGAGAACCAATAGATAATCTGCTGGCTCAACTTTCTAGCCTCATCATAGTTCCAACTGTGGGATCTCTGACATCAACTAACATTCCATTCAAAATTACCTACCACCCTGATCATCCATCTCGGGGGTCAATAATTTAATCATACTCCCAAAAGAGATTTTGGTAGCTAGGATTTTAATTGACCTTCACAGGACATGCAGTATCTATCCAGATGTGATGTTATTTCATAAGTTTATAGGTGTTTACTCGTCTAATGACCACAGGGGATTTTTTAAGCCTAGCCATGCATTCTAAATCTCTGACAAGTTCTGGTAACCTTGATAAGTGTAAGCAAGGGCTTGGGAGATGAACCATTTAGAGGCTGCCTGTGTCCATTTCAGACACAGGTGCCAAACCAGGGATGAATTTCCTGTTTCCCATCCAGTTGTCCAAGTTACACTTAAACTGGTTTAGGGAGGAACTTTGCTTCAAATGGATTGAGAGCCTGTTCCAGGGAAGAGGGTTGTCTCTGGGTTACATACCTGTATCTCTCCAGCAGGTCCTATTTACATCACAGGCAAGGTTTAACACTTTAAAACAGGTTATTTTGATGCTGTTTTTTTACAGATATGCAGGAGGTCGATCAGAGGGGAGATTAACAATGCCTTCTATATCAGGCATAGATCCCACCAACAGTCTATATGAGACATAATACATGAACAGGGCCTTGAGGCAATCTGCATACAACATTTTACTTACACCATGTATTCTTTTAGTGAGGAAGCTCTGTGGACATTCCAGTTGTTGGATATGCCTGGTAAAGTACATACCAAAGGGGGCGTTGTACTTAATGATAGGTCTGTTGAATGCCAAATATAGTAGAGCAATGACTTGCTTAAATCTAGATGCCATACCTTTGTTAATAAGTTGCACAACACAGAATGAATTCCTAACTACTGTAAAAGTATTTGCTAAAAGCTAGATTACTGTCTATGTGTGTCCACAAGTCCCTGACTACTGGATCAACTCCTAGGTGAGTTTTTTCAGTATGACAGTTACTGATTTATTCACACTGTGCTGAATGGAGGAGGGGCACTGACTACAACCCTGATCTGTGTTATATAACAATAAGTATCCTGCTTTTTTTGCTTATTTTTACCAGTTATTGCTTGTTCTAACCATTTATAGCACGTTTTGATATTCTGCTGCCTACTTTTTAGTGTATTTTATTGCTATAAGCTAATGTGCACTGTTGTACTGAAATTGTCTGCCTTACAGGCCTGTTAAATCACCTTTGTTGCTATCACATTTTAAAGCTTTTTTAGCCAGTTTCACTGTGTGAAAGGTATTAACTGGAAATTTTCTCCATTTGTTAAGCATCTGTTTTTTTTTTGTTCTGAATTCCTGCCATGGAGTGTATCACATAACTGATTTTGTTGCATTTAAAAGCATTCTCTAGAGTCTTCTTGCTCCTTTATCTGTTTAAAATTTTCATTTAGTGTCTTAGTGCTGTTCTTCTGCCATGATAAACATTTCTGAAATGTTTTCTGCCTAAAATAGTGTAGCTAGTAGCTGTGGTATAACCTAGTTCAGGTTTGCTGTCTATGGACCTGGTTGTTTGTTTGCAGTGGTTGTTTGCTCTGAGCACATGTTCTGGCCATCTTGGATTAGCAGAAGCCTTTCTTCACTTTAGTGAGAGGATAGTGTTGATTAGCTGGTAAAGGTTGGCTGGTTTAGGACTTGGAGTAAGCACTCATTGGTTCTTTAGTGTTTTTTCTTAAGTTGTTTCAGGTAGTACCTTCTGGTATTTAAGCCCTACCGTTGACAGGATTTCTGTTTATTCACACTGAGCTGAATGGAGGAGGGGCACTGACAACAACTCTGATCTGTGATATAGAGTAGTAAGTATCCTGTTTTTTTTGCTTATTTTTACTAGTTATTGCTTATCCTAACCATTTATAGCACTTTTTATTGTCTGCTGCCTACTTTTTAATGTATTTTATTGCTATAAACTAATGTGCACTGTTGTACTGAAATTGTCTGCCTTACAGAGCCTGTTAAATCAGTGCTGTTACTGGCACAGTGCTTGTAAAGCTTTTTAAGCTAGTTTCACAGTGTGAAAGGTATTAACTGGAAATTCTTTCCATTTGTTAAGCATCTGTTTGTTCTAATTTCCTGCCAAGGAGTGTATGCCAATTGAAAGACCCCTGTGGAGGCAGCGATGCAGGCACCCATGGTGGAGCCGCAGTGTTACAGATTTTTTTGTTTCAAAAAGTGCAGCTCTTTTGGTAGGGAGGTCCCTTTAGCATTAGGAGCATGTGGTGATGTCCAGTTAGGTCAGGCCTAGGCTGCCAGGGGGAAGCCCACCTTAATGGAACGTGCAACCAAAAAAACAGTGGAAAAAAAGTTGTAACTCCCATATGGCAAGATAGCCTCATGGGTTAGTGGTTCCTCTCAGTGGGTCAGTGGTCACAGTCACTGGTGCTACAGAAATCTCAGCAGAAATCTCAGTAAAAATGTCAGTAAAACCTCCACCCCTATTGTTTGGGTGGGCAGGCCAATGGTACAGGCAAAATCAACACGTAGACAAAGAAAATGCAGAGGAGACAAAGAAGATGTAGATCAAATCTTTCAAGTAGTCCTTTAGTTTATTAGAGCGACCAAAGTGAAGTTCCAGACATGCATATTTCTTACATACAGCATAGTAGGAATGTTAGACTATTGAACATACAAGGTTGTCTACCAAACTTGATATCCATAAACATTAGGGTGTCTACCAAAAATCCCAATTAACAAACAAAAACAGTGAGTAAAAAGGTCACACAGGAAAACCACTTGTAAAAAACACAAAAAAATGTTTGTAAAGCTAGAACTTCTAATGTGTAGTACTTAAAACCTCTTGTGTTTGAGGCAGCATGGGAAATATGCAAATTACCCCTTAAGGTTATCACGTGCTTCAGCTATCACTCATTCCAAAGCTAGTTTGGAAAAGTGATCTGAACCATGTCAACTCCAAAGTCTAATAGAATGTTGTTGCTGAAAAATGTTGTTAACGAACTCCACAGGGTTATTTCACTTGGTATTTTTCCCTCCCTGCCAGGAGGCCTTTACCTCTCCACCTCTCGGCTACATCACCCTGCCAAGGAGTGTATCACATAACTGATTTGTTTGCAGTTAAAAGCATTCTCTAGAGTCTTCTTGCTTCTTTACCTGTTTAAAACTTTCATTTAGCATCTCACTGCTGTTTTCTATAGTGTTTTCTGCATAAAATAGTGTAGCTAGTAGCTGTAGCATAGTTTCCCACCCTACCTCCCTATTGGTGTCTTGTTCTAGTAAGGCTTTGCAGTTGCCTGCCCTTACTGTAAATTTGATCTGAGACACTCCTCCTAGTCCAGTGTCATTATCTCATTCTACCTAATACAGATAGAACATTTGGAAAGGCCAACCACCTTAGTTTCTTAACCTTGAATTATCTTGTGTTCCTCCTTTCTCCCTTTCCCCCTTTACAAAAAAAATATTCAACTGCTTTTACAGTATTTGTGTTTCCTCCTCCTACTTTATTACTTCATCTTGGTTTTTCTGCTACTTGATCTCTAAAGTGTTCAATTGCATCTTCTGTGCTGCATTTATTACTGCTTGTTTTTAGCCTGTTTAAATTTTAAGTGCTATTCTAAACCTCTTAGTTTTGCTTTAAGCACTTGGGGTTTAGACCTACCCCTTAGCTCTGCCTGGCCCCTCTCCCTCAGATTCTGACAAATATGGATGGACAATTTCCTACAGTTTCTCCTGCCAGCCTGGTTGATATGGGCATCCTGAGACAGTTTAGCAACTGCCTCATGTACACGGACAACCATCTACTATTACCAAATAGGAACACAATTTGTGAGAGATGCACTTACATAAAGAAGCTAGAGTCTATGCTCTCTCCTCACAAGCAAGTATATCTGACACTGCAAAGGTTGTCAACACAATCACTATACCTCAAACACCACCCACAACTACATAACACACACCAACATATGCAGAGGGTCTCAACACAAACAGATCCAAACAAAGGAGACTTCAAAGGCAAAAACACCTGAGAACTCTACAACCCTCCACACTATATACCATGCATAGTCCACACACCCATGTCTTGTAGCCATTAAGGCATAACCAAAAAACCCAGCATATTAGTCATAGGAGACTCCATTGTGAGACACATAAATGTGCCTCTCACTAGGCTGGATAAGGAGAAAGTCACAATTAATTGTTTGTCAGGTGCCAGAATCCACCATATCACACACACACTCAAGTCTCTCAAGGACAGGTACTGTTATGACTCTGTCATAGTCCATGTTGGCATGAACGAATTGAGATGTACCTCCCTGGACTATATGAAGAGAGACAAGATTGAGCTCACTGAATAATTGTCCCAGGCAGGTATGTCCCTAGCCTTAAGCAGCATTCTACCATCAAACAGAATGATGCCTGAATGCAAACAGAAAATTATTGACTTTAACAATTGGTTTAGTTTCTGGTGTCATTCCAGGTGGATCCAGTACCTGACAGCCTGAGAAGATATGATTAACATACCAGGATGCTTTGGTAGATATGGCCTGTATCTGTCTCACCTGGGCTTCAGGCTTCTGTCAACGACCCATGTCCCCCCCCTCCATAGTGCCTTTTTTAGGGAAAGCCATGAGGTCAATGCTAAAAACATAAAAAAATTCAACAAAATGCAAATTAAAGGACATGCTTCTAAATGCTAGGAGTCTAAACATGAAACTGCACTCATTGCAAGCATTCTTAAGCCTGGAAAATGCTGACATTTGTGCAGTCACATAAACCTGGTTCAAAGTTGAAAAGAGCACCCCAGAAGTACCTCGTTACTCATCCTATCATATGTTCAGACCCCAAACCGTGGGCAACAAAGCCAAAGGAGGTGGGGTTTCAATATATATATTAAAGACACACACACATCCAGGCTGGTCAAACAGTATGATGCACAGGAGACACTCCAGGTGCAGTTAACTGTTGACAAGACCCTAATCAAATTAAAGATAGCTACAGGCCCCCAAATTTGACTCAAGATGCTCACTCCACCTATCTGAACCTCTTCAAATCTATCAAGATTCAACTCTTTAGCCTGATCCTGGGTGACCTTAATTACTCAACCATAGATTGGAAAAACTACTCATGCCAGAACAGAAATGCCAAGAGATTCCTCAATTTTATCAATGCAAATGCCTTGGAACCTATAGTTGATACCCCATAAGAGGTGATAATATCTTGGATTTGGTATTAACCAACATGAGTAACCACTGCAGCACCCCTACAGTATCATCCTCACTGGTAAGATCCGACCATAAAGCGATCACTTTCAAAGTCACCATCTATCCTGACCCCCACCCCCCCCCCAGCTAGGGTCAAACAAGAAACTTCTCCAGAGCTGATTATAGCCTCCTGCAGGATGGTATAAACAGCTTCACAGCTCCCTCCGCCACTGTAGGAACTGGCACCAATGTCCAAATCTGCACCAAAGTACTATACGAGAATTTATATAGATGCACAGAATAAGCAATAACTGAAAGGACAAAATCATCCTCCAAATGGAAGAGTAAACCTGTCTGGTGGACATCTCCAATAAATAAACTATATAACAAAAGGAAAAAATTGCTGTCCAGGACCAAGAAGTAGCAGGTGCCAAATTGGAAGCAATCTCTCCTTAGCCTGAACAAGCAAATAAGACCACTAGTGAAATCCTCTAAAGCCAACTTTGAGTCCAAATTGGCCACATCTACTAGAGACTATCATAAGGCCTTCTTCACATATGTCTGCAATCTCAAAGGAAGAACCCAGATCTGTTCAGAACTGGTGGTCAAGAACACCACCTACACAAATGCTATAGATATAGCCAATCGACTGGCTGACAGATTCAGAGAAAAATTTTCCCCTCTGTCCCCCATCAGTCAATCAGGACATCCCTAGTACCTGCCCTCACCCCTTATCTCTAGGGAACAGTTCATCACTGCTCTCTCAAAGGTAAATACTACAGCCTCCATGGGACCTGATACCATCCCAGGCTGCATCCTACATGAACTCAGGAATGAACTTGCAGGACCATTAGGCACCTTAATCAACAAAAGCCTGAGTACCGGCTTTGTACCAGCCGAGTGGAGGACAGCCACTGTCATCCCTTTACACAAAGGTGGAGCATCCAAAAATCCAGGAAATTATAGACCCATCAGTCTAACTAGCCTGATCTGCAAGGCCATGGATCGGATTATCATAGACCTAATTACCAGGAACATTGACAACCTCCAAACACTCGACTCCACACAGTTTGACTTTGTTAAGGTGAGGTCATGTCTGTTAAATCTGGTTGACTTCTTTAAGACAGTCACCAAAGCCATGGATGAGGGGAAGACAGTGCACACTGCCTACCTTGATCTGGGCAAAACCTTCAACACTATTCCCCACTCGGGCATAGTAGGTAAACTCTTTCAACTAGGCATCCATCCATACGTTATAAGATAGGTAGCAACCTGGTTCACTGATAGAACCTACCTAATCAAAATAGGGGAAGCCACCTCAAGTAGTAGACCCATAATGAGCGTCTTACCCCAGGGATCACTCTTGGGGCCTCTGTTATTTGGGATATACTTCTCTGAGATTCAGGCTAAAACTAGTGAGGTATGACTGACCAAGTTTGCAGATGATTGCAAGCTGGGAGCAGTCATCAATTCCCCAAGTGATGTAGGTGCCCTTAAAAGATGGTCTCACCCAAACAAATGACTGGTGCCAGAAATACAGCCTCAAGCCCTTTGGGGAGTGTGACATCCCCACATATTATCACATTAATAACAACGTCCTAAGTGCACAATCAGTAGTGATGGATTTGGGCACCCAGATTGATAGCAGCCTGACTTTTGACCACCATGTTGCTTCCATTGTATGTAAAGCTTTCTACATGGCCCACCTCATAAGTAAGCGTATCTCATCCAGAGAGAAAGAGGTCAAAACATCCATGTATTCTTCTCTTATAAAGCCAATTATTGAGTACAACACCCCCTTCAGCATGTACCTCACAAAGCACATGCAGCAGCTGGAGAGACCACAGGGGTTCCTCACCAGGAGAATCCAGGGCATCAAACATCTTCCCTACACAGATAGGCTAAAAGCCCTGTCCCTCTACTCAGTTTCATACAGACTCCTCAGAAGTGACCTCTGTCTGGCATACAAAGCAATCTTAGACCCCAACTTGATGGGACTGCTGCATACCGGCAACCCATATGCATGACCTCAATCTGGTCTGTGATATCAATAGGACTTGTTGACAGGACAGGTTTATGTCCCAGGGACTCCCCCATCTGTGGAATAGACTGCCTCTCCACATCAAGCAGAGCAACTCATTATCCCTTTTTAAGTACAACCTGGATAACTGGATGGGAAACAGAAAATATACCCCTGGGATTCCACATGTCCCTGCTGGACATGGGGTTTGGGTGGTCTAAACATGGTCTAACCTCTTGGCTAGGCTTATAAGGGTCTCAGGGCCAATAGCTTAGTAACCTCCTATGATCCTATGATCCTATGGGGTAGACGACTTTCCAAAGGATAATATTATGCATATTCTGATATTTAGTTTTTAGTCTGTGTCTCTGTCACCAGTTGTCTATATCAGCCATTCCTGGAGAACAGTTATCTTGGTGGGGGATTCAATGACAGCTCCTAATTTGCAGTCATCTGCAAATTTAGTCAGCCAGAGGCTACTGACATGGGCCTTGATTTCAGAAAAGTAAATGCCAAAAAGTAGTGGTCCCAGGACTGATTCTTGAGGGACTCCACTTGTGAGTGGCCCCTTTGTAGAGGTGGACTCCCCAATTATAACTTCCTGGGTCATGTATGTGAGCCAGCTGGCTATCCACTGGGTGACATAAGGGTTTACACCTAACTTCATGAGTTTGTCAACAATGCCCAGTTGGGTATTGTGTCAAATGTCTTGGCCAGGTCAAGGTAGGCGATGTGAACCATTTTGTCCTCATCCATTGGTTTGGTGACCTTCTCAAAGAAGTCCACCAGGTTTAGTAAGCATGACCTGTCCTTGACAAAACCAAATTGAGTTTGGTCCACTTATTGGTGGTTTCCTTTGTCATTATTGATCATTTCCGTGATAATTTTCTACATGGTCTGGTATCCTTCCTAAGGTTTACTGGAGAGGTGCAATATGAAGTTTGGCAGTAGAAATGACCAGGCTTTTCATTAACCATCGAGTGGTACAGGCAGAACGGGACATTGATTTCCAAATTTTGGAGCACAGTGACTTAGCAATGCCACACAATGACTTTTTTGATGCAAACAGAATTCAGTTGAATGGTCTGGGCTCTGACTTATTTTATTTATAAAATACTACCTGGTTAATTAAATAATAATTCTTTTAAGATTCTGTACATTTTGGGGTGAAAAATCAGAATCATAAAATTAAAGAGGTTAAAACACACAAAAAAATCAAGAGTGCAGGTAGAGTTTTTAAAAGTGGAATTTTTACATTGTAAAGTCTATTAGATCCTTACTTAACTGAATTGTTTAATACATACTTTAATGCGTATTTAGTTTTGCACAATCAGCACAGAGGAATAAAACCCTAAAACTGACCCACACAACCTAATTTCAGTTAGAAGCTTAGGCACCTTTTGGTGCTGTTTGGGGAAAAAGGGAGGAGTGATGTGGCTTTTGCTATATTCCTCTCTTTCATGTTGGGGGCGTTAAGGTCGAGAGATGACACAAAAAACAGTCTTTAGAAGAAAAAAGTAGGGAAAGTGACAGAAAGACCACATAAAATTAAAGGAACTCATGCTAAAAGTAACATTCAGTCATTATAAATCATACATGCAGAAGCAGAACTAATGAGGTATGGGGACTTACAGCAACTCCTGGAGAATCCAACCAAATTTTATTGAAGGTTTTCTTAAGGAATGAAGTCTTCAACATGCAGTAATGCAAATAAAAAGCAGAGAATGTGAATTAGTTTTAGGCAGATTCCATTACAGCAGAATTTCAAAATTTTAATATGATCTCTAAAGAAAGCAGACTAAGAACCAGAAATATAAAAATAGCCCTACCATCAGTAAAGATTGGAGCCAGGGCAATATTATCTTCTCTTACCTGTCCTTTTAACATACACCAAACTGACCTTATAGCCAGATGTGTACCTAACTGTTCTGGCACCCAATGCCATCACCTGTACTGGTGCACCCCTCAGCTCTAAGCTGAGGAACAAAAAAAGAAAAAAAAAAGTCCTCTGACACAGTATGTTAAGTGCTTCTGTTCTAAAAAACAAAATGTTCTTCTTTCCTTTTCAATTGTAACAAGTGCTTGCAAGTTGTAGCCAGTAGCTACTACAGTTTTATATTACACATGGAGCACTAAGTGCTTCACTTCTTCATAGAAAAAAAAACTTCTTTCCTTTAGAACTATAGGAAACTCCTTACTATATTTGTTCTAACAGCTGCTACAGTTTATGACACAGGCAGTGCATTAAAGCTCTTATGTTCTAAAAAAGCATCTTAAACTGTAGCAAACTGCTGCTACAGATTGTGCCACACATAAGAGTACTAAGTTCTTCATTTTTGAGTAAACACATGTGCAATGCTGCCATAATACACTGCACTAAAACAGATCGGTATGTTCTGATCACACCCCAGCACTTTGCTGTTGGAGTGGTTGCTATCTTTGTCCCATCCTAGCTGCTCTACGGCTTATAGCAATCTAGACTAGAATGCTTACTGGATACTGTGAATTTAGTTCTCAAACCTAAATTTCTTTACATTTATTATTTCTCTTTGAACTTATTCTTTAACTCAGTACACAAAAAATATTATATTCTCATATTTTCCTTGACACTCCATGCACCCTTGGTCCAAAGGAGAAGGGCAGCTAGCTAGTCTGCCCTCTGTTGCCTGAATCATAACATTTGGTATACAAAGACAATGAAAGAACTGCCTGATGCTCACAGATAATTATCTTTGCACTTGTGAGAAAAAGCAGGGCAACAGCAAGCTGTTGTTACCAGGGCCCTGAGGATCCTTAAACCTGATAAATATGAGTATGACGTGGCGGTGATACATGTTGAGACAAACAACCTGTTTTGCAAAATCCTGAGGGATATGGAGAGAGAGATATGACAGAGCCCTCCATGCATCTCACTAAAGCAGGAAAGACACTAGTATTAAGTGAAATCCTTCCATCACCAACATTTATATCAAGTATAAAGAAAAAGATGACTGGCTTTAACAATTAGTTAAACACCTGATGTTATTCTATGGGGATCCAGTATGTGTGCACAATGGATGAGATGGTTAACAACCGTACTTGCTTTTACAAGGATGGTTTGCTCCTGTCATTCAAAGGTTTCTGCATAATGGCAAAATCTTTTGCTGCCTCCATTGTGCCTTTTCAGCAGGGTCCAGCAGATGGACCTCCCAGTCTGACTTCCAAAACAAACCAATCGCTGGACCTTATCAACATGGTTTTACTTAATGCTAAAAGTCTATGAAATAAGCTGCCAGACCCTTGAGTCACTCCTGCATTTGAACACATATGTGTATGTTTTAGTACAGAAATCTGATTTAATAGCCTACAAAGCGCTTCCACAATACCTGGGTTTTCTGCTTATCACTCATTTAGACCTAATGGAAACTGTAGTGGTGTATCCATATTTGCTAGAAACCATATTACCTTGAGAAAGATATCTAGAGACTCATAAGCAGAGATTTTTGATATTCACTGTAACAGATGGCAAGTGTTTAATCTAACTTATTTTATATAAAAATATGTATTCCTCCTTCTAGAGACCAAACCAAGAAAATCCACTGACAAATGTTTATTTTTATTATTCCATTACACTTTCCCCCACCTCCTTCCACTTCTCCAATCCCTTTAAGCTCCAGCAACTTTTATTCATGTGTTGTAATAAAGTTTATAACCCCCTTCTTCCTCCACTTGTATTGTTCCATGGTTAAGAAAATGTAATAATGTATTTAAAATTAGAAACTGCTTGACTTTAGTGACTGGTCTGTTATTAATTAATGAAGTTAATTTAATCTTAAATGTATTCCTAGATGCCACTAAGTTGTAGCCTTTGCAGATTTATTTACATAAATATCAATCAGTTAACATTCCCACCTAGGTGTCTCCCCTTTACAATACTCCAGTGTTTTGCTTTTCAGAATCAGCACCAGACTTGTAATTTGAACAAACCACACTACGCTCATCTGCCTGAAATTATTTTTAAATTTCACTTTATAAAGAATTTTAACCACGACGGGCTCCCGGTCTTCCCTTTTTCTTGCCTGAACAAAACAGTGTATTTTTCGCTATAGATTCAAATACCAGATGTTTTGAAGAGGGACCCACAACAGCTTTTAACAACACCCTAACCTACTAAATACCAAGGGGAACAGGCAAGGTAAGTCAGATGTAATGTTTTACATACTTAGTATTTCAGCTATCAGATCATGGTACAATACAGGACTCCACCCCTCCCCACCCCCACTGTCTCCAAAAGCTCACACAACATTCCTAAATTTTCCTGAAGAACTCCCCACAGGTTGGAATATTGTTATCCTTGGTGATTTTTTGCTACCCAGTTATAATCTGAGGGATCTATGCCCACCAACACAGAATATGCACAAAAATTCTTAGGTATTATAAACAAGTACTTCCTGGGCCTACCAGTAATTATGTTATTAACTGCAAGGAATGGCTATATCCTCTTAATTTGCCATTGAATACAAGCTACAACACCAGCTTTTTTAACAACCATTGAATACTTACTGAGCATTTTAAATATAAAGAATAGTTGCATGTGTTTATAGTCTGATATTAGTAAATATTTTTTTCACTTTAGATTTGTTGATGTCGTTGTTAGACTAACATGGATGTTGTGTGTTTTACTTTTAAAGATGTCCATTAAATTGCATTGAATTCAGCAGTATTCACCATTTTCATATTTATTGCAGTATTGCTCCTCTTATAAAATAAGTCTAATGATTAAAATGGTACAAAAATAAAAAAGACATTATAAATAAATAAATAATACTACTACATAGGACTTGTGTGATCTACTGATTGGATATGATGCCTGTTTTGCATTTACACAGCATGAGCAGCTTTATCTGTTACCCGAAGGTATTTTTACGATGAATTATTGTTAAAGCTGATGTGATTTCTTTTAATGAGGAGAGTAAAAGCCACATGGGAAACGTTACTTTATCCTCCCTGAAGGAGTCCATATAGCCTTTGCTAGTCCATTTTTGTGGAAGGAAATCTGACCCTCGGATTACATAAACCTGTGAATAACTATGAAATTAAACCGATGTGTTATCAAGTTGCTATTTATATGATTTATTGTGCACTGCATACATTTGAAGCATAATTGTAAATTGTTCTTCTTTTCTATATTGTATCTGTATCTAAACTTTATAACAAGGAGCTTTTCTCCCCGGGCCTCCACTGAAAATGGGATCCCTGAGCTACGTGGACATCCCTGGTCATCAAGCTGGAAATAAATAAATAATATCACCTGTTGTTTTGCCAGATCAGTTGAGTTGTTATTAAAGACTGCATCCTTCCTTTGTTTACCTACAGGAGTTGCCACTGCCATTCATAGAAATTCATCTTAATATATACACATCCACCACAAACTTTAGGGAAACTCTATAAACAAGGTAGACAGGACAACCCCCTCAAAAAAGTTGACCATCTACAATATGGTTAGTATCATTCTATCAGATGTGAGTGGAGTCATAGCACTGAGTAAAGTAACTCATCTGTTTCACCTTGCACAATAGTATTTAACACTATTGTTTACAGCTTTACATGGAAACCTCTTGAGTTAGCTTGTAGACTTGTGGAGACAGAATAATGGGGATTAAGCAATTTGTACAGCATATGTTTCCCTAAATAAACTGCTACATTAAGGTTTCATACCCACTGTGGTTATTTATGGTATCACACAACATTCAACAGTGTCACCTTTTCTGTTTGCTATATAATCTGACACCTGGAGAAGTCCTTAGGACAATGGGCTGGAGTTCTCAGTGTAAATTCAGCAGCATACCAACCTGTAACTCTTTTACATCTGAATAAATTACTTTGGTACTACAGGACATTTATAGTACTCTGAATATTAGCTGACTGAAATCAGGAGACCTGAAAATACCCCCAAAAGAGATGAGCTTTATTTATGGGAAATTTTGATTAGTACACTATTTCTGCTCCCAAGATTTCTACACCTCTGACATACCTCTCAAGTGTACAGATTTTCACAGAATGTCCAGATTTTTGCCTCATATTTTGGATTGTTCCTCATAAAAATTTTGTTTTTTGACAAATCACTGGGATGCTCTAAAGATACACTAAATAATGACATATTTGAATGTCAGACTTCATATCCTCCAGAAAATGCATGCTTACACAAATCCTGTTATTCTAGCAACTTTTTAAGTCTTTACGAGCAATATTTAAAATGTGTCCCTATTTTTGGGCCTTTGTCCAGATTTCTTGAGATAAGAGGTTGAGAGGTATGAACCCTGAGCTGGTAGATGAAACACTGTTGTCAATTATTGTGCTTAACAGGCACATGATTTTCTGTACTTTTCCGTTATCAGGGCAACAATTATAAGGAGCGCTGCACTGAAGATGTCGTTGTTTGATGGTATTTATTGACTGACTTCAAGCCTCTCAGTGATTTACCAGAAAATCAAAAGTTGTACGATGGAGGGGAAGAAAATTTAAGGTGAAAATCAGGAAAAATTTAAGTGTATGTGTTACAAAACACTGTTAAAGAAAATGTGTACACGTCATCACTGCTGTTAAGCAACTGTGATGGCACTGTCAGTGAAGAAGTCCCAGCTCAAATTTAGCCAAAAATACGGGTTGTTGTGCTCTATGCAGTTAGCAAAACAGCACTGTTTTTTTTTTTTTTTTTCAGGAGACAGATTTTGATAAATCAGAATAATAGTATTCTTCTGACAGGTTTACACTTACAACCAACTACTTGCGTCTTTTCCACAAACCAAGACTTTTGAAAACTGTGCTCTTATTATGGAAGTAAGACATAAAATTGGTTAACACAATGCATTGTAATACAAAGAAAGGTGCCAAAAACCTTGCTTGTTAACTCGCCATGACACACTTGCACCAATATAATATTAAAAGCCAAGAAGAAGTGTAAGCAACCAGATACTTAACTATGAGACAAGCAGAGTGAACATATCACTCAGTAAACATCAGTTACTGACCATGTACTGCACTGTCTAGGTGCATACCTCTCAATTATTGTGATTTTCACAGAATGTCAAGACTTTTGCATCTTATTTTTTGGTCTGTCCCTCATAGCTCTCATCCTTCTATGTCCAAAATGATGAACAGTAACCCTTATAATGAGAATCTAATTGGGAAAGTGTGGAACACTTGTCATCCACCACGTGTGGATAAAACAACTTGAGCACAGCAAGCGACACCTGCTGACACTTCACACGTACATTAAAATTACTTGCTAAGTTCAAGCTCTGCCGTTTTTTGCAAAAAGAGAGATATTATTATGCATTTATGCTTTGAAACAGAAAGTACGGCATATAAAGTGCAATTCTTTTGGGGAGGGGGATTACTAACATGCACAAAGGGAGAGAAAGCCTTCTATAGGTATTCAAATACAAAACATCCACTGTGAAATCATTGTGAGCACATTTTAACATTCTAACCACTCTTTACAAGTGTTGCCCCGATAACGGAAAAGTACCTGATTTTTTTACCAGAATGCAGTGCTTAGAAGCAATCATTCCACTGCAACAACTATTTCTTTATTTTAGCAGCCTTACCCTTGTGGAATATTTGATCTCAGAGGATGATATCTTGATACTAGTATAAGCATTGATAACATCAGGCTAAGACTATTTTATACAACTTGCCTTGGGATAACAAGAGCTAAACTTGCATGTCCTCACTTGTCACAAAATATGACTACTCATTTTTCTGTCTGAATCCTGCCTTCTATTCATGCCATCCCTGGGTTTCCAGATCTTTAATGACTCCTGTTAAGAAATGCATCATCAAAAACCTTTGATGCAGTGCTAACGAAAAGGTATTTGTTCACTCACCAATATTTGAAAAACCTGATTCAGACCAGCCATTCTACCTCATCCATTGACTTCATTGTTAATATATTTAGTCTAGCATGTCTTTAAATTGCATGTCGGCACACTTTTTACTCCTTTACATTTTTTACTTTACTGGTTCCTTGAAATATAGTATAGGTGGTTACTTTAAATTAGGACTGAACTCCAGTGTTTTATAGAAAATATTGAAATTGCCTTTACCTTGTAGTGCTTTGTTTAATTTTCTGTACTAACTAATGTGTTAAAGTGTAATGTCTTATTTAGTTGTCTTAACTGTCAGTGAGTTGTCATACAAATTTGCTATATCAGAAATAGCTCTGACCATATTTTAATGCAGTTTCTTTATCTCAAAAATATTTAATTCAGTTCAGACATTCCTGAACTGCATACAACTTCTTCTTCTTTCAGCTGCTCCCGTTAGGGGTCGCCACAGCAGATCAACTGTTTCCATTTCCTCCTGTCCTCTGCATCTTGTTCTGTCACACCAACCGCCTGCATATCCTCTCTCACCACATCCATAAACCTTATCTTAGGCCTTCCTCTTTTCCTGTTACCTGTCAGCTTCATCCTTAGCATCTTTTTCCCAATATACTCTGCATCCCTCCTCAGCACATGTCCAAACCAATGTAATCTTGCCTCTCTGGCTTTGTCTCCAAACCTTCCAACCTGGGCTGACCCTCTAATATACTTATTCCTAATCCTGTCCATCCTCATCACACCCAGTGCAAATCTTAACATCTTCAACTCTGCCACATCAAGCTCTGACTCCTGCCTTTTTGTCAATGCCACTGTCTCCAACCTGTATAACATAGCTGGTCTCACTACCCTCTTGTAGACCTTCCCTTTCACTCTTACTGGTACTCATCTGTCACAAATTACTCCTGACACTCTTCTCCACCCACTCCATCCTGCCTGTACTCTCTTCTTCACCTCTCTTCCACACTCACCATTACTCTGAACTGTTGATCCCAAGTACTTAAACTCATTCACCTTCGCCACCTCTACTCCCTGCATCCTCACCATTCCTCTATCCTCCTCTCATTCACACACATATATTCTGTCTTAGTCCTGCTGACCTTCATTCCTCTTCTCTCTAGAGCATATCTCCACCTCTCCAGGGTCTCCTCCACCTGTTCCCTACTCTCACTACAGATCACAATGTCATCTGCAAACATCATAGTCCACGGGGACTCCTGTCTGATCTTGTCTGTCAACCTGTCCATCACCATTGCAAATAAGAAAGGGCTCAGAGCTGATCCTTGATGTAATCCCACCTCCACCTTAAACGCATCCATCACTCCCACCGCAGACCTCACCGTTGTCACACTACCTTCGTGCATATCTTGTACCACTCTTACATACTTCTCTGACACTCCCAACTTCCTCATACAATACCACAACTCCTCTCTAGGCACCCTGTCATATGCTTTCTCTAAATCTACAAAGACACAATGCAACTCCTTCTGACTTTCTCTGTACTTCTCCATCAACACTTTCAGAGCACACATCACATCTGTAGTGCTCTTTCCTGCCATGAAACCATACTGCTGATCACTAATCATCACCTCCCTTCTTAACCTAGCTTCCACTACTCTTTCCCATAACTTCATGCTGTGACTGATCAGTTTAATCCCTCTGTAGTTACTACAGCTCTGCACATCACCCTTATTCTTAAAAAAAAAATCAGTACCAAAACACTTTTTCTCCATTCCTCAGGCATCCTTTCACTTTCCAAAATTTCATTAAACAATCTAGTTAAAAACTCCACTGCCATAACGTTTTTACAAAAATATAATTACTATTTTCAAAGAAGGCAGTTCAGATAAATTGTCTAATCCATGTCAGTATTGTCCAAATCAGTTAACAACTTATAGAAAAATAAATGAAAATTATTGCCCAAATATTTGTTCTTTGGCACCAGGACTAGATTATTCACAGCTTTCTGTCATTGCTCTTCCTGGTAGATTAATCTTCAAATGGAGAACAGGTGGAATTCATTTATTTGTTTATTTATTTATTTACATTTGTTTACTGGGAAAGTTCAACTGGACACAGCAGAGACCTGGGGAGAAAAGCTCCACAGTACAATAGAATGCAGTACATGAGAGAACAAAATATAGAACATACAGTTGATCTTAATACATAATAGGTTAGAAGTTAAGTTTTAGTTAGACAGTACAGTAGACAGTTATTGAGGTACATAGTAAAAACATTGAGGTACATAGTCAAATACTTAAAAAAATTAAGTTTTCTTCTTCTTTCTTTTTTTTTTTTTTACCAGTATCTGAGTTTACAAGCTTTTTAGGGCAAATCTGTTTATACTTATCTCAACATGTGATGCAATTAGATTTAACCTGGAGTGTAACATAAGCATAGCCAGTTAGTTAAGTAGTGGATTTTAAGGAGTTTTTTGAAATGATTGAAGGAGGTGCTAGAAGTTATATGGATTGGTAGTGTGTTCCAGGTTTTGGCAATGGTGCTGAGAGTGATTTACCAGCATTGTTTTTATGTTGGACGACTTTTATTAGGTTCTGGCTGTTAGATTGTAGGGCTCTAGTGGGAATGTGGGGCTGTATTAAATGCTGAAGTGCTGGGGTTAACTCTGGGAGGTAGTAGAGCTTGTGAGCTATAGAGAGTTGATTGAGCATGAGTATATGAGGCAACTCAAGCCAGTTAAGCTGTTTTAGGGATAGACAGTGGTGGGACCTGTAAAAAGCATCAGATGCAAACTTGGCAATCTTATTATAGCAAGATTCCATTTTATTTAGTTCAGTTTGGCGTAGATTAATCAAGATGGGAGAGGTGTAGAGGAGGGTGGATAGAAGATGAGTCCTAGCGATGGTGACTTTGATATGTTTAGTCATAAACTGTTTATTCCTGTAGAGGAGGCCTAGATTTTTATTAACTTTCTTGAATGTCTGTGCTATGTGGATGTCGAATTTCAGGTTATTGTCTATCTCTATGCCTAGCAGTTTAGCGTGTGTGGCTGGACAAATTTGAATGTTTCCTTTGGAGTTGATGACGAAGTCGTTGCTCAGGGGAGGAGATCTACCTGGGCCAAGGAGAATTAGTTTGTTTTTTTGGGGTTAAGAAGAAGTTTGATGTTAGTAACCCAGGTTTTGGCTAGTGTGAAGGTGTTTTGGGTTAGGGTTTGTAGTTTACTTAGGGTGGGGGCGGCACATAAAAGGGTGGTGTCGTCAGCATATTGTACTACTGAGGCAGTTGGTACAGATGAAGATATCTCATTAGTAAATAGGGAAAACAACAGAGGGCCGAGGATAGACCCTTGAGGGACTCCTATAGTTACCGGTAGCGGGGGGACAATTGGTCTTGCCATAGGACAGCTTGTTGTCGATCTGACAAATAGCTGTTAAACCATGATACAGAGGAGGGACTTATATTTAGGGTAGATACAGTTGCAAGAAGCATGCTGTGGTTTACCATGTCAAAGGCTTTTGATAAGTCTAAGAATATGGAAGAAGTAAATAGACCCTTGTTTCTGTGGTGGTTAACTATGTTGGTAAATGATAATAATGCTGTTGTGGTGCTGTGGAAAGGTCTAAAGCCATGCTGGGATATGGAGAGTAGGTTGTTATTCTGGAGGTATTGCATAAGTTGAGTATGAACTACTTTTTCTAATATTTTGGATAACGGTGGTAAGATAGCTATAGGGTGATAGTTGGTAAGTTCTAAGGAGTTACCTCCTTTGTGCAGTGGGATGATATGAGAGGTTTTCCAAGAGGCTGGTACTTTGCATTCTGACAGAGATCTATTAATGAGAATGGAGACTGGATAGGTCTTTGTTGAAATTATTGCATTAAGCATATTCCACAGCAAACACTGAAGCTGCAGCTCTATTTGAGTATTTTGTACTCTGGCTTGAGCTCACATGCATTCTCCCCTGCAGCACTTCAGTTTCATTAAAGTCCTAATAAATCTAAAACATTAAAAAGTTGGGAGGGTGGCCTAATGGTTAAGGTGTTTTCCTTACAAACACAAGGTGTAGGGTTTGAGTCTCACAATGGATAACTGGCTAGGCTTAAAATGGCTTGCAAGAGCAGTTAGCTTAGTACTAACCTATGAATAATACAACAGAACAGATAAATAAAGAAAAATACAGAGGAAGCAAGTAAACATGAACAAAGTAAATAAAAGAAAAATACAGATTTTGTAGGGAAAATCTAAATAAACGAGTTAGAACAAAAAAAGGAACATGACAGACTGCAAAATTAAAGCTGAGATTAAGAATATTTAGATTACTCAAAAGAATATGTAGAATTTAACTACCACATGACAAATATTGCATCATGATTTTATGCTTTGCAAACACATGCAGAAAAACTGTACTCTGCAATCTGCTGTTTACACTTGGTACAAAAACAAGTATTGTCATAATGTCACAAAGTCCTGCATCATAAAGTAATAGAGGAAGTCAGCATTAACATAGTCAAAAAGGTTGCCAAAAGCAGATAAGGTCTAGCGAGTGAAATGGATCCCAGGTTTCAGAAAAGCAGACATCTTCCACGATATGTTCACATGTTCATTTTTGACATTCCTTCATCATACAGAGGGCTAGTTGATGAGCCATGATTCATTCTGACAACTGACAAAGCAAAGAACCGATCCAGGCAAGATTCAGGGAAGCAAAACCATGGTACACAAACTTGTTGAGAAAAAGATAAGACCTCCAAAGTGTTTTCAAAGAAATACTGTTAAACATCAAATAATGACCATGTACAACATCATCGTTTCCATCATATTGAACATCCAACTGTCAGAACATGAAAACAGAAAAATGTAAAAATGTAAACATCAAGATCCATGGCAAAAAATGAGGGTTATGGTGATGAACAGAGAGGTCTTCTTCAGTCAGAATATGACACAATTCAGTCAGAAGGAAGGATGACATCTCCAGGAGAAGAACAGGTCTATAAAAATCAAAGTCACAGCAGAAACAATCATGATCAGAAAACAAACCAGCTAACAAGCTAAAATAAAGAAACTCCACATAATAGCTAAACAGAATCCATGAGCTTCTCACAAGTAAACAACATTCAACTTTCACAGGAGTGTACCTCAAGAATGTGTCATACTAAATTAAACATAAATTTAATAAAGTACATTTATCCTGCATCCTACATTTATGACTTGGTCTTTTAGGGGCAGCTGTTAAATTAGTATTTAAGTCTGAGAGTGTAACACGACAACTTTCAAAATTGAATTTCCAATGTCAAGGCACTTCAACAGACTGCCTTATAGTAAATTATGTGCAGAGAAACAGATGAATGCATGGAAGGAAACTAGTATTTCATGTTACAACATCAAATAGACAAGAGGATTAACACAGCACTCAGCTTCACTGCAGTATGGGAAGTTACATAGCACAGGCAAAGCACAAATCTGATCTAGAGGCAGATAAAACTGAGAAAACTGCAATACAAAGTTTAACAAACTCCTATACACTAAAAAGTAAAAAAAGTAATAAAAACACAATAAGGAAATTAATAAAGCATGAAGAAATACAGAAAATAAGGATAAGAATGTTTTAGGAAGACAAAAACCACTATCTTGCTCTAAGAATGATAACAGTTGGTGCTTTTACAACACCAACAACTCAGAGAATAAACCATCATCCTCCAGCCATTTAAATTAACCTTCACCGTCATCTCAACCTTTCTGATGAAGGCAGGACACCTCTGTGAAAAGGCACATTCATCACTGAATATGCAGAATGTATTCTAACCTCTGCTTTTTATCATTAATGATTGTATGTCCTATACTTTCGGAAATAAGGTCTACAGGTCTGTGATTCTTGTACCTTATCCAGAACACTGCTGCTCAGTATCTTCTAACATCAGTTGGATACTTAACATTAAAAGATCCATTATATTAGCTTATATCAAGCTGTATAAAATGCTGCATCAGAAACATTGCCACACTTTTAACAGTAACATATCCATGTGCAATGCTTCTACACTTCAATGCTCTTTAGCAGTCTATTTTCTAAAACTATAAATCACAAGATCTGCTGCATGTCCCTGAGAAGCAATTGGCTGACGTTCCAGCTGGATGGTGACAACTGGTTATAGCTTAAAACTGATAAAACGCTAACTAAAATAAGTGGTTTTGAAGGAGGCAGAAACCCCTGCAGTGTCTGTCTAAGGGGATTCATTCCAACAATCCTTTAATTATGTGCACAAAATGCATAGTCACAAGTTCATGGAGAAAAATAGATCTCAAAATATACTGATGCATTGCCAGTACTGAAATAGAAAGAGTGTCAGCAATGGCATTGTGAGAAAAAGCAAATGGCAAGTTGCATTTCTTTTATTTCCTGCTTACAGTACTGGAGCTATAAGCATCTAAACCACATTTTTGTAGTAGCCCCAAGCAGTAAATATATCACACATGCTCAGCCTGCTAATGCTTTTTTTTCAACAAGGTGTCCACTTCATGCATGACTACCTGTGTTGAAGCATAGTTCCATCTCATAAAAAACTTTAAAACTATACCTACTGTACCACAGTATCCATGTTTTTTTTTTTTTTTGTTATATTGAGCCATGCTGGATTAATGCCACTCTATCGAAAGCTTGCTTATGAAGAAGCAACTGATCAAAGGCAAAAATGACTAACGATTTGGATTGAATTTTTTCCTTTACTGAGCAAAGTTGCCGCAGCCCCACACAAAAGGTTTCAGTTCTAAGACACTGCATCTTGGGGAAAAAAAATTACCTCTTTTGATTGCGGCACATTTTGGCTGAATGCCAACTTTACAAAAGTGCTGTTATTTGAGCATTTGGACATTGTATAGATAGTAGAATCCCAACACCACTTAGAAGGCTGATCTCAATGCCAAATTTTACTGTACACTCCTCACAATTATTACGACTTCTTACTATTATTTTCCTTTTTATGTAGATATACGTTTTACAGCTTGTGCAATCAAAGCATTACTGGTAATTTAATGCAGCTCTCTTCACCTAATTCATTTTCTAGCCATGTTATGCTACTCCTGTTAAATTGACCAGCTTATAATATGTTATGCTTATACACTTTGGCATTTTAATTTCTTGCACAGTACAAGGCTGTAGCTGAAAATAGTCCATATTTTCTCATCTCAACCACCCAGGCTAAACACATAACTAAAAGAAATAGAAAATAAACTGTTTTCAACATTAATTGGGGTTTCGTTTTCTACCAGCATAAATACAGCTAGAGCTATAAATTAATAAAATCACAGTTAACTGAACTGCTTGAAGCACAGGAAGCCTGTGATTTTGATAGATTTCAATATTTAAATGTTTTGTTCCATAGCCATGCATTGTAATTAGAAGATGGTAATATTTTCTGTACGAATATGATAGCCATTCTCGGATGCTGAATTTTTATATAAACAAATAATTAGCACAACATGAAGGTTAAATGAGCCCTATATGCCCCTGGGAGTTTGTGTTAAATTACAGATATTTTTGTGATACGCACAGTGTGCAAACAGGCACTTAGTGTTTTGCTACTGCTATAATAAACCACCTGAGAGTACCTTCATGCTATTTAAGTGGTCTTGAAATGTGCAAGGTAGCTCACATTTTGTCTATCAAATCCTGAAAGTTAAAGTATTCTACAATGCTAGAAGTAACATGTTTAAAATTTGTCTGGATCTAAAACTTTAAAATTTCCTCTAACCAGCACTTTTGCAAGATGCAATTTGCTAAAAGAGATGACATCTAGAACTTCCTGTCTATATTGAATTTTTTTTAGTCCCTTCATTTTAGTTAGAATCAGACAGATGGCAAACTGTCATAAGTTTTAATGTCTCAATCTTTTTAATGCAACATATTTTATTTAATAATAAAAAGAACTTTACAAGACAAATACATTTAGTCAAAGTACATAGAAACAACAAGAAAAAACAGCAAGCACTTGAGAGCCATTGCTAAAAAAAACAAAAAACAAAAAAACGAAGCACAAAATACAAGGAAAAATTAATTAAATTCTGAACTCATAATATAATTTATATAATAGAAATGATCACGACTCATGCCAGTGTTTCATATCCAAACAGTTTATAGACTAATAACTTCAACTTGTATACCCAACTCTCTAAGCATGACTTTCAGTGTTCAGTGCCTTTGATTAGCTGGCATCACAACCATTGCATCATAATACAATAATAAGTTACATTTTGCTTAATGTCTTTGCCCAAAATGTTAAATGTGTATGAAGTACATATTTATAGTTTTTGAGCCATAATGAATGCCTTCAACACTAGTTATGCTGATTGTGGTCAACAAATATCTTATCACAATATCACATTCAATATACAACCTCCATCTTCACTTATGCTATCAATGGCAGTGCTAATGGGATTCAACATCATGGCAGACATCACCGGAAACATGCTGGTAATATTATCTGTACTGAGGAGCAAGAAGCTAAGAAGCACAAGTGAGTAACTAGCATGATACTGTATATCATTTTATTATAAAATACCTATTGGATTCCATTTATAAATAATGTGCAGTTCAATATACTTGGCTTTAATTAAAATAAAAAAAAAATACATTCATTGACAATCATAGTATTGCAAACATAAAATATTCTGCTATTAAAAGAATATATATCTATTAAAAGAAGTTAATGGGAAGCTATGGTTCTGCTCAGACTGATATGCATTTTTATGTAAAAAAGGCTTAGAAGCATACATATAATTGCTATTTCTGAGAGTTGTTTTATAGGTTCATAGGTTCATAGGTTCATACTAGGCTATCTGCCCGAGGGCATTTACAAGCCTAGCCCATAGTTTTGTGGCTTACGCCACCCCTTAGGTTTGGGGAACTATGCCCATTATTTTGCTGTGCCTCTGTCGAGCAGTGACACTGAGGTAATCCCTGGGGTATACTTGCGATCTCCCATCCATTGGTCAAGATTTCTCTTAAACAAAGCCAGCGAGGTGCTTTGCCTCACATATACCGGGATTTTGTTCCACAGCATAGGGAGTCTTTGGGTAATGAATCTATCCCTCCAGCACGTTCTATTAATGGCCGTGTCAAGGTTTAGGTCTCCGCTCTTGTGGCTCTGATGGATCTAGATGTTTGGAGGTGAAGCATGTACATCAAGTCAGGGTTTGATAATGCCTTGTATGTCAGGCACAGGTCACCCCTGAGCAAGCGGTAAGCAACTGAATAGAGTTGGAGTTCTTTCAGTCTGGCAGCATAGGTCAGATTTTTGAGACCCATAATCCTCTTGGTGAGGAACTTTTGTGGCCTCTCCAGCTGCTGCAAGTGTCGGGTCAGATACATTCCGAATGGGGCATTGTACTCAATCATTGGTCGGATGAGTGATGAATATAGGGAGACTATGACCTCTCTTGATCTAGATGTGAATCCCTTCATGATAAGGTGGGCAATGTAGAAGGTCTTCCTAACTATTTTTGCAACATGGGTGTCGAATGACAGACTGCTGTCAACCTGGGTCCCCAGGTCCCTAATAACCTCTTCTGTGCTCAGTGGATTTCCACCTATATGGTAGCTAGGGGTAACCTTGTTTTTCCCGAAGGGTATGACTATGCATTTTTTGGCATTTAACTTTAGGCCGTGGCTCTGGCACCAGTTATCCGTATCTGTGAGACCCTTCTGAAGGATATCTGTGTCAGATGTGTTTTCGACTCGGCACCCAGTTTGCAGTCATCTGCAAACTTTGTCAGCCATAACCCTCCGTGTTTGCTTGTACTTGAAAAGTAGATGCCAAACAAGAGTGGGCCCAGGACTGAGCCCTGTGGGACACCACTTGAGACAGGCTTAGAGTCAGACATGGCACCGGCAACTCTGACCCTGTGGGTTCTGTCACTCAGCCAGTTTGCAACCCATCTTGTGATGTATGGGTTAACATTTAGGCTGATGAGTTTTTCAATGATACCCGAGTGGGGTATTGTGTCGAAGGCCTTCGCCAGATCGAGGTAGGCTGTATGGACTGCCTTTCCCTCATCAATGGCCTTGGTGACTGTTTCAAAAGTCAACCAAGTTTAAAAGGCATGACCTGCCCTTGACAAAGCCAAACTGGGTTGGATCCAGAGTCTGCAAATTCCCTATGTCTTTATTTATGAGATCCATTATGATCCTCTCCATGGCTTTGCAGATAAGGCTTGTCAAGCTAATGGGTCGGTAATTTCCAGGGTCGGTGGAGGCACCGCCTTTGTGAAGTGGGACTACAGTTGCTGTGCGCCACTCCTGGAGTGCGTATCCCGAGGTGAGGCTACGATTAAACAGCTGTCCTAACTGAGGATTTAATTCCTCGTTGAGTGCATGTAGCACACAGCCGGGGACACCATCAGGTCCCATGGATGCTGTGTTTTTGCCTTTGAGAGCCGTTCTCACTTGGGCATTAGAGATGTTTGGGGTCTGCAATCTGTTGGTATAGATATCTCTCCTTTTGGGGAGGGGAGAAGTTTGCACTGAACCTGTCAGCCAGTATGTTGGCAATGTCTGTAGGATCAGTAATCTTCTCATCATTTTGAACTAATTCTGAGCATATCTGGGAGTTTCCTCCCAGGTTTCTAACATAGCTAAAGAAGGCCTTATGATTGTCTTTAGAGTCTTTAGCTATTCTTCTCTCAAAATTTGCTTTGGATGATTTTATGAGGGCTCTCAGCTTTTTACTTATAGTGATCAAAGGCGTCTTACCTTTCAAGGATTTTGCTCTATCATGTAGTAGCTTCCTCCTTTTGTTGTAGAGTTTGTTTATGGCTGGGGTCCACCAGACTGGACGCTTGCCTTTGGTACAAAGAGTCTTTGTTTTGCTTGGGATTGCCTTATCCATGCAGTCCTGCAGGTGCTGGTAGAAGGCATTTGTAAGTGATTCAGCGGCTAGAGTACTGTTTTCCGCCGGCTCAGGGGCCTTAAAGGAGACCACACTAGTCTTTAGAAGTGCAAAGTCTGCTTTCGAGAAGTTCTTTACTGTGGTCTTTTTTGTTTCAGGAGGGGGTGGGATGAGGACCTCCAGCGAGATTTGTTTGTGATCTGATCTCACCAGTGAGGGGTATACTTCTGGTGTTGAACATTTTGCTCCCATGTTCGTGATGATGAGATCAAGTATGTTTTCTCCTCTTGTGGGGATAGTGACTAGTTGTTCCATGGCATTTGAGTTTATGAATTCCAGGAACTTTTGGGCCAGGGTGTTTGGGCTTGAGTAGCATTCCCAGTCTATATTTGGGTAATTGAAGTCACCTAGTATGATGGTATTAGGGGATACATTTATTCCCTCCAGTGTTTTCAGGAAGGCTAAGTGAGATTCCTGAGTTTGTGAGGGTGGCCTGTAACATGCTACAATTTGTAGAGCAGTCTTGCCTATGGTTAACTGCACCTGGATGGTCTCCGATGCATCGTGCGTTGCCACCAATCTTGAGGTGTAAGTATCCTTGATGAATATGGATACCCTCCTTTCTTGGTATTGTCCGGATTTTGGGGCGGAACGCATGATATGAGGTAAAACCTGATAGTGCTGGGGTGCTCTCAGGAGCCTTGAACCAGGTTTCTGTCACAGCACAGACATCGATGTTCTCCATACTGAGAAGGGCCTCGAGTGAGTGCATTTTGAGATTGAGACTTCTGGCATTGAGCAGCATTACCCTTAGTTTTTTCCTTTTTGTGTTCTAGGGTGGAAGGTTTAGAATTTGAGCCTTGCCTAAAAAGGCACTATGGGGTGGCAAGAGCCTTTGCCAATATCCGGAATCCCAGGGTGACAGGTGCAAGCCGTCCCTTCAGCGTGGCTTGTCCAGCATGTCATCCCAGGCAGACAGACATTGGATCCCCTTTGAATGACACCAGAGTTTAAGCCAATTGTTAAAACTGATCATCTTATCTTTGTATTGTGGCATCATTCTTGGTGAAGGTAGGATACTGCTCAAGGTCAGGGTCATACCTGCCTGGGCTACATAATCAGAGAGCTCCTCAATGTCTCTTTTCATGTAGTCCAAGGAGTGCGTCTCAGGTCGTTTACACCAGCGTGGACAATGACTGAGTCGTACTTGTACCTGCTGTTGAGAGACCTGAGTGCTTGCGTTATGTGGCGGATTCTAGCCCGACAGGCAGCTTACTGTGACCTTCTCCTTACTCAGTCTGGTGGCGGGGACGTCAGTGTGTCTGACTATGGAGTCACCAATGACTAGTGTGTCTGGCATTGTGTTTGGCCTTAAGGGCTGTGACTGTTTGACACTCTGACTGTGAGGTCTATGTGTTGCAGGTGTTGTGTTTTGAGGTAACAGTTGTTTGGGTGTATGCTTTGGTGGTCTCTGCTGTTTTGGTAGATTTTGATCAGAGCCTCCGAGTATGTCTTTGTGTGTTTATGTGTATGATTTGTGGTTGTGATGGTACTATGTGAGACTGGGTCTATAGTGTATGTGGTAACCTTCTCCTCCTGTCTGGTCTTGCCAGTCTTGTGTTGAGAGAGCTCAGCCTCCAGTTTGGCCGTATAATTGCATCTCTCGCATGTATTTGTGTTTTGTGGGAGGAGGAGAGGGTTGTCTGTGTACATGAGACAGTTGTAACATTGCCTCAATATTCCCAGGTTCACCAGCTGAGCAGGAGAGGACACTAGCAACTGATCCCTCGACATGCTAGAAGGAAATAGACAAAAACTTTAAAAGAGTTTTCAGGGGATGTGGGTGAGCAAGAAAGGGCTTGCCTTTTGGGGTGCTATCTATAACAAGAGTGCTGTATCAAGGTGATAAGTACTGTAGGAGCAAGTGCTAGGTTTTATAGATAGAGTATAGTCTACTTGGAGTCAAGTAGAGATGATCTTTTTTAGTTTAGGATACGCAGGGTTTGATCAGTAGTATAGTTTGAGGAAGGTAGTTATAAGGGAAAATTTGAAGAGTGGAATTTAGATGGCCCAAATAGTTTAAACTTTGCTAACCGCTGCTGCTCTAGTGTGCAACGGTGGCAACTCCGTGCTAATTAGCTAAATCGCGCTAATGCGCTAGCGTGTTTTATACCAGGGGCTGGAAAAGCTAGAAACTGGCCCCAAATGACCAATAAACTACTAGTTACTGGCTGAAACCTCACAAAACTGGACCAAAAGGCAGCTCAATGCTTCCCCCTCTCACTGGTAAGCAAGGTAACTTCCTTTCCCCCAAATAAGGCAAGGAAACAGTACACAGGAACTGCAAACAAAGCCCAGGAATCAGCAAACTCTGAAACTGGACTAATCTAACCCAGTAAAGCAGGAAAAACAAGAGATTTTTTTTTTTTTTTTTTTTTTTCTCAAAGAACAGGCAGGTACAGCAAACACTTATAAATGCTATAAACCAGCTATTACAGCTAACACAGAAGAAATGCTACAATACAGTTAATAAGTAACAAACAGAGATTATAAGTGCAAAATTAAGTTAAATGCAGAAAAAACAGTTGCAATGTAACAGCAAGGCAGGCGAGATACAGTCGCTAGGTATTCAGATGATAAAAGCAACAAAAATATACTTATTATCAAGAAAAGTCGCTTTTCAGCTCTCTGTAGCCTGGATTACTCTGCTGGCCCACGTGGAGTCTGTGCTGAGTAGGTACAAGCTGGAAAAGCGTTTAGCGTGTTTTATACCAGGGGCTGGAAAAGCTAAAAACTGGCCCCAAATGACCAATAAACTACTAGTTACTGGCTGAAACCTCACAAAACTGGACCAAAAGGCAGCTCAATGCTTCCCCCTCTCACTGGTAAGCAAGGTAACTTCCTTTCCCCCAAATAAGGCAGGGAAACAGTACACAGGAACTACAAACAAAGCCCAGGAATCAGCAAACTCTGAAACTGGACTAATCTAACCCAGTAAAGCAGGAAAAACAAGAGATTTTTTTTTTTTTTTCTCAAAGAACAGGCAGGTACAGCAAACACTTATAAATGCTATAAACCAGCTATTACAGCTAACACAGAAGAAATGCTACAATACAGTTAATAAGTAACAAACAGAGATTATAAGTGCAAAATTAAGTTAAATGCAGAAAAAACAGTTGCAATGTAACAGCAAGGCAGGCGAGATACAGTCGCTAGGTATTCAGATGATAAAAGCAACAAAAATATACTTATTATCAAGAAAAGTCGCTTTTTCAGCTCTCTGTAGCCTGGATAACTCTGCTGGCCCACGTGGAGTCTGTGCTGAGTAGGTACTGGTTTTAAATCTGTAAAGGTTGTTAGCTGCTTTTTCTGCTCCTTTTAATTTGTTCTGAATATTAGTTATAAGCAGTCCATTATATTCATTTATACACTAATTTTGTTAGAGTCCATAAATGAAATTAACAGCAATTACTAAAGTTTTAAGAATTTTTTATATAATTTTTTCATAGGAAATGTTATCTTTTTAAATACAACAGACATGTTTGGCCACAGTGCAGATGTTCTATTGATGCCTATCACATATGTAGGAATACAAAAATAGAAATGTAGTCAGTATGATGTACTCATCTTTCCAGCATTCAGCTTCATCTGATATACCTGTGATGGCTAAACAGAAGCTGTGTTTCCTGCATTAAGTGCAGCCATACTTTTAGTGCTTATGATACATCATTGCTCTTGTGTGTTTTACCTGTAGTGAGTCAATTCCTGGTTTGATGTGCACTCTGTAGATTTCAACTTTTCATTGAGTGGAGTACAAAAAAACGTAAATAAATAAATAAATACAAAGTATTTCAAAACCTACCCTAATGGGGAAAAAATTCATCCCAAATTTACATATACCAATTCAACGTTCACACAACAATGGAGCAAAGATAAACTAAAAAAGATATAACAAAAAGGAAATCACTGCCAGAGCACACTTGAAGAACCACATCAACACTGATTTCCTCTGGAAAACAGCAGTGGGTAGTTTAGTGTCTAGGAAACTAACCCAACCAGATTAAATGTATCAAGCTGTATGGCAGCCAGGTACCTGGAAGCCCTTTTGCCTAATACTGTCTATGAATGACACCTTAGTATACTTAGCATATCTGAAAACACAATATTGTAAAGTAATTAAAATGCTCACAATGCATTTCTGTGTATAAAGAAATTCATAACTTCTTTTAAACTAGTGTAAGGTGCGGAAAGGATACAAAATGGAACATGTTACTCTACTGTTTTTATAAATTGCATGAAACAGTACACTTAAAGGAAACAATAAAGTAAATGCAGGTCTTTTAGTGTAAATTTCATTTCTTTGATTCACTGCTTACATTATTAAAACTTTAAGCATTTAAAGAGCATCTCTGCCATTGCCCAAGCAGTAAGCATATATTTGGCCTGTTAAAAATGTGTTCAACATGTTGTAATGACTTTTTTTGCCCCATGGTAGTGTGGAGGGTCTGGAATGTCTTGCACATTGTTCTGATCCAAATGAAAACAGCTAAAGTCAAGCTGTTGCTCTGCCTCCTAGTCTTGTGGTTCTCCTGTCATGACACAGAGGGCATGTTTAGGCTTAGCATCCCACAGGTGACACAGTTTCTGAAATTCTTCACCTGTCAGTCCAGGTGGCACCTCAACATTATGGAGAAAGAGGAGTTACAAGCATAATTTTTGCATCTGATGTATTGTGGCAAAGATGATTAAGTGACTCACAGAAGCATTTTTGTGGTCTAAGCTAGAACAAAATCACAAGTAGTACCCAGCATGTTGATAACATTCAGGAGAATGATTTACTTAACACATTCAATAGCATTTACAGCTAAAATATAAATACTTTTCCCCTTGACAAGGAAATACTGTTGTTCAAGGCTGTAATGGTCTCCGATCCACTTGCTAGACATGTGGAATAACGTGCTGGTAGAAAGATAAACATACTGTTTCATAACATTAGGATCATCAAAAAGTTATAATATTATGTCCAATTAGCTTGTGATCCCACTATAATAATCACTGGATGGAAGTATCTCTTGTAATCTAAGTCATGGAATTTGTTCCATACATAGATATAGATATAGATACAGATATAGATATAGATATAGCTATAGATATAGATATAGATACAGATGCAGGTACAGATATAGATATAGATATAGATATAGATATAGATATAGATATAGATATAGGTATAAAGCACAGAAAAATGATGAAACCCTCTAAAACTTTATGGATTTGTTAGTTTTCTCACTATGAACAAATTTGTCAGCAGAGAACATCAGCACTGATATCAACACGTAAGTTTTGACCATGCACATGCTTAATATCATCACCTTCCCTGGCCTTCTGCAGGCTGTTCCTTTCTACTTCCACTGTTCAGTCAACTACTGGTATGGTGCCAGCACTGGGGGATAGTATCAGGGACAAACAAGGCAAAAGAGTGCAGCTGCACAGCTTATGACCAGCTGGTGTGGGGGCATGCCAATGGGGAAAACATGAAAGGTGCATTGCATTACATTTCTTCTTAAGGATCGTTGCCTTTTTTTTCTTTCTTTCTTTTTTACTTTCCCTTTTTTTAGTTAGTGTTAAAAATATGTTATGTCTACACTATGGCCATATATTGTATTACAAATTAAACTATCCCCCTCTATAACTTCAGAATATAATTCATAATTTATTGATTTGCATAAGTTTGAGATTTTCAGTTCAGGACACACTTAACACTTCTTTCATGCTGTTAACCTAGGAATATCACGCCTGTTGTATCTTAAAGTAAAAAAAAAAAAGTAAAGCATTGTTAATTTTTTTAATCAATGTTAATGTGGACTGCAGTTCAGTTAAGCAGTTCAGTACCTCAAAGTGTAGACTGACAGGCATAAATCAGTACCTAAACCCGATACAAATTATATTGTATGTATAAGATTGGCTTTGATACATCTAGGTTACTCACATCTATGACTTCACTGTAATGTGTGAGCATTTACTCTGTGCATGTGTATGTATATAGTCTAACTTCAATATTGTCTTCTTTCTACTATATACTTTTCACTCTCTAAATTGCACATCACCTCTAACCTGCACCAATTACTCACTACCTGTCACTGATTTTTCTCATGCCATCTAGTCCTTAGACATGACAGTCCTGTCTTTACTTTAGATAACAAAGTGTTAACATGACTGAACATGTCTGTGCATTTTTTTTCTATGTATCGCTGACGTACTACATTAGAAATGGCGTGATTAATTGACACAGTCTGGGATAAGCCTGAAATTGGTCAGTACTAGATAGTGCTCTTCCCAGTAAGCAAATGTAAGTCAGACGTATAACTGTAAGGTGGTTTTTAACCATAATGGCATATGATAGAAGGTAAAGTGTGCGACCATCCAGTGTCCCTGAATCGTTTGTATTTATTTTAACTTCTAAGATGGTTACATGGGTCATTTTTGAACAAGGTAGAGTTATCAGTCTCTCTAAATGGGTTCATAGACAGAGTTTCATGAGACAGGAGCAAACTCAAATAATGATCTTTAGCAGATAGCCAACGTGAAAGACAGGGGGTCTTTAAAGATATGTGTTGTCAGAGTCATGCAGACTATACCTGGTGTATATAATGGTAAATCTGTTTAGCAGAAGATAACAGTATCTTGATGAAGAAGGTTGAAGATAAGGATATTTAGTAAAAGGGAAGACACGACAGCTTTAGGCAATCAGTTTGTTAACAAGACAAGGTTGTATGGCGGTGTTCATTATAGTCTAATAGGTATGTGAATCAGACTTTTGTTTTCAGTTTCTTGTGGATGGGTAGTACTTTGACCAGATCAAGTAGCAATTATGAGGAGAAGATATTCCTACCTGGTATCAGCACATTTATGGCTATTGCTTTCCTGATCTTAGTGGTAAGAAGGACCTCAGCTAACTACATTTCTTTCAACAAAACTAATTATTACAGATTGCTTATCTTGCCTCTGTCTCTCTTTACCTGTATTCCTTAGATTAATCTCTCAGGGCTGCAGTGTCCTTGGCATTCATCCTTAGATAGATCTATTCTTGTTATGGCCTTCACCATGTCCCTACCAACTGTCAGATGCCAACTCATAGTATTGGAAGTTGAGTCCACAGCTGTAAGATATGTTTTAGTTGTTTCTGCTACTAACTGTAGCTGACAAAAAGTCCTATATGTTTTTGACAATGACTACAGTTGTCAGGTACACTTTAGATGAACACTAATTTACACACACACAATAGTAAAGCCTGGCCATTGCAACTGACTAATCAGCTCCATGCTTAACTCACATAAAAATTGGCAAGGCCACTGATATGTACAGTTGTCTTTCAAGCACTGTCAGAATTGCTGACTGTGCAAACACAGACAATACAAATACAGTCAAGGACCCTCCACCTGCTGCCCTAGTGCAGACATGATGTGACCATCATTTGGATGCTCAGGGTATGAGTTGAACCTATGACTGGAACAACTGATATCTGAGAGTAGGACAGTGAAAAGTGTATGCATTTTCTACCATGATATAAACATACACTAGGTAAAACACTGACAGCCAAGATATGCTCTTGATTGGTTATTGTGATAGTAACACCTGGAATACATGACACAGTGGTATCAAGGCTGATGTCAGGTTAAAAATATGTTTAGTATCCCCTCCTTCTCTTTCTTATTTCCTACTATTAATAGAAAGTTTCCTAAAAATCTGTGTAACATTGTGACCATTTCTATTGTAAATGCAAAAGGAGATGAAAGGAAGAAGAGAAATTCACAAATCTACCATTTCAACATATAACCTATTTCATCTTCTGTGACTGTAGTTCATAAATGTAATTATGATCTTGTCTGAAGAAGTAGCTGACCAGAACTGTGAAAACAGAGTAAACATTAAAATGCAGACAGTTAAGAATGTGTATGTTGAAATCCTGTGTACTTGTGCTTTTCATTGTTCTGGGCTTATGTAGTTAAGCCCTCGTCCTTTACAGGTAGAATAATTAGTTTAGAGTTCTTTTCATAGGTTGATACTAGGCTATTGGCCTGGAGGCTCTTATAAGCTTGGCTAAGAATTTCACTCATGTTCCCAAAAAGTCAGCACCTGTTTCCCCTGTCCAGCAGGGACACAGGTGAGATCCCAGGGGTGCATTTTCTGTTTCCCATTCAGTAGTCTAGGTTCCTCTTAAAGAGGGTTAGAGAGGTTCTCTGCTTGACATGGAGAGGGAGTCTATTCCACAGATGGGGGAGTCTTTGGGATACAAATCTATCCCATCAACAAGTTCTATTGATGTCACAGACCAGTTTGAGGCCTTGCTTGCAGACTGCACAAGTGGAGTTTGACTTACAGATAGGCAGCAACTCCATCAAGGCTGAGTCTGAGATGGCCTTGTATGCCAGACACAGGTCACCTCTGAGCAGTATGTACAAGACTGAGTAGAGGAACAGGGCTTTTAGCCTATCTGTATAGGGCAGGTGTTTGAGACCCTGGAATTTCCCAGTCAGGAACCTCTGTGGTCTCTCCAGCTACTGTATGTACTTGGCAAGGTACATGCTGAAGGGGACATTGTACTCGATAATGGGTCTGATAAGGGAGGAATACAGGGATGTTATGACCTCCTTGTTCCTGGATGAAATACCCTTAATTAAGAGGTGGGTCTTCCATACAACGGAGGCAATGTGGTGGTCAAAAGTCAGTTTGCTATCAACCAGGGTGCCCAGGTCCCTCACTTTTATGTAGGAGAGCAAATTACTATCACACTCTGATTTAATGATGTCTACAACAGGAAATAATATAATGGTTTTTAGAGAGCAGAACAGAATAGAAATGATTACTTGAAATGTATGTAAATATTTAAGACTGGCCTTTGTTATGCCTGTTCTGTTTTTGAAAGAAACTGGTAACACGTCTATGAAAAGGTCTGTGTTTAGCCTATATATTTCTTAAAATGTCTCCAGTTCAAATTAGTTAGAGATAGTACTTTTATTAAGAGGCAGCTGAGATGTTTAGTTATCCACAGATCAGACTTTTCTGTGCATAATATATCCAGTGCAACTGAGTGGTATTTTATTCTTCCATTTCCACTTTCATATTTCTCTGCATATTTAATCAGTAACTGAACATTTTACCTTATTGTTAAGTAAAGTTTATGTATTCATTTGTAAGCTCTTTTTTCTGTTCATTTTATTATATGTATATTATTGCTATTTATTATCTAGGATGAGAGTCATTGTTTCCTTTCAGCTAGGTCATTTGGATGTACTACCAGTGACAATATTAATGCAAATGAACTCATATTTGGCATAGTCAAGAAAAGCAAGCAATTGGAAGATCCATGACCAGTAGAGGGTGGTGGCAGTACTATTATGCCATAAAGAAAGAAAGCTGTGAGGACTTAAGAGAATTCAGCCAATCTTCTATGGGAATTGTGTGTATATATTGGTGTGTGTGTGTGCAAGGCCATTTCAAGGAGCATTCTAAGACACTGTGATTTATCACTTTTATTTATTTTATTACCTATTATTCCCATTTTGGAGGTCATTATTGCTTTTGCAGATGGCATCTTTTTATTCAGTTTTTATTAACATTTTTGTCTTAATTTTTAAGGATGCTATTGTTTGTTTTGCTTTTAGAAAACATTGATAATTTTCTTCTTTATAGTGTAATACATAATATATTGTATGTATAGAAATTCTGAGACAATGTATCAATGTGATCATGTCTGCCGGAATGTGTATTTGTGCATGTTTGATAGTCTCTGTGTGCATGCATGCATGGGTTCATATGTGTCTATGAGTGTGTGTACAAATCTGCATCTTTAAATCTATATTGTGTGCCTCTGTATGCCCACTTGCATGTGTGTGTCTATATGTTCGAGTTTGTATGAGAGTGTGTGTGTGTGTGTGTGTGTGTGTGTGTGTGTGTCTGTGTGTGCATTTGTGTTTGTGTTTGTGTGAGCATGCAGTAATGGGCTATAAAGTGAAATACAGTTGCACATCTACCCCCCCATCCATCCACAATTTTTGTGCATCTAGAAATTTGAACAGGTAAATATAGCAGTGGTATTTTGTAATAGCTCTTAATTTTACAATATAGCACTATGTTATTGAATATCTTCCATCTGATAAAATCCAAAGAGCATCACAGCTTTTATCAGAGAAGTACTGTAGTGCCAAATGTTATTTTCTAGAATGAGTTTGACCCTCTGCATACACATACACAGACAAAAACACTCACTCAAATACACACACACACACACACACACACACACACACACACACACACACACACACACACACACACACACACACACACACACACACATCTAGTTATAAAAACACATACTGAAACACATACAAGTGTACCCAGCAAATACTGCCAGTTCCTTTACTGAGTGCAGCTCAGATGTTTTATTCTGATCATATGAATTAAAAAATCATGCAGTGCAAGGCATCGGAACCCCTATGCCTCTAAATGGATCTATGTCAGTTGATCGAGTTTTCAGATAACTCGAAATTCATATCAGTGAGACAATATGATCGAATTTACAAAAACTCAAACATTAAAAAAAAAAAAAACACAAAAATGTACTCTTTTTGATGTTTTTGCAGGGAGGCCCTGCAAATTATATATATGAACTCTGAGATTGCACTACATTGAGGAAAATGGTTAATTTCCTGAGCCTCATTGTACCGTGATCTACATTAAAAAGCTTCACGTTTTCAGAAATTTGATCATATCATCTCACAGATATGAATTTCAAGTTTCTGAAAACTATATTAACTGATAAGGATCCCTCTAAACTTTCTCTGATTTTGAAGTACATCCCTGATTTTTCTACACACATATATATGGTTTGTCTTCCAAAACATTTCAGCATCTGGTAAATCACTTAGGATAATAGTAAATCACTAAAGACAGACATAGGAGTTAAATATTTCTTATTTTTAAGAAAGTGCATGTTGATGGAAAACTATGCACTTTTTAAGTCAATTTACTCCAAGTATCTCCAAGTATATCAGTACTTCCAGATTTACCAACCCCATTCACAATTCCAAAATGCAGAGATCCTAATCTATTTCCTAGACATCAATAATTCTAAAAAACTCTGTATAACAGTCATATATATTCTCCCAGGAAATAACCTCACTCTTTCAGAAGATATACTATCTTGAATCGACTCTGATATCAAAAATGAAAACATTATTTTAGGTGACATGAATATTGATTGTCCTCAACTTCCTCCATCCAATCCCCCTCCAGTATAAATTTATTCCATTTTACACGCAAAAGCAATAATGACCTCCAAAATGGGAATAATAGGTAATAAAATAAATAAAAGTGATGAACCACAGTGTCTTAGAATGCTCCTTGAAATGGCCTTGCACACACACACACACACACACACACACACACACACACACACACACACACACACACACACACACACACACACACACACACACACAAATATACACATACAATTCCCATAGCAGACTGGATGAATTTTCTAAGTCCTCACAGCTTTCTTTCTTTATGGCATGATAGTACTGCCACCACCCTCTACTGGTCATGGATCCTCCAATTGCTTGCTCTTCTTGACTATGCCAAATATGAGTTCATTTGCATTAATATTGTCACTGGTAGTACACTAGGTTTAACTTCAAGACCATCAAAGGCTCAATTCTAGATTGGATCTTAGTATCAGATCCTTCTAAATATCCTACATATGGCATTTTGCCAAATTCCCTTAGTGACCATTTCCCAGCCTTTGCCATTTGAAACTGTTCTTCCATATCAAAAGACCATGACATATCTAAAATTTGTCCTAAGACCTTCAACAGCATTCTAAGTAGCTACAATTGGAACTCTTAAAACTCTCCCTTTAGATAATGCCCTTCTTTACTTCAAAAACTCCTTTTTAAATATCCTTGAAAGTTTAGCTCCTATTAGGTCCAAGAGAATCAAATCTAACCTTGTCCCATGGCTATCTAAATCATTCAGAGTAATTACAAAAAATAGGGATAAAGCCTGGAACTGCTGGCTCAAATCCAAAACATCATCTGACCTCATCCAATATAAATTGCTTTGATACCAAGCCAAAAAACGTATCTGCAAAGACAAGCAACAGTATTTCTGGAACTTACAAATAAATAGGAAAATGAACCCAAAGCTTTTTTGGTCTTCCATTAATAATCTACTACACCCCAGCACCAAATCTAATCTATGCCCATGCCCTAATATGACACCTGAACTTATTGCCTCTAAATTCAATTCCTACTTCATTGAAACCATAACCATCCTTATTTCTTCCTTCTCTTCTGCTTTACCAACAAACCTCCTTCCCTTATCCATCTCCTCTCCACCATTACATAACCTCTCCAACCTTCATCCCCCGACCCAAAAATCTATCAAGAGACCCCACAATGTAGAATTAAATTTCTCCCCCATATCCACCTCCTACATAAAAAATCTCATTCAGAATCTAAAGCCCTGCTCTAACTCTGCTGATAATGTACCTGCCAAATTCCTTAAATTAGCCACTGACTCAGTAGCCTACCCTATAAGCATCCTCATCAACAGATCCATTCAGGAGTCCTATGTCCCTTGTTTTGGAAAAAAGCTATAATCCTCCCACTACATAAAGGCCCATCCTCTGATAGTTCAAATTTTTGACCCATTGCTATTCTGTCTCATATATGAAAAATACTTGAAACTGCATCTAAAAACAACTCACATTACCTTCTAAACAATAACATCCTCTCCCCCACCCAACATGGTTTCCGGCCAGGGCATAGCACAACTACTGCTCTGATCTCCTTCCTAGATACTATCAATCAGGCCCATGACTCAGGCCTTATAGTATCAACTCTCTTTTTAGATCTCTCAAAAACATTTGATACTATCTCCCACACCATTCTCCTGACACAACTCTCATCCATAGGAGTATCCTCTCACTCACTTAATTGGTTCAAGAGCTATCTCTCTGATAGGCAACATGCTGTCAGATAGCATAACTCTATTCACTCTTCCTTCACAACCCTACAGGTGTCCCACAGGGCTCAAACTTAGGACCTCTCCTGTTCAATATTTTCATAAATGATCTCCAGAAGATATTCCAAACTCCTCCCTATTCCAGTATGCAGATGACTCAACTATAATCTGCTCTGCTCCTAACTAAAATACCCTACAACAAATAACCCAAACAGCATTTCCTATAGTAGAATCCTGACTCCACAAAAAACACCTTTCTCTTAACAAAAAAACTAAGCTTATGCTGTTTTCCCCCAAAAGGAATACTATTCTCAATAAAGAAGGTTTCAATATAATCTCTCTAGATTCCACAAACATTGAACTAGTAACTAATACCAAATTACTAGGTGACATAATAGATGACAACCTAAAATTTGATCTGCACATCCAATCCAATATCAATAAAACCCACAAAAGACTAGGGCTACTTTATAGGCACAATAGGTTTCTCTCCTTACCAACCAAACAAGCTCTTGCCCTCACCTACCTTCATCCATCTCTAACCTTTGGTACATCACTGTTAATTAATCTACAGTCTTCCCTGAAACTAAAGCTAGAATTCTGTTAGAATAAGATTGCCAAATTTGCTACAGATAATCACAACTCTTCTCATTATTGCTCTGCCCTAAAGAAGCTACAATGGCTAGAATTCCCTCACCACCTATTACTTATTCATCTAACCACCTCTCATAAACTCATCCATAAACCACTAAATTGTCCTGCTCTCAGTTCCCTACTTGCCCTCTAATCCCCTCTTCAGCCCCTTTTGAACACCAATAAGTACTCCAAATCCAAAAACCAAATTTATATGTAGGAAAATTCTTATATTCCTGGACCATTGCAAGACTATGGAATAACCTCCCTTCCTCTGTATGTAGTGAACAACATTCCCCCAAAATTCAAAACTGGCCTTCATAATCATTTCCTTTCTAATTGGATATGTAACTGCATGAATGCACCTAATATTATCCATGATGCCATTACCTAAACTCCTTCTCTGTCAGTCTCAGCTTTCCTTCTAAGCCTCACCATCAAACTAACTACCCTGCATTGCGTCTTCACTACTTAACCTCTTCAACCATTCTATCTTTCACACAATTGCCATAACTGTATTAACCAGCTTTCCTCCTTCTGCTAATCTTAATCACCTTGTCACTACTTTAAAGTGCCATTGTATATCTGTGTTCACTCTGCTCTTATTCTTATACTTCCCACAACTTATTTACTAGAGGCATAAATACTCTAAATACTGTACTTGTTATCTATCTGTTTGATGAATTTCACTCATGCTTAAATTCCTCCTATGGTTACATTGGCTTTCTTCTATTTTTGTTCATTGTATCATTATACTTTGTAAACATGTATGGAGGCCTTTGTGATGTCTCTTTGCCTTTTCCTCTTTATATTGATATTAGCATTGTTACATTGTTATTTTGCTTTTGTCTGTATTGGAGCCTTTCTCCCTGGGCCTCCGCTGAAAATGGGCTCTTCTTGGCCCAGTGGACTTTCCCGGTAAACAAATGCCAGTAAATAAATAAAATAAATAATACAGTAGAATAAAAGGCATGCTGTTATCTGTCAAGAATCCAACATTTGGGAAGGTAATCAGAAAGCAACAGTAAGTTGGAAGACTTGGTGTAATACTTCTTACAACAAGCATTTTCTTTGTAGAAAATCTTAGTATCAGATGGAAGAGAAATCTTAATATCTCTAAGGTAAGTTGCCTAATGTCCTCTGAATATTTTTTTACTGAGATTTCTCAAGGTTTTGAAGAGGTCATAAAGCTTAGCATGATAATTTTCCAGTTATGCCAATTGTCATCTTTAAGTGTAACTAAAGTTTTCACTTCATTGGTCATCTAAAGGCAATGATTGCTATTTATGCATCTTCTGGTTGTGGGAAAACATTTGCCCTGCAGTGTGTATAAAGAATGTGAAAATCAAGAGTAAGCAGATTATAAACTAGAATGATTTAAAAGAAAGGACCCATCAGTTGTACTGATCTGGACATGTCAGACTTTGTTTACAGATTTCAAAGACATAAGAGTAATTATTTTGGATGGACTTTTACTTTTGTCACTCATCAAGAAAATATGGGAATGATCACTATGCAAAGGAGAAAGGCCTCACCATTCAGTGTTTTAGGGACTTCTCTCTGGCAACAGTGTCAACAGTGAGTGATTGTAGACAACCTTCCTCAGTCAAGTTATTAGTGTAACCATTTGAGTACAATTTAAGTCTATAAAAATGCCCTTACATCCTTCTCTTATAGGGTTGAGGAGGATAACATTAAGTTCTGCCTTTAGTATAGTTATGTTGTTCTTACGACTGAATGGTCATAATAAAGTCACTTATTTCAGTTGCAGTAATAGGAGCGGGTACAGTAACCAGAATTACAGGGTGTTTCAGAAGACCACCAACTGTGACTGCAGAAATAAGCCACAAGATGCAAACTGTATCACTAGAGTTGCTTTGTGAGATTACAGTAGTAGTGTACATCCTACTAAACAAAAGCATGATGTCCCTCAATTTCTTTTATATTGGCATGTTGAACCTTAAAATATTTGAATATAAAGAATAAATCTAAATAAATAATTATTTAGATAAGGACCCCTCATATTTTTCCTGGACATTAAAATATGTGCCTTTGCTCAAATATGTAAACAGTTATTTTATGAGCATTTAAATGCATCCTCTTACTTACAGTATCTGATCAATCAAAATGACTAACAGAAATGCGCATCCTGAATATCTTCCTTTGTGTTGCAGGTAACTATTTCATTGTCAGTCTGTCTGTAGCTGATATCACTGTGGCATCATATCCATATCCAACAACCATTATTGCTGTGCTTAACAGTGAGTGGACCATGGGAGAAGCACATTGTACTGCCAGCGCTGCTGTTCTGTGTTTATGTAACATTGCATCTGTTTATAGCATTACAGCGATCGCTATCAACCGATACTGCTGCATCTGCCATAACCGTAACTACGAGACACTTTACAGCAGGAGGAACACATTCTACCACGTGTGCATTGTGTGGATAATGGCACTTTTTACATTAATTCCCATGGCACTTCTAAATATGCTTCAGTATGATCCACTTGCATATACCTGCACATTCATGCGCCCAGTGAATGCAACATATACATTGATTGTTGAAATAATGCACTTCATAGTAACCTCTGTTGTAGTATTATTCTGCTACACAAACATCTGGATACTAATCATTCAAGTGAAGTATCGCCTCCGAATAGACAGCAAAGAAAAGTTGAAACCAAGTGAACTGAGGCAGTTTTTTATGATGTTTTTAGTGTTTATATTATTTTGTTTTTTCTGGGGGCCATACAGTGTACTTGGTTTTGCTGTTGGCATTAATCCTGTCAAGGCTGTTGAACATATTTCCCCTATAACCTTTTTTGTGAGCCATTATTTTGCTTGTCTTCACAGCTGTGTGAATGGTATCGTTTATGGAATTTTCAACCAAAATTTCCGAAACGAGTACAAACAAATCTTACTTTCACTGTGTACATAAATTTTTCCCTACAACAAATGTAACAGCAGATTGTGTGAACCTCATATATGTAAAATTAAACACCATTTCAGTAGCACAGCAATAAATTCTAACATCACTCATAGTTTTCAAGCTCATATACTTTTCAAGCTTTTTTTTCAGAAACATAAGCCTCCCCTGCATCCTCTAATATAAGGGATACACTCCCAACACCCCTACAAACTGTATGCAATAACACTAAGATCACTGTGTTTCTCTGGGGGAGGCATACTCTGAGGTACAACAACCTCAAAGTTGGGACATACAGTCTAAATATGCTGTCAAACTCATTCAAGTCTTATGATCATAACAATGGTCCATATTCTCATTAATTATTACAAGCACATTCATATAAATGTTATGAATACAGCAACAGATAAGACAGAAAAAAAACACTTTCAATCTCAGACTGAAATGGAAATTGTAAAACAGAGGAGGAAAGTTTTATTTATTATATATATATATTTATTTCCCTTATCAAGCAACTCAGTGAATAATGTTACCTAATGCATCAGAGTGTGATTATGTAATTTTTCCATTCATGCATAGAAAGATATCATTATTGATGGGCAAAAGCAGAAAAATCCAACAAACAGAAGACTGGTAAATGAAAAAATAAAGCCACACCAGATCACTGAATCACTCTACTATTTATTACACAAAACGAACATTCACTGAGCGCTTTCACCCAGTTCTATACTGGTTTCATCAGAGTAAAGATTCTACGGAGCAGTTGCCTTATATGCTGTGACTTATTTGACATCAATTAATAAATTAAACATCATTCATCAAGGTTTAAACATAAAAAAATGATCCCAATTACATTTGATCAATATAAAAAACAGAATAGAACGTTTTCATATGTTTCTCAAAGGGTGGTATCTGTTGTTAAAAAGCAGAATAGAACCTTTTCATATGTTTCTCAAAGGATGGTATCTAGTGTTAAAAAACTATATTGGGTTTATGCAAATGCATAATGTCTTACAATATACTATAACTTAAAAAATAACTTTATTGTTTGTATAAATATCTATGTATAATAAAAACATATCTGTATATAAATATAAATGTATTTATAAGTGTGTAAAATATAAATACGAATATGCGTAACCTTATGTGAATAAAAATATAAAAATGTAATGTAGTAGTAAACAATAAAAACATTAATAATAAATAGTATTAAAAACTTGTTGTGTAAAAATACCATGATGTGTGAAATATAGAATATTTAAAATTTATACTAATTAAATAATGTAAGATTTCATTTTCAAAAAACTACTAATGGAGATGTATTCGTTAATGCCTGGTTTACTACTAGCATTTAATCTAAGTTGCCATAAACATTCTTTCATCTCTAAAAGGTTGTTTACATCTCCTTCCTTAACACATTTCAGGTACTCTATCAACCACAAAAAACAATTTTTTTTTTAAATTCTGGACATGTTGTACTATGCATATATAATGCATTTGTTGTTTTTTTGTTCCTTATATCTCTATTATGCTCACTAATTCTCTCTCTCAATTTTCTTATAGTCTTACCTATATAGAATGCGGTACAGGACAGACATGTGGCTATGTAAATAACTTGCTTAGTGTTACAATTAACGTAACCTGGGCATCTAATAGCCCTATTGTATCCTTTTATGGCAACATAAGGCCCATCATTTATGTATCTACATGTTTTACAAGAGCCACATTTTTTCATACATGACTTTTTATATAGTTCTTCATATTCAAACATATCTTTTAAATTTTTACACCTACTATATACTATTGTAGGTGCTTTACCTATTTTTTCAATAATTTCTAAATCATTACTAAACACTCTGTCCCATGCTTCTTTTACCACATCTATTACAAGTTTAGTACTGTCGTTGAATGGTAAGGTCAGTGAGCATACCATATTTTTGTTCGTGGCTGACTTATTAGCCATATCAACTTTTCCTACTTTTAAAATAGGTTTGAAATAATCATTCCTTTTGTTCAAGATTTCCTTTTTTATACTGTTAATAAGATGATCTGGGTAACCTCTATCCGAAAACATACTACATAAAAAATTCAACTCTTTAATGAAAACACAATCCTCACTTATTATTCTAGACATTCTCACCATTTGTCCTTTCACCAAATTTCGTTTTTGAAAATGTGGGTGGCAACTTTTAAAATGCAAATATGAATTTGAAAATGTTTTTTTACGTAATTGTTTTTTTTTAAAAGATTCAATCTCCCCTTCCTTTTTATAAATATTCATATCCAAGTACTCGCATTTGTCCATCTCTATGTTCTACGTAAATTTCAAAAAGGAAGTGGTGTTTCCCAAGTAATCTATAAATGCTATAATCTCCTCTTTGTTACCTTTCCAAACTAGTAGTATGTCATCAAGAAATCTTACATATAACACCACTTTTGACCAAAATTTACTAATCATTACGTATTGTTGCTCCCATTTTGCCAAAACTAAGTTGGCATATACTGGAGCACACCTAGCTCCCATCACAACACCTGAACTTTGTTTGTAATATTCACCATCTTGCTGAAAGTAATTGTTGTAGAGTATCATCTCCATGAACTCAGTTAATAACTTTCTTTTCACCGTGTGGTGTTTACCAAATATTGCAAGACTATTTTCAAACATCTCAAGTCCTATATCATGGGGTATCACTGAAAATAGATTAATAATGTCTATAGTCACCAAATATGTGTCCATAGAAATTGTATCCGTGTATTCATGTAATATTTCCAGACAATGCCATGAATCTTTTAAAATGTAATTAATATTGTTCAATACTTCTTTACAGTTAATGTCAATGTAGTGTGCTATAGCCTCCATTTTTGAAAATTTAGCTGCTACTATGGGTCTGAATGGAGGATTGATACTTTTGTGTGGATTTGGGTATCCCAAAAACTTTTGTTGTAACAGGATGTGTTACTGTCAAGTAATCATATTCCTCTTTATTAATACAGCCATCCATCCACAATTCATACAGCTGCCAGTCAATTTTTGTATGTGCCTTAATCATGTCATATCTAGAGACTCTAGTGTATGTAGTTTCATCATTGAGCATATACATCATTTTATTGAAAAATTGAAATTAATTGAAAAATGCTTATGTAACATAATATGAATACTGTTAGTTACTGTTTTATGTTTCATGTTAACATTAATTCTGTTTGTCACAGTTTCCTGTCATGCTAACTCTTACAGATATGCCTTGAATCTGTCATACTATTGTCAATAAGTTCAAAAATCCTAAAGACAGTAACCCAAGGCAGTGAAGCTGTGAAATAGTTCCTTAGCCACTGTAGTAGAATGTTGTCTATCTAGTTGAGCTCATTGAAAATCCTCATGTCACTGAATCTGGCTAAGATTCAAACCCAGTCCCAAACAATCACCTATATGATAAGAATTATCATGGAGATGATCAATAGAGATATAGTAAACCTCAGGTCACTGGACTTAACCCAGTTTGGTTTTGTCAAGGGCAGATCATGCCTAGTCAGCCTGGTGGACTTCTTCGAGAAGGTCACCAAAGCAATGGATGAGGGCAAAGTCATTTACACTGCCTACCTTGTTCTGGCCAAGGCATTTGACACAATAAGTTACCTGTAACGCATTGCATTTAAGTTACCTGGCACTTGCTCACTAAGTCAGCACTAAAAAATTAAAAGCACTACACCCTCACAAACTCCCCTTGAGTACCTTGTTCCCCATTGGCCCTTTTTTCAATTATAAAGGAATTCCCAATACTATTCTAGTATGTCCAAAGGTCAGTTGTCAATCTCCTCTCCGGTCCAGCTGGTGAATCTGGGAATCTTGAGGCAATGTTATAACTGCCTCATGTACACTGACAACCCTCTCCTCCTCACAACAAATTCCAACACATGTGAGAGATGCAACCATATAGCCAAACTGAAGGCTAAGCTCTCTCAACTCAGTACTGGCGTAACCAGTCAGGAGGAGAAGGAAACCACACTCACTACAATTCCAGTCTCACATAGACCTACCACGACAGCAAACCAAACACATAAACACACAGAAACATACTCGGAGGCTCTAAATAAAAATCTGCCTAAGCAGCAGAGACCTCCAAAGCAGACACCCAAGCAACTGCTACCCCAAAACAAAACACATGCAACACATAGCTCACAAAGCCAGTGTGCCGAACAGTCACAGCCCTTAAGGCTAAACAACACACCTGATACACTTGTAATAGGTGACTCTATCGTCAAGCACACTGACGTCCCGCTCACCAGGCTGAACAAGAAGATGGTCACGATGAGCTGCCTGTCGGGCGCTAGGATCCGCCACATAACACAAGCACTCAGGTCACTCCAAGGCAAGTACAAATATGACTCAGTCATTGTCCATGCTGGTGTGAATGACCTGAGATGTACCTCCCTGGATTACATGAAAAGAGACATAGAAGAGCTCTCTGAGCATGTAGTCTAGGCCGGTATGACCCAGACCTTAAGTAGCATCTTACCCTCACCAAGAATGATGCCACGATTTGAAGACAAGATGATCAATTTCAACAGTTGGCTTAAGTATTGGTGTCATTCAAAGGGGATCCAATGTCTGTCAGCCTGGGATGACATGCTCGACAAGCCACGATGCTTCGCCAGAGACGGCTTGCACGTGTCACCCCTGGGCTTTCAGATATTGGCAAAGGCTCTTGCTACCCCCATAGTACCTTTTTTAGGCAAGGCTCAAAAGACAAACCACCTCCATAGGTATCACAAGGGATAAGAAACTAAGAGTAATGCTACTCAATGCCAGAAGCCTAAACCTCAAGATGCATGCACTCAAAACTCTCCTTAGCATGGAGAACATCGATATCTGTGCAGTAACAGAAACCTGGTTCAAGGCTCCCGGGAGCACCACAGCACTACCAGGTTATACCTCATACTATGCGTTTCAGCCTCAAAACTTGGACCGAACCACAAAAAGAGGGGGAGTATCAATATTCGTCAAAGATACCCACACCTCCTGGTTGGTGGCACAGCAAGAAGCATCAGAGACTATCCATGTGCAACTAACAGTGGGTAAAACTGCCTTCCAGTTTATAGCCTGCTACAGACTACCCTCCCAAACCCAGGAACCCCACTCGGCCTTCCTGAGAACACTGGAAAATATGAAGGTCTCTCCAAACACCATTATATTGGGTGACTTCAACTACCCAAACATAGACTGGGAGCATTACTCTAGCTCCAACACCATAGCCCAAAGGTTCCTAGAATTTATAAACTCAAATGCTATGGAACAACTTGTTACCACTCCCACAAGAGGGGAAAACATACTGGACCTGATCATCACCAACATGGGGACTCTATGCTCCAGACCAGAAGTGTATCCCTCACTGGTAAGATCAGACCATAAACTAATCTCACTGGATATTCACATCCCGATAACACCCCCTACCCAGAAAACCACAGTGAAAAACTTCTCTAAAGCAAATTTCACACTCCTCAAAACCAAGGTGGAATCCTTCAAAGCCCCCGGGCCTGTGGAAAATATGGCCCAGACCGCAGAATCCTTTATAAATGCATTCTATGAACACTTTCAGGAATGCATGGATCATGCAATCCCAAATAAAACCAAGACCCAATCCTCCAAAGGCAGACGTCCTGTCTGATGGACCCCAGCCATAAACAAACTATACAATAGAAGGAGGAAGCTACTACATGATAGATCAAAATCCCAAAAAGGGAAGGCATCTCTGATCAGTATTAGCAAAAAACTATGGGCAATCATAAAATCGTCTAAGGCCAGCTTTGAGAGAAAAATTGCACAGGACACTAAGGATAATCACAAGGCTTTCTTTAGTTATGTTAGGAACCTGGGTGGGAATTCCCAGATATGCTCAGAATTAGTCCAAAATGACAAAAAATACACCAAACCCACAGACATGGCCAACATCCTAGCTGACAGGTTCAGCGCAAACTCCCCCCCCACCAAAAGGGCAAATATCTATCCCAGCAGAGTGCTGCCCCCCTGACATCTCAGATGCTCAGGTAAGAGCCGCCCTCTTCAAAGCAAAAAGCACAGCATCAATGGGACCAGACGGTGTCCCGGGCTGCATCATACATGAACCCCAAGAAGAGCTAAACCCAAACATAAACCTACTGTTCAATCTCAGCCTTACTACAGGATATGTACCCAAAGAGTGGCGTACAGCAACAGTGGTCCCTCTCCATAAAGGTGGTGCCTCAACAGATCCTGGAAACTATCGCCCCATAAGCCTGACTAGCTTGGTCTGCAAAGCTATGGAAAGGATCATCATGGACCTCATAAATAAAGATATTGGGGACCTACAGACACTGGATCCTACCCAGTTCGGCTTTGTTAAGGGCAGATCCTGCTTCTTAAACCTGGTTGATTTCTTTGAAACAGTCACCAAGGCCATTGACGAGGGGAAGGTGGTCCACACAGCCTATCTGGACCTCGCAAAAGCATTCGATATAATACCCCACTCGGGCATTATAGATAAGCTCACCAGCTTAAATATAAACCCCTATGTCACTAGATGGGTTGCAAACTGGCTCAAGGACAGAACTCACATGGTTAGAATTGCTGGAGCCATGTCAGACTCCAAACCAGTTACAAGTGACATCCCACAAGGCTCAGTCTTGGGACCTCTCTTGTTCGGTATATATTTCTCGAAGGTACAGGCCAACACGGAAGGACTATGGCTGACCAAGTTCGCAGATGACTGCAAACTGGGCGCCATAATCGACTCTCCAGCTGACACAAGCATCCTCCAAAAGGGCTTCATAGAAACCGACAACTGGTGCCAGAGCCATGGCCTCAAGCTAAACGCCAAAAAGTGTATAGTCATCCCCTGTGGCAAAAACAAAGTGCCCACAAATTACCACATAGGTGGTAATCCATTAAGTACAGAAGAAGTAATTAGGGACCTGGGGACCCAAGTTGAAAGCAATCTCTCATTTGACAACCACGTGGCCAAAGTGGTAAGAAAAAAATTTTATATAGCCCACCTAATCATGAAGGAATTCACATCTAGATCAGGAGAGGTCATCGTGCCTCTTTACTCATCCCTCATCAGGCCCATAATTGAGTACAATGCCCTTTTTAGGATGTACCTTAATAGACACCTGCAGCAACTGGAAAGACCCCAAAAGTACCTCACCAAGAGGATCAAAGGGCTCAAACAGATGCCATATGCTGCCCAGTTAAAGAAACTCCAGCTCTACTCAGTGGCATACCCCCTGCTCAGAGGCGATCTGTGCCTGACATATAAAGCCATGTCCAACCCGGAATTAATGGACATGTTGCACCTCAGAAAATCCAAATCCCATCGAGCTACACACTCAAGAGACTTGAACCTCAGCACTGAAATAAATAGGACATGCTGGAGGGACAGATTCATAACCCAGTGGCTCCCTTCACTCTGGAATAAAATCCCAGTCCAGGTTAGGCAGAGTCCCTCATTGACTCTCTTCAAGAAGAATCTTGATGAGTGGATGGAAGATCATAGGTTTACCCCAGGTATCACTTCTGTGTCACTGTTAGACAGAGGCACAGTATACTAACCTCAAAAAAGGGCATAGCAAAATTAATTTAAAATGGGTGGCGAAAGCCAAACACACTCTGGCTAGGCTTATAAATGCCCTAGGGCAGATAGCCTAGTATGAACCTATGAACCTATGAACCTATGAACCCCACTTGGATATTGTTGACAAACTCAAGAGGTTAGGTACAAACCCATATGTCACCCAGTGGATAGCCAACTGGCTCACAGACAGGGCCCAGGAAGTTAGAATTGGGGAGTCCACCTCTACAAAGAGGCCAGTCACAAGTGGAGTCCCTCAGGAATCAGTCCTTGGCCTGCTCCTTTTTGGCATTTACTTCTCAGAAGTCAAGACTAATGTCAGTGTTCTCTGGCTGACAAAATTTGCAGATGATTACAAATTAGGAGCTGTCATTGAATCTCACAGTGACACAAATGTTCTCCAGGAGGGGCTGACACAGACAAACAGCTGGTGTCAGAGCCATGGACTACAACTAAATGCCAAGAAATGCATAATAGTATCCTTTGGAAAGTCATCCATCTCTGGTAACTGTCATATTGACAAAACACCCTTACAGTTGACCCAGAAGTTAAGGACTTATGGACATACATAGATAGTAATCTCACCATTGATCATCACTTGTCTACAGTGATGAGGAAATCATTCTATGTTGCACAACTTATAAACAAAGGTATGGCAGCTAAGTCCAAAGAAGTCATTATTCCACTGTATTCAGCATTCATCAGACCTGTCACTGAGTACAATTCCCCCCTCTGGTATGTGCCTAACCAGGCATTTCCAACAATTGGAATGTCCACAGAAGTTCCTCACTAAAAGAATATATGGCATAAGTAATATGTCCTATGCAGATCACCTCAAGGCCCTATCCCTGTATTCAGATTCCAAAAGGCTTTTGAGGGGAGATCTATGCCTGGCATACAGGGCATTGCCAGACCTCACTGTGATGGACCTCCTACATATCTACTTAACAAACAGCACCAGAATTACCCATTCTAAAGACTTAAACCTTGCCTGTGATATAAATAGGACATGTTGGAGAGAGAGGTATGTATCCCAGAGACTACCCCATTCATAGAACAGGCTCCCCATCCATGTAAAACAGAGTTCCTCCCTAATCCAATTCAAGTGCAACTTGGACAATTGGATGGGAAACCACAAATTCACCCCTGGTTTGGCACCTATGTCTCTAATGGACAGAGATAACCTGTAAATGGTTCATCTCCCAGGCCCATGCTTACACTTATCAAGGGTATCAGAACTTGTCAGAGATTTGGGATGCATGGCTAGGCTTAAAAAGGCCCTTGTGGTCGTTAGTCTAGTAAACATTTATGAACCCATGAACCTGCCTTTTTCAGTCTGGGCAATCAGATGTATTAAACATAACAACGCCTCATACTCTTAAATCTGAAACATACCTCTCAACCTCTTAGCACAAGAAATCTGGACAAAGCCTGAAATAATAGGAGGATAAAGGCCTAAAAATATGGACTGATTTTAAATATTGCTCTTATAAACTTAGAAAGTTGACAGAATAACAGATTTTTGTTAGCATGGCATTTCTAAAGGATAAGAAGTCTGAAACACAAATGTATATCATTATTAATTACATCAGTCCTCAGTTGTTTGCCAGAAAACTAGATTTTTTATGAACAACAAACTAAAAATATGAGGCAGAAATCTGAACATTTTGTGAAAATCTGGACAGTTGAGAGCTATGATCTGAAATGACATGCTGGCAGGAGCCACCATACCTCTTTATGTTTTCTTGCATCAGTATTTCATGTTTTTCATTTTTAGCACATACTCACAAAAATGTATTCTGTCCACACCACTAACTAGTGACCGTCCTGCTCTAGTAATTGTCAGCATAACATTACACACAAAAAACCTGAACTATAGTGCCCCAATATGAACATCATCCCTCCACTGAAAAACAAATCATGCTGTCAGAGCATGGCAGTTCTGCATTATATAAATTCACTTAGCATTGCCAAGGTAAGCAGCTTTTCAGTTATTACCCTTACTAAAATACTAAGAGTTATTATTTACCAAGCTACAATCAAAATAATCACTTTTCTTCACAGGTTTCTGAAATGTATATATTTACCCTCCCACTCAGCAGGCTCTAACATGAACTAAAAGGCATTTGACATAACTGCAAAATCAGGCACCACGTTCAATCTTGGCACAAATGACTGGAAACCAGCTCATATAATCATAATATGGTTTCCTTTGCCATTCCACAGTATCCCAAAATTGCTAAACACTGCTGAAGATGCATTGTACTATATCCAGCCTTACTTTCCCAGCTACCTTTTCTGACCTGTCATAACTACCCATTCACAACAGTGCAATGACCCTGTATCAGGCACTAATTCTTGTCATCATTGCAAGTGAAGCAAGATCAGGCAGCAGCAGTGAATAATAATAACTGCATGGCAAAACGGTACATTAAATCTGTTTTTGTCCCTGAGAGAAATTCGATTGGCTTGGAAAACGGTGTAGCACCCATTCTTTGTAACCAGCATCAGTAGTGAAAAAGGTAGAGCGATGTTCTGTACCAGAGCAAATATCATTTCCATTTAATAAATACTCCCAGAGGAACCTTGGTCCTCATACAGTTTCAGCTACGCCTGCATAGGCAATAAAAGTAAGTTGCATTTCATATCATGCTTAACATCAACATGATGCTCCTAGATGATATATATTTTCTTGGATTTAAAGTTATAAACATTGTACATCTCATTAGATGGGTATGTTTATAACTGTTTCTTTTAACAAAATGAAATTGTTTACTGTAGTATGAAGATGGTTACTGGCTGCATTTCAAACTGTTTACTTGACAAGCCTAATTGCCGCACAATGGAATAAAACTGTCTATCCATTATTATGTGTCTTAAAAGAAAATGCATATTATTTTTGTATTTGTGAATCTGTCTAAACTCTGTGGCACATACTGAACTAATGCTGCAGTTGCCCTTTTTGTCAGTCTGTCATTTGGACTTGGAAATCTCTCTAACTTAGAATACACTAAACCAGAGCTGCTGTGTTCTTTTCTTTCATTTTGTCTAGAACTGCTGTTTAGATGTGGGGAATTCTAAATTGCAGAGAAAATTAAAAGAAAGATTCTTGAATCCTAGACCTGTTGGACTTTATTTCCTTCCACAGGTTTCAGTCATCTACAATAAATAATAGGTGCAGTTATACTGGTTTCTATAATAAGGCTATCCATATGAAACATTTTTTTTTTTTATTTTCTCTGCACAACTGCAATTCTGTCTTGTGTGTATAAACAGATCATTTTACAAATACAAAGCTTTAATTTGCTGATTCATATAATGTTGTGTCTGATATGTTATTCAATTGTAACACTGATGTGACTCTTTCTATTGGCTCTTTTTGAAGAAGACTGGCTAGCAGCTACTATATCTTTTCACTGACTCAGTGAAAGAGTGGTCAGTAACTGAGATCTTGGTATCACATTTATAATCTGGTTAGTAGTAACAAAGAATGACTACAGAAAATGGGTACCGTTAAAGTACCAGTAGCCCTTCCTGGGAAACATAGAGAGTGTGAATATGTAAAAACAGTTTGGTTAAGTGTCAGTTACTATTGTTACGTTTGTAGTAAGAGTCAGTGGACTTAAACTGAGGTGGGTAAAATCCTGGGATTCTATCATTCTAAACCTCTTCTGTAGCTTACAACAATATACTTGTTTGAGTGTGACATGTGTTTGCCATAACTAAAGGCAGTAGTACACATTTATTATAATCTCCTAAGGCTAACCACTCACAAACATATATATTTGGTGGAAGTGGTATGGATTTCAACAATATTACCCCTCTTTATCGCATTATTTGGTGCTAGCAATGAGATTCAAACCCCGCCCTGCTGTCACTTAAATTATTAGGAGTAGTATGGAACCTAGGGACCATACACCTGTCAGCCACAGCCCTAGCAATTGGTGCAAATAGAAATTCATATTGTGGAATTTTCCCACCCTATAAAAACTACCATATTAATCAGAAAGAAGCTGTGATACAAGTCCCTCTACTTTTGCAAATTACGTCTTCATATAACTTCAAATCTGTAAACCTTTCATGAATAACCTAGATTATCTAGTCTGCCTTGCCCATCCAGCTAACTACAAATCCAGTGCCAATCTACTATTTGAAATACATTCAAAATAATGACTACAAGCAACAACTGTAATTTAGTCAATTGATATTGCACAGGGAGACAATGGCAATACTGCTGTGCTGAGATTAAAGATATTTTTTTGCAATAAGTAAAAATATAACTAAGACATTAACAAAAAATCTACCAAACCCATGTTTATAATTCATAAAATCAACAATACTTTGCTGAAAATGTTACTTCCTCGTAAAGGTGGCATCTACTAATCCTAGTAAGTTAGTAAAAGAATATAAAGTAAGATACAGCAATTCCAATGATGTTAAAACTTGTCAAATAATTCAAAGAAGTGTACACAATCTGTATTCAGGAACATCCCTGCCACATTGCTTATGGTTTCTAGTCAGTCAGAAAGATTACTTTAAGTGTACATGTTGTCTACACTTTGTGGTAACCTTTATTAATCCCCCCTCGGATACTTAAAGCTGAAAGAAAATCAGTAGGAAAACTAAAATCAGGAGGGAGAAAGCTTGAGTTATGTTTATGTTGTCTGTTCACTCAGAACAGTGCACACTTAGTGTAGGCACTGACAATTCCCAGGGTTTGTTTCTAACTTATTTAAGAATTCACAATTATCACCACCTCTGGAAGCCTGCATGGTACCAATACAAAAAAAATCTCACAGCATTTAAATCACTTGCATGTGTTTCTCTAATGTTCGAAGCTATAAATCCTGTTCATTTTAAATAATTATTCCTGTATTGAGTAATGTTTTACATATTGTATACTAGTCTGAAAAGTTTAACATAAAAGCATTGTCATCTTTATCTGATTTACAGATTACAATCTTGTCATGCATTTTCTTCAGATTTGGTAAAGCAACCCATTTGTTTTTATCCAGATTAAAATATTTTTCATTTTTCATATATTTCTTAAATTTGCAAATAACTAATCTTTGCAAACTGTTTCAGCTATTTCAAACTGCATGATTCAATACTGGTGGAATTAACTTGCTTACCTTTTAAACAGATGGTACCTTTAATCACCCCCCAAAGCAGAAATATGATCATGATTTTCATTTAAAAAAGCTCATCAAATGAATCTAAAGAAAAATCATTTATGCCCAATGCAGGGAGGGTACCTGTGCTGTTAAAAAGCAAACTAGTACTATTGGAATTGCTATCCATAACTCCAACATGACTGTCTTTAATCAGCATTTATGCCTTGATTTCCTACATAAATCTAACTGTACATTGTCCCAGTCAAAGATCAACCCCGGGATTCATCAAGATCTATGTAAGGACGGTGTTAGCCTTGCACCGACCATGCAGCGTAGAGATGGTGCAGAAGTACCACATGCATATTAATGAAGGTGCACTGCCGTAACGGTCACGTGCATAGGAAACGTGTACGAGTGCAAGGGGTGTGTCCAAGCTCTGCACGGAGGCATGAACATGTTGGCTGCATACACGCAACCTAAAATGCTGACTGGTACAGCCTGCCTCTAATAGTAATCACTCCTGTCAGTGTCCGTGGATACTGAAATGTATGCAAAGCATACAAGACATCATTGCGAACACCACAATAAGAAGTAAACACAAAGGCACGCAGCTGAATATTGAGTCCCCGTCCCTCGAACAAAGATATTTAAAACCCTGTGCCTGCATTCCATTGTAGTGTCACTAGTTATACCAAGTGGAAGTGAAATGCATTGTGTCAGCACGCCGCCAATTGCCAAGCCTAGCCCAATGGTTTGGGTTACCACCTGTCCCACATTGTGAGGGACAGTCCCCCTCTAGGCAGGTGTGTCCGTACCAAAATCATAATAAATGTGAAATGTCCTGCGATAGTAGGGCATAATTATGTCCCATATGTTATGTAATAGTCCCATACAGTACGTATGTCCGTATATAAAATACCTATATGTTACAAGAAACAGAATAAGCAAGTAAATGAAACAGAATAAGCAACTACACCGTTACAACAATAAAAGCTTACATGTAGGCATGAAACTAAAGTACTATCCTTTGTAATGACCGTGGGTATGTGTTGGCCTGTAATCTCAGATGTGTGCCACGAAAATCCCCCATCCAGGTCATATGAAAGGGTGGGAACCCTACCAATGGTCAGAGCATTTGCCCAATATCTGCCCATTCGCGGTCCATGTTGTTCTTGCCAGGATGGCCCATAGATGAATGGGTATTACCCGGGTCTACCTACCATGTCATGAAATATAAGTATTTGTGAGTACCTATGTGCGTGAAGTACAGCATGTGGATTATCTGAAATGTTAGTGTAGACCTCACAACCATATTGGTCCCAGAGATATGTAGTGTACACAATGTGTTCTGTTGACTGTACCATGGGCCATCAACTTGAGAAGGGATGAACGTTGTTTGTGGAATATGGGGGTGGGGGATGACAGGTAATGTAATAATTTGCCAAGGGGAGATTGGGTTGGATGCACAATAGGTGAACTGGAGGTCTATGAGGGAGTGGTGGGTGAATCAGGAAGATAACCAAAGAACAAATATACACATCAGCAATACAATCCCACAAACATGTGAACATTAAAATGTGCAATACACATGTACAGAAACATTACTGGCACATACCCACATAATGGTCTGGCCTGAACTGAGCCATCCAACCCCAACACACCTGGATACAAAATTGAATACCCATCATCCCCTTCACAGCACACCACCACCACCCTCTTCCTGAACATCCACCAAAACCAGCCATACTCGGGCTGCTAGATAGGTGCGGCCATATTGGCACATAGTGACCCCTATCCATATCTAGCAGGCAGTCTCACTCTAAGCCTTCTCAGGATTGCAAACTATGTATCCCTTGCATGTATAACCCTACCTTACAGCCATAAAGCAAAGATGGTCATTGGTCTCCACAATTTTTGGATATTCCTCATCGGATATGTATCTGTTCTAAACATTAGACTTGGTGTCACGACACGATGTCCAGTCCTGTATACATCTGGACACAAGTTGTATGAGCAATAGTTGTCCACAAGACTGCTCAGCCTCCAGTCAGTCCTGCAGAACCTACAACCCGGGATTAAACACCTGACCACGATGCAAGTCTCCACACGTGCATTATCGGGAATATATACCTTACACATTCGCATAGTGGCAGTCGGATATAGGGTGCTTAAGGCACTTTAAAGCAGACGTAAGTAGGGTTACCACCTGCCCCACCTTGTGAGGGACAGTCCCATTTTGGGTAGTTGTGTCCAGACCAAATATAATGCAATGGCAAATGTCCTGTGATTGTAGGAAATATGTCCCATACTTCATGTAACAGTTGCATAAAACAGTTATTTATGTAAAATACTGAAAGTTACAAGAAACAGATAGC
>NC_056741.1:516327517-516375017 GCF_019279795.1 Protopterus annectens
CAGCCATTAGCCGATACCATGGCAACAGTGGTGTATAAGTGAGTACTCCTTTTGGGCGTTGTTTGTTTGCCTTACTTTTAAGGGAGACGCCCTAGATGTGTTATTGCAATATATTTCAACAGCTATATGGAGACACACAGAGATATATTAGATTCATGACTCCCGTGGACTTTGTGTAATGGCTAAACGATTTAGTTCTACATGTGAGTACAGCTGTTATATTTTGGAACAGTGCTACTTATGCAGGGTTTGTTTGTACCTGATACTTCTGCAGATGTTTAATTTAAGTCTGGCAAGGATGTTTGGCCAGCTCAAGGCCATATTTTCTATCTTCATAAATGACCTGCAATCTGAAATTCCATACTCCACCTGCATTCAGTACGGAGATGACTCTACATTAATCTGCTCTGCCTCCTCACCAATCGAACTTCAGTCAATTACTCAAAAAGCCTTTAACACTGTTGAACAATGGTTCTCCTACCACTGCCTTCTTCTAAATCCCCAAAAAACTAAATTGCTACTTTTCACCCCAACCCAAAAGTCTTCCCCTGTACAAATAAATCTTATTTCTAATAATGGTACCCTTATCTCACCTGACCCTACCACTAAATTGCTAGGTATAACAATTGACAACAAACTAAACTTCGAGACACACATAAACAATACAATAAAATTAATTAATAAGAAACTAGGATCCCTCTATCGCATCAAAAACTATCTTTCACCAGAAGCTAGGTCTGCCATAGCTCGAACTCACCTTTTATCCACTCTGCTCTATGCTGCTCCCATATATACTAATATCTCCAAAAACAACCTCAAGAAACTAGCAACTTCCTACAATAATATTGCTAGATTTGCTACAGGCTCCCCTTTCAGAACCCATCACTGCTTAAATCTTAAACACTTAAATTGGCTTGAATTCCCTAACCAGCTTCAATCTTACCACCTTACTTTAGCCCACAAGACCCTGTATCAACCTAGCAACACTCCTATACTCTCTAGCCTTATCACACCATATAACAACCTCAAAAATTTACGTTCCTCAAACAAACTATTGATTAACACTACTAAATCAAACAACTCAGCAGGTGACTCCTTGTTCTCAAACTCTGTAGGAAAATTATGGAATAAACTTCCAACCGAAATCACAGCTCAGACTTCTCTCCTACTTTTTAAAAAACATCTAAAATCACATCTTAATAATCACTGGCTATGCACCTGCACTAACCCTGGCTAATCTCTTCTCCCCCTAACTCATTCCCTCCCTTCCTTCATGTCTTCATATGAAATATTTACAATCTATCCTCATACACTAATTATAAGCATTTTATGCATAAATTATCACTGTAACCTATGAACTGGAATACTATTAAAAAAAAAAAAAAAAAAAAGGGGGGGGGTGGGATTTTTGATTTGACTGTACTATCTTACATTTCCTAAATATTTTTTTTAACACTGTATAACTTCTTTTATGTAATTGTACTATTATGTATCTCTATGTGGAGCTTTTCTCCCCGGGCCTCTACTGAAAATGGACATGTATCCAGCTAGACCAGCCCGGTCAACAAATGTAAAATAAAATAAAATAAATAATAAAAAATAAATATGGCTACGCATGAACTGTTATATGGTGTACAGGGTGCTCACAAGACATTCTTGATTTGTTGTACAAGTGTAGCATACTGTGCTGTTACTCACTAATTGGTAACACATCCCGGTGTACGCACAACCCTCTGAAGTGGGATTAGTGCAAACAAACCCTAATACATTAGCAGCTGTTCCATTGTATAACAGCAGCTATTTCACATAGGGCCATGTTAGTGTGTCTCTAAGATATGTTATGGCTTCTGCAGATGTCGTACAGTGTGTGAATGATTTGTGATGTTATTACAGTTTGTATTGTAATATGTTTGGGTGTGGGGGTGATGTTGGTGGGTGTGCTTAGCAGATGCAGGTGTGTAGGAACTGTTTTTATACATAATCGCTATGTGCGTGAGGGTTCCTTCCCTATTTGAACACCTATCCTTTTGTGGACTAATACAGTGGTAATTGCAGGCTGATTCATTAAGGCACTGTTATGTGGTTCCTGTATAGCATGCAGGTGATGTTAGACCTTGAATCCCTTCATAATACATCTGAATGTAATAACATGTTGCTACATGATAGCTGTGTATTTCTGTCATAGGTGTTTGCAGTCATCACAGTTGTGTTGGTGACTGACCCTCTTTGGCTAGGGTTGCCACCTTTTCATATGGCCATAGTGGGTCCTTTTTGGGACACACATCTGATTTTACAGGCTGACACGAACCCATGGTCAGTACAAGGGATATAACTTTCCTTTCTTGCCTAATTATAAGCTTATTCTTGTAGCAGTTTAGTTGCTTATTCTGTTTCCTGTAACATGTAGTATTTTAGATACAGAAATAACTATTGTATGCAACTATTACAGTACATATGGGACATAATTATGTCCTACAATCCCAGGACATTTGCCACGTTTAATATATTTGATCAGGACACAACCGCCCAAAGAGGGAGTTCCCCTTGCAAAGTGGGACAGGTGGTAACACTATCACTGGCTCATGTCCATAGCACATATTTGTAATGGTATATAGGCATATACTCTCCATATCCTTTGTTCATAAAGGTTGGTAGTGGAGGAATGTGTGATTGCTATGGTCTATGTTATACACATATGTGAACACTTCAACTGCTGTATACGGGAGACCTATGGAATCCTGAAACCACAGTGTTCCAATGCACACAGTACCGGGACGAGACTCCAATACCCCACATTACTGACATCGACAGTAACTAGCGAAGGTAACACAAATATGGAGCACACACATGCACACACAGACACACTGCTACCCAACACATCCAAACAAATCCTCCTACACTACGTATGAGCAGGTGGCCAAGCCCCCCTACACCCCCCATGTAGGTGTCTGCGTCCCCCACACCACCCCCTACTTTAATATTCTACATCCTCGGTTGCGCAAACAGATGCACAAAGCTAACCCACAACCACACATTGCAGTCCCCTAAGAACACACACCACACACAGAACATACAATTATACACACTACAGCCCTAAGAAACACACGTGCACACAGTAACCTACCCAAACTGCAACACCAGAAGCACTGACTAACTGTCCACTAACATTGTGAGATTACATCTCATGCATCTGGTGTTTCGGTACTATGTTCTTTCAGACCTTAAGCCTCAGGATTACGCGCGTCGGTATGTAAAGCAGTCGGTATGTGGTAGGTATCCCATTTATCTGTACCTCCATGGTTATGTAGATGTTGTTAACCTATCTATATATCTACATATATATGTATATCCCCATATATCGACATATCTCTCTATCTCTCTCTCTTTATATATATATATATATATATATATATATATATATATAACATACACCTTTCATTGTGTACATGCCGGTTTGTCCTATTTCAACACATTCCTACCTTTTGTGTTTTATCCTGTCAGTATACACGACTGCCATTGATACATCTCAGGTAGCTTAGTGGTATGTTATTGTGATGAATGTGTACATGGTTGCGTGTTCTAATCCTGGCAGTGATATCTTACCTCACAGAGCAGGCACTGGTAGTGCAAGGATGATTAATGCACATTTCAGCGGTTGTGTGTTCCACCTGTTTATTATTCTGTGGAGAACTATCTATATATGCAAGCTGTGTTTAAGGTATACTATGTAATATGTACACATATGTGAAGATTCCTGTCAGGGATACTCCCCATTATTTGGAGCTACATCCCTGATTGCATTATACAAAACCCCTCACTGACACTCCAGGGAATCCTTGCAGAGTGGGTGGTTAACAGTAGCTACACCTCAGGGATCCCACAAGTGGCTCTGCTCCACAGAGGGACAGTTAGTTGATCGATGGAGTGGAGACAGCAGACACATTTTGCCTATGCTTATGAGTGGCCTCGGCAGTTGGCCATGTACCTAACTATGTATCTATAAACCTGTACATACAGTATGGACACATGCTGATAGCTTAATTTACTGTTCAGGTATTGACTTACCTTGTGCCAATGGCAGTTGGGTGTACAATAGTTGAGGGCTACCTATGTAGGATGCACACAGTAGACCACCTATACATGACAATTTGCAGGTGGTCATGTGTGTGTGCCATCCATGTTTGCTGTGTGTGCAGGTGGAGAAGGGTGTTAGTCCATAAGTGCCTAAACTGTCAGTGAGTGTGCTATACATTCCCTCTTTGCCATGGCATGGGCATACTGGGCATGCCTCTGTCTGTCTACTGGGGCTAGCACAGGGTGTTCGTGGTCTGAGTCCCCCTGTGCCTGTGGGTCCCTTGGCAATGGTGGTGGGCTGTGAGGGCCTTCACCATTCTGTCCCTGCTGCAGCTGTTTCCGCAGGATCATATTGTGTAGCATGGCACATACTATGAAGATGTGGGCACACGTTCCTGGAGAGTACTGCAAGGCTCAAACAGATATGTCCAAGCAACGGAGCCATGATTTCAGCATACCAAACACATGCTGTATGATGATTCTGGTTTCTGTGTGTGCCTCATTATGGCATTCTTGCGTGGCTGTGTGTGCATTTCTGATGGGAGTCATCATCCATGGTTCCAGTGCATAGCCATCATCCTCCAACAGGTGGCCATATGGGATGTCCCCCCTGGCAAATACCTGATACAGCTGTGAGGCATGCCAGATGTGGGAGTCGTGATAGCTTCCAGGACTGCCAGCACACACATCCATGATAATGCCCTGGGCATTGCACATGACCTGGCAGTTGATGAAGGGGGATCTCTTGTGGTTTATGTAGTGCCTACCCTACTCACTGGGTGGTGACTTGATGTGTATGTGCATGCAGTCTATTGCAGCCAGTACCTCCGGGTAGTCTGCCACATGGTGGAAGAGATGCATATTGCTGGCCAACTTCTCCTGTGTTCGGGGAAGTATATGTGCTCATTGGTATGTGGTAACATGGCATCCAGGAACTGGTGGAGTACCCTGGATGCTGATGCCTGTGTGATCCACATGATATCCCCAGTTGGCCTTTGGAAGGTACCTGTGGCTAGTATTCTCAAGCTTACATATACCTTTGTGTCTTCTGGGATGGGTTCCCCTCTGTTACTTCTGGCTTTGAGGCGTGGCTGGCACAGCTCAACATGTTGCTGTATGATGTCCCTTTCCACTCTGTAATGCTCTACTATCTCCAGATCATGTAGCCCCTGGTAGTTTACCCTGGGTCTGATCACTCGTCTCCTCCTCTGGTGCCTGAGATGGTTGTCAGCATCATCCTCCACACCACCGTCAGTCTCCGACACATGCTGGTGAATCAAAGCTATGGCAGCCCCTAACATATACATATTAAAAGTTCCCCGTCTGTATACACCAATGGTGCAGAGTGTCTGGGAATACAAAGGTGTGTGTGTGGGGCTTTCACACCTTATACTATTGTGCTATGGATGATACTGGTGTAATTGGGTGTGTTTGTGCTATTCCAGCTGCAGGGTATCTTAATTATTGATCTTACAGCAGGTACTGCTATTGTGGGGCCGTTGGTGTTGATTTACGCTTGTCTGCCATTATTCTTCTATTGCCCTTTACTTCTATTTTCAACCTGATTCACCTCCCATTGTTAGGCATGCATCCAGCTGCCACCTTTCTTGTTTTGTGCTTCCACAACCCAGGATTGTGCTGGGAAATGTGTTATGTAGCTGATCTACTGCAAGTTTGCTTTGTTCTGATGTGACAGTTCTCTTTTATTTGATGTACAGCACTCCCCTTTCCTGTTCTGCAGGTAGCTGCTAGCAGCCTTGTTTGCTGTTGTCTATGGCCCACTGTGAATTTCTAGGTGTTAATTACTCATTTGTACTCCAATTACCATGCTGCAGCATTTCCTTATTGTCTTCCTGTATCCTTCCTGTTTCAGCTGTGGTGCATGCCATGCACATCCATTTACTGGGTTTTGTGTGCGTTTTCATCCATGTTCACATGAACTTTCAGTTACCTTGTGTGCTCTCAGCTAAGCAAAGCTATGGCTACTTCCACACCCCTATCCTGCGGCTTTGCTTAGCAACACGCAACATGGACTAGCAATGATCCAATGGGCTTACAGCTAAGGTGGCGTGTCCCTCTCTTAAATGTCATGTTTACCTCCAGGTCACTCCTTGGTGTTGTAACCTCTTGATGTCATGTTTACCTCCAGGCCACTCCTCGGTGTTATAACACTACGCCATGTGGTACATCCTTACACGGGCGGGGCATTAGCGATTCAGTATTACTTGATTCATTTGCATGGCATTGACTGCTAATTCCTAGTTACCACACGGAACACTGTCACAGACCCTTATCAATCCATGTGCCATGGTTGTGGTGTAGCATGCATGCCATTGACTATTATGGGGATATCATGAATTGCGTTACATTACAGTTTTATGACATCTAAATATATTTTCCTTATGATCCCGTTTGCTAACCGATGCACTGTGGTTTTACTTTGCTTTGGTGTGGCCATGAAATTAAATGTTATTTTTTTATATGTTTTGCATGTTGTTTTATGTCATTGGCTATATATTTAGCCACTGGCATATATTAACATTATACTATGTAAGTTTGGTCCGCTTTCATGGCTCCGATTTTATGTTTGACAAAATGTAAACCATTTTTTTGGTTTACATTTCTACATGCTTACACTACACCTGCACAACTTCATGAATTGCTATATACCTTCATTTGCATGCTACACTGCTGCACATGGGGTAATTAGCATACATGCACTGGGAGCTGCGCAGCTCTGGCATACACTGGTAGTGCACGTGGAAACAGCTCTTACCTGAATCGCTCGACGGCCATATTTGGAGCTAGATCACCCACGCTACTCCAGCACATGGTGCAAGCTTCATGAATCCCAGGGCAAATCTTTTGTTAATAACCGTAAAGATGCATTATCCATATCAAAGTCCAATAAATTTGGTCATGTTGATTAATGTCAACAAAAATGGGCATTGGAATTTGCAGGTAAATAGTGGGGTGACAACTTGGCCTACTGCAACCTATGCCAGAGACCCATGCTCATGGTCTGAGGGGGTCTATCTCCTCTTATTGCCAGTGTGTGTATCTACCATAAAGTCAGTAGGTAACGTGGGCTAGGTCTGTTGAGTGAAAGGTGCATGTAGAACCATTCATCCTGCCAAACATGAACTAAGGATCCCAAGACTCAATAAAGATTCACTGACAGGATGCAGGAAGTGAATTACATGATTGTAAGTAGGAGGCTGGACATCCAGTGTATCCAAGAGGCAAGACGAATGGGCAGTTCAGCAAAGCCACTTGGCTTGGGATCCAGCATCTACTACTTAGTTGGAGGATAGATTACAAATGATGCCAATATTTTGGTAAGGGTTAGTGCTCTGAAGACAGTGTGGGATGTCATGAGAATTTGACTCATAGGTTCATAGGTTCATATGTGGATACTAGGCTCATAGGTAGGTACTAGGCTATCGGCCCTGGGGCCTATGCAAGCCTATCCAAAAAATGTTCCTGGCTTTCACCACCCAAGAAAGTTATTTTCCTCCGCCCCTGTCTAGCAGAGCCACGGAAGTGATCCCTGGGGTGAATTTTATATTTCCCATCCAATTGTTGAAATTTTTCTTAAAGAGGACTAATAAGGAGCTTTGCTTGACATGAATGGATAGTCTGTTCCAGAGTATGGGAAGTCTCTGGGACAGGAATCTATCCTTCCAGCATGTTCTTTTTATTGTGGTGGCAAGGTTTAGGTCCCTAGAGCATGTGGCTTGGAGGTATTGAGGTTTCTTTAAGTGTAGCATGTCCAACAGATCTAGGTTTCACATGGCTTTGTATGTTAGGCAGAGGTTGCCTCTGAGTAGACGATAAGCGATGGAGTAGAGCTGGAGTTTTTTGAGATGGTCTGCATATGGCATCTGTATGAGGCCAGTAATCCTCTTAGTGAGGTATTTCTGTTGCCTTTCTAGTTGTTGTAGATGTCTTGCAAGGTACATGCCAAACGAGGCGCTGTACTTTATAATGGGTCTGATGAGGGATGAGTAGAGAGGAACAATGACCTCTTTTTTTCTGGAGGTGAACCCCTTTGTGATGAGGTCTGCCATCTAGAAGATTTTCTGACTACTGTGGTGATGTGATTATCAATGGAGAGACTACTGTCCACCTGTGTCCCCAAGGATCTCTTATCATACTTTTGATGTTTAGTAGGCTACCATCTATGTGGTAGTTCATGGGTACAGTGTTTTTCCCAAAGGGGATGGCAATGCACTTCTTGGCATTGAGCTTGAGGTTATGACTTTGACATCAAGCCTCAGTCTCAGTGAGGCACCTTTGTAGGATGTCCACATCATTAGGCGATTCTATTATGGCACCTACTTTGCAGTCGTCTGTTAACTTCATTAGCCAAAGTCTTGCTGTATTAGCCTGGACTTCTGAGAAGTAGATGCCAAACAGGAGAGGGCCCAGGACTGAGCCCTGTGGTACTCCACTTGACACTGGTCTGAAGTTGGATTTGAAGTCAGCTACTTTCACTGTGTGGGTTCTGTCAGTGAGCCAGTTGGCCACCCATCTTGTGACATAGGGATTTATGCCCAGTCTAGTGAGTTTATCTATAATTCCAGAGTAGGAGATGGTGTCAAAAGCCTTGGCAAGGTCAAGATAGGCTGTGTGCACCACCTTACCCTCATCCATGGCTCTGGTGACTGCTTCAAAAAAGTCAATCAGGTTTAGGAGACATAACCTACCTTCTACAAAACTCAAACTGAGTGGGACCCAGAGTTTGGAGGTTACCTATGTCCTTGTTTATAAGCTCCAAGATGATACATTCCATGGACTTGCAGACCAGGCTTGTCAGGCTAATGAGGCGATAGTTCCTGGGGTCCATGATGGTGCCCCCTTTGTGGAGTGGGATAACCATCACTGTGCACCATTCAGTAGGCACAAAGCCTGAAGTGAGACTATAATTGAACATGGTACTTAGGTGGGGTGCCAGTTCATTCTGTAGTTCATGCAGAATGCAGCTTGGGATGTTGTCAGGTCCCATGGATGCTGTGTTCTTGGCTTTGGAGAGTGCGGTCTTTACCTGTGCAGCTGTGATTACAGGAGCTTTGTATTCTTCTGGTATAGTGATGGGCCCTTTGGGGGTGGGGGGTGAAGTTTGCAATGAACCTATCTGCCAGGATGTTGGCAATATCAGTTGGTTCTGTATATCTAGTGCTATTGTGCTGTAGCTCAGAGCAGATCTGAGTGTCACCATTGAGATTCTTGACATAGCTGTATAATGCTTTGTGATTGTCTTTAGAATCAGTGGTGATTTTATTTTCATAACTAAATTTAGAGGATTTTATGAGGGATCTCAGCTTCTTACTGAGGCTGACCAGGGAGATCCTGCAATCAGGGGATTTTACTCTTTTTTGCAACAGCTTCTTCCTTCTGTTGTAGAGTTTGTTTAGGGCAGGGGACCACCAGATTGCCTTCCTTTTTTTGGAGGATAGCATCTTGGTTCTGTTGGGGATGGCACGATCCATGTACTAATGTATGTGCTTATACAGTGCATTTGTATAGGATTCAGCAGTCATACCTCTATTTTCTGTCTGTATGGGTGTCGTGAAGCTTGCCACTTCTGTCTTAAGAAGCATGAAGTTGGCTTTGGAGAAGTTTTTTACGGTGGTTTCCTTAATGAGGGTTGGGGTGGGATATTGATGTCTAGGGTGATTAGCTTGTGGTCGGATCTGACCAGTGAGGAGTTGACCTACCATATTGGTAATGACCAGGTCCAGGATATTGCTGCCCCTGGTGGGGGTATGCAGAAACTGATCCAGGGCATTGGAATTTATGAATTCCAGAAAGCACTGAGCAAACGAGTTAGTACATGAGTAGTTTTCCAAGTTGATACCCTAGTGTAAAGGCAGGGCTTCATTCATAATCGCAACATATGCCCCCACAGCAGGGTCCTGATAACAAGGAAGTGCATTCAGACAGCAGTCATAGGACCTACTAGAACATTAACTGGTGTTGATAATGGGGAACCTGAATGCTCATATTTAGACACACAGAATAGGAAATGAGGTCTCCCAGCGCCACATGGGCAGGGCACCAGCAATAAAGAAGGAGGGGTCATTTGAGAACTGTGTCTAGTAAATGGCATGGTAGAAGCCAACACATGGTTCAGAAAAAGACACAGTCATAAGGTCACATACAAGAGTGACCAATTAGCAACTCCATAAAATTCTTCCTAATAAGGAAAGGGCAGTGGGTAGAATCAATGATTGCTAAGTCATCCCCAGTAAAGCAGTTGGCCCATAGCATAAACTACTGGTTCCATATTCAGCTGTAAGCAGTAGACAGAGAAGGCTCTAAGATCAACACACAATAGGCTGAAAACCTGAAAGTTCACTGGAGTAAAAACACAAGTTTCTCAGGGCTCTTGCATCTCAAGAAATAGATGGAGTTGAAGAAGAATCACAACATCTCAAAACAGCTTATGTGAGGATGGCAGAAGAGAACTGTGTCTTTGCCAGGTATGGAAATAAGGTACATAAGGAAAGCTGGTGGCAGAATGTGGAAGACCAGGATGGTATCAAAATAAAGGATTACAAGAAAAAGGGGGAGATAGAAAAGACAGACTATGCTAAGAAGGAATACTAGTTGGCTAGCAAAGAGATTAAGAGAGCAGCCTCAATAGAAAGGAACATGGCATCAGAGACACTCTATAAACTTCTGGAAAGTAACTAAACAGATGACACAAAGACATGCTACTAGGCTGCAAGGCAATGACAGAAAGAGACATCATTCATGAGGAAAGCAAGCAATAACATTCTCACCAGTCAACAGGCCATCAAAGACAGCTGGAAGGACTACACCCAGCAGCCTCTGAATAAAGAAAACTCCACAGAAGCTGTATTGAACCAGACACACCCTACAATGGAAGAGGAAGAAGAGTCCACCTAGATGATGTAATAACACTAATAAAAATGAAGTCAGGGAAAACAACAGGCTCAGATGAGGGAAAATTAGACATGTTAGGCGAGTTAGAGTAGAAATTGCAAAAGAGGGTACCCATAGCAGTACGGAGAGAAAAAAACATTTCCCAGATGACTGAAGAATAAGCATTCTAGTGCTATTGTACAAAAACAAAGGGGACATGCCCATCTGTAGGCAGTACAGAATTATTAAACTCCTGTCACACTGTACGAAAGTACTGAAAAGGATAACTGATGAATATACAGAGCAGTAAAAGCTAAGATGGGAAATGAGCAGCTTGGATACAAATTGGAATGCAGCACAACTAATTCAATGTTTGCAGACAGATAGTGGAGAAGAAGCTAGAAATCAGAAAGAGTCCAACTGGGCTCTCCTAGACTTGGAGAAAGCATATACCAAAGTCTCAAGAAAGCAGATTTGGCTGTCTTGTAATGATTCAAAATCCTGGACAATTGGAAGAATACTTGCAGGCTATGCACAAGGACCCACTGACACAATCAGTGTTAAAACTCAAAGAGTTTTTCCTAGTGAGAGTGATTGCTCATCAGAGTTCAACTCTGAATCCACTGTTGTTGATAATGGTGACAAACTGCCTGTATTAGCAAACAGGATGGAAGGGACAGATTAACAAAGCTGCTTATGCAGATGATGTGACACTATAAGCAGACTAAACAAAAACCTCAGGAAATGAGAGGGGAATGATTGCAAAACTGAGGGCAAATGGGAAGAAACTGAGTAAACACAAGACAATTGTCACAGCAGCAAATGAGGTAATCGGAAGAGGTTGAAAAGTGAAATTGAAGGGAAGAAAGAAGAACAGGTTAAAAGCTTGCTTCATGTATCGGGGAGTAATTATATTATTATTATTATTATTATTATTATGTAACCTCAACATTCATTTCTAACTTAATACAACAGAATGTTAATAGAAACATTAACAATTAACAGAAAAAATGGTAATGGTGGATTATGGAGAGTATTTGTTTCCTTGTGAAGGCAGTAAGCAAAGCACTAAGGGAAATAGATTAATTCAAGCATATTCCTTCATCCTGTAATTTAGTGATCACTTTTACATTGCTAAAATAATTTGCCCTAATAAAGGTGTTTGATAAATATGTTTATCAAGTGGAGGTGTAAATATTTTATTTACTGTTACAATGTGTATCCCTTTGAGCCCTTACCATCCATCCCTGCATGACAACAACCATTCAGGCATCAAACCTAATGACAGTAACTTAACCCTACTAACACCTGATAAAACACATGCTAATCACACACACACACACACACACACACACACACACACACACACACACACACACACACACACACACACACGCACACACGCACACGCACACACGCACATGCACACAGCTGGCCTTAGGCCAGTTGGATCTATTTGGCCAAAATGGATACAACTCCTTCAGGGGGGGCCCACACTAGGCTATGACAGGACAGTTATGCCTTATGTGGTACAGTGGTTAGCATTGTCACCTCAAAGCAAGAGGTTCTCAGGTCTGATTATCAGCTGGGATGCTGTCTGTGCAAACTCTGCATGTTCTCCGTGCATTTGCATGGGTTTCCTCCAGGTGCTCCGGTTTCCTCCCACATTCCAAAGACATATAACTGGAGGATTTCTCCCCGGTCTCCACTGAAAATGGGCTCTGTCTCAGTCAGATTTTCCTGGTAAATAAATGTTAAATAAAATAATTAATAAATAAATAAAATAAGATTTGCCTTTGAAACACTACAGCAAAGTGCAACGCATTTTCCTACTAGTAATTTTACTCCCTAGTATTTACAAGTCTTGTTAGTGGTGATGACTATACTTCCCCTCATGCAGTGCCCTCAAGGCATTTTCCTACTAGTAATTTTGCTCCCCTAATAGTTACAAGTCTTGTTAGTGGAGATGACATTTCCTCTGATCCATTGCCCTAAAGGCATTTTCCTACTAGTAATTTTGCTCCCCTAATAGTTACAAGTCTTGTTAATGGATATGACTACATTTCCCCTCATGTATTGCACTCATGGCATTTTCCTACTAGTAATTTTACTCCCTAAGTCTTGTTAGTGGAGATGACCATACTTCCCCTCATGCAGTGCACTCAAGGCATTTTCCTACTAGTAGGCTTGCTCCTGTAGTAGCTGCAAGTCTTGTTAGTGGAGTGGACATTTCCTGTCACAAATTGCACTAGTGGCTAGTCCAGTGTGCACCTCTTCTATGGCTCACAGTGTTTGCTACTCACACTCCCACAGTGGTCAGTGGTTGTTGCTAAGTTTTCAGACCAAAACTAGCTGGTCTAATCATCTTGCTGGTTTTGTGTACCACTCAAGTTACTGCCATAGAAGATAAGACCAGGCTTAATTTGAAGACTGATAGAGAGGAATTATTCTATTTTGCTTCTCTTGCTGATACAGGGTTTATCACTGGTTGCTAATGAGGACAGTTACAAAAATAACAGTGGAATAGTCAGTTTCAGACAGTATGAAAAAAAATTAATAATAATTAAAAAGCAGATATTGTGATGTGAAGTAACATCTGATCATTAAGACTTGTGATAGAATGTTACCATTTCAAATACATTTCAGAGTAATCATTGCTGCAGTTACAGATAGGAGGAAGATAATCTCAGATAAGTGAAGCATGAGGTATGTGTGTGTTGAGTAGAGAGAGGTGGGGGTGGATAGAAAAATGATTCACTTGAATGAAAGTGGGAAAACAGTAAAAGAAACAGTCTGATCAGAAATGTACTCTAGGGGTATCAGAGTTTTGGAGTCTCATACAAAATAGAGGTCAAGCAGAAACTTAAAGATAGAAAATGGCTGGACCAGGTTAGGGAGGAGTTTTGGGGGAAGTATAGTATAGAAAGCTGAACAAATTGAGTGGGTCTTGCATGTTATCCCTACACCCTTGTGGGTTTCCTTAAATCATTCAGATTTCCTACAACCTGACAAAGCATGATGCTTAGTAACTAATCTAAATTATTCCTGCATGTAATCCTTACTGTTGCCCTTCTGATCAGGGATATAGCTTGGAATAACTGCATGTATTAGTCAATTTACCGATTTTAACAAATAATTAAATAATTAAAATTAAACTTTCAGAAAAAGTTATTAAGTGTTGTGATGTGAGATCAATGCCATTTCTAAAGAGAGGCCTAAGATGATGATGATGATTTAGCAATTGCCTCATGTACACAGACAACCCTCTCTTCCTACCACCCAATACTACAACCAGCGAGAGATGCACTTACATAGCCAAACTGGAAGCAAAGCTCTCTCCAGCCAAAATTGTGCTAGACAGTCAAGAGGCGAAGGTTAACACCTGCACTACAGCTCAAGCAACACATAGCCCTTCAAAACCCATACCATCAACACCCACACATAGCAACACTAAACCCACATATGCGGAGGCCCTTAACATTAACCTGCCCAAACAACAAGGACCCCCGAAGCTGAAATGCAAACAAACACCAGTCACAACCAAAGTGACACATAGCTCACAACACCAGTGTGCCACCCAACAACAGCCCCTAAGGCAAGAAAATATACCCACCACTTTAGTCATAGGCGACTCTATAGTCAGGCACACTGATGTCCCACTCACTAGGCTGAACAAGGAGAAAATTACAGTCAGCTGCCTGTCGGGTGCAAGGATCCGCCACATAACACATGCATTCAAGTCACTCCACAACAAGTACAAATACGACTCTGTCATTGTCCATGTTGGAGTGAATGACTTGAGATGTATCTCCCTAGAATACATGAAAAGAGACATGGAAGAGCTCTTGGATCATGTGGCCTAGGCAGGTATGACCCCAGCCCTGAGCAGCATCCTGCCTTCACCCAGAATGATACTACAGTATAAGGACAAAATGATTGACTTCAACAACTGGCTAAGCTTCTGGTGTCATTCAAAGGGGATTCAGTATCTGCCTGCCTGGGACGACATGATCGACAAACCACGATGCTTTGCCAGAGATAGTCTGCACCAGTCACCCGTGGGATTCAGGTTACTGGCTAAAGCTCTTGCCACCCCTATAGTGCCTTTTTAGGCAAGGTTCAAAGGACAAAACCACCACCGTAACAGATACAAGCATGCAAAATCTGAAGGTAAGGCTACTCAATGCTAGAAGTCTAAATGTCAAAATGCACTATCTAGAGGCACTCCTAAAAATGGAGAACATTGATACCTGTGCAGTAACTGAGACTTGGTTCAAGGCTTCAGAGAGCACCCCTGCAATACCAGGCTACAACTCTTGCCACACTTTTCGGCCATGAAACCAAGATCGAAACACTAAAGATGGGGGAGTGTCCATATCCACCAAGGATATTCACACCTCCAGGCCAGTTGCCTAACACAATGCATCTGAAATTCTCCATGTGCAACTAACACTATGTAAGACTACAATCCAAATTGTAGCTTGCTACAGATCCCCCACCATGCCCCAAGATTCTCACTACACCTTTCTAAAAATACTGGAAAATATTAAGATACAACCAAACACCCTAATACTGGGTGATTTCAACTAACCTGCCATTAACTGGGAAAACTACTCGGGTACCAACACCTTTTCCCAATGGTTCTTGGAATTCATAAATTCCAAATGCCCTGGATCAAATAATTCATTGCCCCACCAGGCGCTCCAATATCCTAGACCAGGTCATTACCAAAATGGGAGATAGATGCTCCACACCAGTGGTCACCCCCTCATTGGTCAGGTCTGACCATAAACTAATCACCTTTGACATCCACATCCCACTCCCACCCCCCAGTAAGGAAACCTCTGTAAAAAACTTCTCCAAAGCCAACTTTATGCTACTCAAGTCAGAAGTGACAAACTTCATGACACCCATGCAGATGGGAGCTGAAAGTTCAACTGCTGAATCCTACACTAAGGCAATGTACGAGCACAACCACTCATGCATGAATCGTGCCATCCCAAATAGAACCAAGACGGTCCCCTGCCATAAACAAACTATACAACAGAAGGAAGAACCTGTTGCATAAAAGAGGAAAATACCAGGATGCAAAAAAACTCCCTTACCAGCCTCAGTAAGAAGCTGAGATCCCTCATAAAATCCTCCAAATCAAGTTATGAAAATAAAATTGCTAAAGATTCCAAAGACAACCACAAGGCATTCTATAGTTATGTCAAGAATCTAAATGGCAGTGCTCAGATCTGCTCTGAGCTACAAAGGAAAGGCATTAAATATACTGATCCCAAAGATATTGCCAATATCCCAGCAGATCGATTTTATTGCCAACTTCACCCCCCTCTCACACCCTAAAGGGCCCATCTCAAGTCCAAAATATTGCCAAATTCTGGTAATCATGGCCACATAAGTAGAAACCGCACTCTCCAAAGCTAAGAATACAGCATCCATAGGACCAGATGACATCCCTGGCTGTGTACTACATGAACTACAAAATGAACTGGCACCTCACCTAAGTGTCATGTTTAATCATAGCCTCAACTCAGGCTTTGTGCCCACTGAGTGGCGCACAGCTACAGTTATCCCACTCCACAAAGAGGGATCTACCTTGGATCCCGGGAACTAACATCCCATCAGTCTGATGAGCCTGATCTGCAAGGGCATGGAACGCATTATCATGGAACTTATAAACAAAGACATTGGCAACCTTCAAACACTGGACCCCACCCAGTTTGGGTTCATAAAAGGCCGATCTTGTCTCCTGAACCTGATTGCCATTTTTGAATCAGTCTCCAGAGCTGTGGACGAGAGTAAGGAAGTTCACACAGCCTACCTGAACCTCATCAAGGCCTTTGACACCATCCCCCACTCTGGAATCATAGAAAACTTACTAAGCTGGGCATAAATCCCTACGTCACTCGATGGGTTACCAACTGGCTTACTGACAGAACCCAGACTGTAAAAGTAGCCAACTCCAAATCCAGCTCCAGACAGGTGACAAGTGGAGTACCTCAGGGTTCAGTCCTGTGATTGCTCTTGTTTAGCATCTACTTCTCTGAAGTATAGGTCACCACTAAGTGACTCTGGCTAACAAAGTTCACAGATGACTGCAAACTGGGAGTCATTATTGAATCGCCACATGATGTGGATATTCTACAAAAGGGCCTTACAGAAACAGATGCTTGGTGCCAGAGCCTTTGGCTCAAGCTTAATGCCAAGAAATGTATAGTTATCCCCTTTGAGGAAAAATCATGTACCCATGAATTACCACATAGGTGGCAGTACACTAAACACTGGAAGTGTGATGAGAGACTTAGGGACACAGGTGGACAGTGGTCTCACCTTCGATAACCACATCGCCACAACAGTCAGGAAATCCTTCTATGTGGCACACACCATCACTAAGGGCTTTTCATCCAGAGAAAAGGAGGTCATTGTCCGACTGTACTCATCCCTCATTAGACCTATTATAGAGTACAATGCACCATTTGGTAGTACCTCACAAGACATCTGCAACAGCTGGAAAGGCCACAGAAATACCTCAATAAAAGAATCACAGGCCTAAAGCAGATGCCCTATGCTGACCGTCTAAAAAACTCTAGCTATACTCTGTGGCATATCTTCTACTCAGAGGTGATCTCTGCTTAAAATACAAGGCCATGTCAAACCCTGAGCAGTTGGACATGCTCCACTTAAAGAAATCCCAATCCCTCAGAGCCACATGCTCCAGGGATCTAAACCTTGTCATCACAATGAACAAAACATGCTGGAATGATAGATTCATGACCCAGAGACTCCCCATACTCTCGAACAGACTGCCTATACATGTCAAGCATCGCGCCTCCTTGGCCTGATTCAAAAGGAACTTTGACAATTGGATGGGAGATAGAAAATTCACCTCAGGGATCACATCAGTCGCCCTGGTAGACAGGGGTGCAGGGAAGTAAATATTGTGGGAAGAAATATCCAGGGGAATTGTTATGGCTAGGCTTGTATAACCCTAGGGCCGATAGCCTAGTGCCAACCTATGAACCTATGAAGCTATAAGATGATTATTACCATTATTTAACATTCTGATGAAGTTAAACAGATTTATGTGGTTTTGTGGAAACATACTGACTGTAACGAATTAACTTGGGAAGGAATTCCAGTCATTCAGAGCCAGTACAAGACATTATTGAAAGCCCACATATGAAGAAAGGGGTAATATGAAATGAGAATGTAAAATGTAGGTTAGAAATGTTTCATGCTCTTTTTGTCCCCTAGGTCTTCTCACTCATTAAGTACAGCTCAACTAATTCATTTGTCCAGTACATCCTGGCATTCAAGGAAATCGGTCTGGAAGGCATGAGCTAGGGAAGGAGATGAGTCAGATGATTTTATCAGCTTTTATGTTTCAAAAGTAGCATGGACCACTTGATGTTGTCAGTAGCACCTCCCAAAGAAGCTGAAATGTGTGGAGTACTTAACTTCAAAAGTTTTTTTCTTTTCTTTTTTTGTTATTATTTGTTAATTTAAAGTTTGTTAATTAAGGTAGAGCACTGATCCACTTAGACCATTTCCAGACTCAGGACTGTGGAAATACAACAAAAAACAATAAACATTAAAACATACATCTGCAACAGCAGTAATGTAAAAACAGAAAAGCACAGATCTATTAAATTAAGATAAAATGTAGCATAAATGAGCATAATCATAAATAGACTATACAAGAATTTGATCTGTAAAATTGGAAAGATTACATATACACTGTCATAACATCATAAAGTATGAAATCTCTGTTGAAAGAAATCTTGTACAAATAAACTATTTACAGTATGTATGATTGCTTGGCATGGGATGTGAAAGAGAGTAAGGCATGAGTCAAATGAAAGGATGAGTGGAAAGAAGGGAGACAGAAAAGAGTAAAAAACATAAAAAAGAATCAGTGTTGGCTGGAGGCAAGGGGGAAGTGTGCACCTACATTCTACTCAGGTTCAGGAGATCTAAGCAGTGCTATAGGAGTTTGGGGAAATGTTTACAAGTAAGCTAGGGGGCATCCATATGATAAGCACCCTGTTGTCAAAGTGTCTCAGTTGCCCATCAAACAGGCACCTTATAGTGTGCCTGAGTGAGTTAAGCAGACGGGGAGGGGACGACTACAGATATTGAATCAGCGGGTAATCCAGGAATCCTATAGTTCACTTCTGTTTAGTCTTATCATAAAAAACTAATAAGTAAACATTTTATTTTAATACCCACTAGTAATAGGGTATTAGCATATATCCCTGATACCTAATATAAAATTGTTTTATGTTAAGGAAGCCCACAGCAGGAGGAGGGATTGGGACAGCAGGCAGGGGTTCAGCTCCAGGACCACAACAAAATGGTCCAAATTGGCCCCCACAATTGCTATAGGCAGCTTTGCACATGCGCACACACACACACACACACACACACACACACACACACACACACACACACACACACACACACACACACACACACACCTAGTAAGACCACACAAAAGCCACTATATCTACACAAATCAAATCCCTAGAAAATTTTAAATAAACTTGAACAAGAAAAGTTAAAAGAAGCAGAAAAAAAAATTACAGTCTAGTCAAGCAAATCCGAAATTAGTATTAAAGGCAAACTAGACCTGAACCTACATATCAATACTGTAGAGATTACACTAACTAAATGATGAAAGCAATTTATCTAAGCATAACACTTACTGCATTGATAGACTGTGCCATGAAACTGTAAAAAATACAGAAAAGGATTTCTACTGTTGATTAGACGTATAAAGTATAGGGTAAACCAAAGCAAATACAATAAAGCAGCACATGCTGAAACTCCCACATATCCTTTAAACACTTAACACTTTAAATACTTATCATTAGCATTCTGCAAGTAACATACAGACATGAAAGCTCAAGTGATGAAATTGTTAGAAATCACAATTTACTTTTGTATTTACATGTTTTCCCGTGTGGGCACTGCACAGATTGCAAGTATATCAAGGGATCAAAGAAAAATCATTCTTAGTTATCAATGCGGAAAATGATATTTTTCATTTTAATTAAATAATTCTAATAATTCTTAGCACATATCTATCTTGCAATATTTTCATGTGATCAGTTTTACATTGCTAAAACCACTTGACAGTTTAAAAGAAAGAATTATAAAATATTATTTAATGTGATATCAGAAGAAAGAAAGTGATATAGCCTTTAAACATTTAATGATAAAGAAAAAAAGTCAGCAGATTCAATGTTATGTTTGAAATTATGGGAACACTAAAGAGATTTGGGTGAAATAACGCTTTTGATTCAAAAGAAAAATTTTAAGTGGAAAAATTAATACATTTTCTAGATCCTCTCATGCCACCTACTGGTGACAATGGTTTCAGATAGTGTTCACAGAGAACACAGTTAAACTGATGAAAAAGGCAGCACGCTGAAGGTAAACTCGATACTCTAAAATTTAATCTAAAGTCCAATAACAGTTTAAAAGCAAATACACACAATACCAATACTGATCCTTGTGCACGAACACAAAACACTCTGTTAAAATATCCACAATCCAGATGTCTTTGTGGATAAAAAACAACGTTCCTTATAAATGAATAACAATAGCTTAAGCGCTTTTGTTTCTGTCTAGTCAGAAACTTCCTCAGAATAATATCACATTTTTTGATAGAGATTTTAAAGTCAATTACAGCCACGCCTCCAATAAAATAACCAGTGAAGGTCACTGTTTGACACAGAGCCATTATCATTCTTTTTAAGGAGTCAGTAATACAAATCCATTATAACCACTCACATAATAAAAATTAAAAAATAATTAAACATTAAAAAAAAATACATATATACATTCAACTATCTCTCCAAAGCTTTTAGCCTTAAAAAGCATGTCATAGACAGTGATTCATTCAACCCTGGCCATTCTGTTGCATTGGTCCTTATTTGCCATAATGTTTCTTGTTTTTCTAAAAGAAGATTCCAAGCCCCCCCCCCCCGTCCCTATATTCTAATACTTCAATAATAAAAAACTTAAAAGCATGATCACTAAATTACAAGATATATTTAGCCAAGGCATCTGTTTCCTTTCCATTTCTTATGTCCCACAAATTTTCATATATCCTATTCTTTATTTTCCTCTCAGTTTTTCCAATGTAGAATCCTCTGCATTTACTACATAAGGCACAATATAATACCCTTTCAGTATTACAATCACATTTGTTTTTTAACTTTACTTGTACATTATTCACAGTGAATTTATTCTCCTCATAAATAAATGGACAATAGTTACAGTCCCCACATTTTTTCATACTACCATTTATTGGATGTTGGTCACCTTGTTTAACTGTCTCAAAAAAATTTTTTAGACACTTCCCTTTCCTATATATGACCATAGGGCACTCTTCCAGTTTAGAATGTACATCTTTATTGCTGGGCAAGATAACCCAGTTTTTATACAGAATATCTTAAATCAGGTTACTTGATGTATTAAAAGTGGTAATGAAGGCTGTTTTGTAATCCCTTTGTTCTGCATTACTAGATGTTAACCTATTTAATACTGTTCCTGCATTGTTCTCACTATGCTCATTTGGAAAAGGCAGTGCTGGGTCAGAACTGGCCATATCTATCCGGCCATTACCAGAATGGTCATGTTGTTTAAAGCCTCTTTTTCTCAATAGAGGTTTAAAAAAAACAGATTCTCTTTTGTTCACCACCTCTATCATAATATCCTTCACCATTCCAGCTGAATAACCTCTATTCAAAAATATATTTTTTAGCACTTCACATTCATCCAAAAATGAATCAAAGCAAGATACTATCCTTGCAGCCCTTACAAACTGTCCCTTCACTGCACCTTTTTTTCTGCTTGTATGGGTGCCCAGTCTCAAAATGTAAAAAAACTATTAGAGTAAGTGGGTTTTCTGTAAATCTCAGCCAAGAAACACTTTGCAGTGAAATCTTTCTTCAATTTTACATCCAAACATGCAATTTCTTGATGGTCTGTGATGTGTGAAAATTAAAAAAAACAGACAGACTCATTTATATATTCAATAAACACAGAAATTGCATTAACTGGTTCCAAAAGATAAAAAATATCATCCAAAAACCGTAAGTAAACCTTACAAAAACCATAAAAGGGTGAATTTACAAGGCATCTTTGTTCCCACTCTAACATCACTTTGTTAGCGTAGATACCACCACATGACCCCCTGGAATCCACAATCGGCCTCATAGGTGGATGTTCTAAGTTTTTGTGGATCTTCGGGAGGCCAAAAATAGTTGGCATTTTAGGATAGGCTACATTCATATAGTTATATTTATCAATTGTGATACTATTATCAATAAAAAGATCATTTAGTTCATTTTTAATTCTCCTGTGTGCCCCATTCACTTAATTTAGGGACACTAGGTCTGAGAGGTCTGACCTTGAAAGAAAGGGTTGGGAGGGTGGCCTAATGGTTAAGGTGTTTGCCTTACAAACACAAGGTGCAGGGTTTGAGTCTCACAAGGGATAATTGGCTAGGCTTAAAAATGGCTCGCAAGGGCAGTTAGCTTAGTACTAACCTATGAATCTATGAACTACTTGAGCAATGGAATGGTACACACAGTTTTCATGGGAATAACACGAATTTTGAAAACCAAAGGAGGACTTATGTCTTAAAAGACTGGTTACAAGACCGTCCTGAGTTTGTCACTATACGACCTGCTGTAATTAACGCTAACAATAGTTTTGAATATTTCGATAAGTTACATCAGCTAGATAGTATTTTATTGAAGACCAAGAAATTCCAACTGGACAATTTATAGTTTAAAGAATTTTTAAGACTGAAACTTGTGCCTAAGGGATTAAGAATGTGGCGGTTTCCCACAGGCTTGGTCGCTAATAGTTTGCTGCATAAAGAACTAACTTTTGATTTTGTTTGACCGCCATGGTTTTGAGTATCTTGAACTCATGGTAAAACATAATGAACACACTATTGAAAAACTGATGGCAGAAGCCACTGAGCTTGAGATACAGATTGTTAATTGCGATGTGCATGAGCAAAATACTTTTGAATATGACCGGATGTTCATTAGTATTGAGAATCAGGTTAACAGTATTAAAATGCATAAGCCAAATAAAATTGAATGGGACAGGATGGAATATAGTAAGAATATAGCTTACCCTGCACCACTGAGATCCCAAACATGGGTGAGAGGTCTGACCATGAAAGGAGAAATGTGACAGTTGAGGAAGAGGTTTTTTTAGACGAACAGGAGGAATTCCCTGTTCTGAGATGATTAGAGCGTCTCAGAGAGAAGAACAACAGGGAAGAGTTCCAACAGGGAGGTTATCAGGGACAATGGGTCAGGGGCAAGAACAATTATCCCCCAAGAGGCCACATCAGGGGGAATTGGAGAGGCAATGGCCGTGGACATTGGTGAATACTCAGCAAAATGTAAACAAGACTAATAATTCTTCGACTGTTCACCTTAATACGAAGGGTGATTTTAAAGTTTTTAATTTTTCCATTCTGCCTATTAATCCTGTTGACTGTGACCTTTTGGCTAGGGGTCTGTTTTTGGTTCCAGAAAGCAATTTGAATGTGGCTGAAACAATTATAGACTTGAAACTTTTTATTAGGAAGTTAAATTTGAGATTTTTGTTCCAGAATGTAGAATATGTTAGTAATCCACTACATATATCTAGTACATATAATCCACCCATTCATCCAGCCTCATTATTATTATTTGAAAGGTTATGTGAGACTGATATCTGTAACACATTAAGCAATTGTTCTGGTAGGAATTTAAGTAAAGCTGAAATCTCTAGTTTGGAGAAAATAGAAGGGAACCAGAATGTAAGGATCATTAAACCTGATAAGGGTGGGGGGATTATAATCATGGAAAAAAATTATATCAAGAGAAAATGATGGATGTACTAACAAGTGGTACTTATCAAGTAGTGTCCCTAAATGAAGTGAATGGGGCACACAGGAGAATTAAAAATGAACTAAATGATCTTTTTATTGAGAATAGTATCACAACTGATGAATATAACTTTATGAATGTAGCCTATCCTAAGATGCCAACTATTTTTGGCCTCCTGAAGATCCACAAAAACTTAGAACATCCACCTATGAGGTTAATTGTGGATTCCAGGGGGTCCATTACTCAACCTATTGCTAAATTTATTGATGCTAAATTAAAGAACTTATTAAAAGATGAACTGAGCATATTAAAAGACTCTTGGGATTTTTTGGATAGGATGATTAGATTGGAATTTTTACAGGATGGTACATTCATTACTATTGATGTAAAGGATTTGTATACCTCCATCCCCCATGCCATAGGTTTAGAATGGTTCTGTGATTATTTATTAATGAAAAGGCCTACAGCAAGAATTTATTAATACATCTGAACATTTACTGGAAATAGTTTTGAAGAACAATTTCATTCTTTTTAATAGTGAATTTTTTTCTACAAACAAAAAGGGGTGACAATGGGGGCGTCATGTGGTGGTATCTACGCTAACATAGTGATGTTAGAGTGGGAACAAAGATGCCTTGTAAATTCACCCTTTTATGGTTTTTGTAAGGTTTACTTACGGTTTTTGGATGATATTTTTATCTTTTGGAATGGGCCAGTTAATGCAATTTCTGTGTTTATTGAATATATAAATGAGTCCACCTGTGTTTTTAAATTTTCACACATCATAGACCATCAAGAAATTGCATATTTGGATGTAAAATTGAAGAAAGATTTCACTGCAAAGTGTTTAATGGCTGAGATTTACAGAAAACCCACTTACTTGAATAGTTTTTTTATATTTTGAGAGTGGGCACCCATACAAGCAGAAAAAAGGTGTAGTGAATGGACAGTTTGTAAGGGCTGCAAGGATGGTATCTTGCTTCGATTCATTTTTGGATGAATGTGAAGTGCTAAAAAAGATATCTTTGAATAGAGGTTATTCAGCTGGAATGGTGAAGGATATTATGATAGAGGTGGTGAACAAAAGATAATCTGTTTTTTTTAAACCTCTATTGAGAAAAAGAGGCTTTAAACAACATGACCATTCTGGTAATGGCCGAATAGATATGGCCAGTTCTGACCCAGCACTCCCTTTTCTAAATGAGCATAGTGAGAACAATGCAGGAACAGTATTAAATAGGTTAACATCTGATAATGCAGAACAAAGGGATTACAAAACAGCCTTCATTACCACTTTTAATACATCAAGTAACCTGATTTAAGATATGCTGTATAAAAACTGGGTTATCTTGCCCAGCAATAAAGTTGTACATGCTAAACTGGTAGAGCACCCTATGGTTGTATATAGGAAGGGGAAGTGTCTAAAAAATATTTTTGAGACAGTTAAACAAGGTGACCAACATCCAATAAATGGTAGTATGAAGAAGTAACTATTGTCCATTTATTTATGAGGGGAATAAATTCACTGTGAATAATGTACAAGTAAAGTTAAAAAACAAATGTGATTGTAATACTGAAAGGGTGGTATATTGTGCCTTATGTAATAAATGCAGAGGATTCTACATTGGAAAAACTGAGAGGAAAATAAAGAATAGGATATATGAACATTGAGGGACATAAGAAATGGAAAGGAAACAGATGTCTTGGCTAAACATATCTTGGAATTTAGTGATCATGCTTTTAAGTTTTTTATTATTGAAGTATTAGAATCTAGGGCCGGGGGGGGGGGGGTTCCTTGGATCTTCTTTTAGAAAAACAAGAAACATTATGGCAAATCAGGACCAATGCAACAGAATGGCCAGGGTTGAATGAATCCCTGTCTATGACATGCTTTTTAAGGCTAAAAGCTTTGGAGAGATAGTTGAATGTATATATGTATTTTTTTTTTAAATGTTTAATTATTTTTTAATTTTTATTATGTGAGTGGTTATAATGGATTTGCATTACTGTCTCTTTAAAAAGAATGATAATGGCTCTGTGTCAAACAGTGACCTTCACTGGTTATTTTATTGGAAGCGTGGCTGTAGTTGACTTTAAAATCTCTATCAAAAAATGTGATGTTATTCTGAGGAAGTTTCTGACTAAACAGAAACGAAAGCGCTTAAGCTATTGTTATTCATTTATAAGGAAAGTTGTTTTTTTATCCACAAAGACATCTGGATTGTGGATATTTTAACAGAGTGTTTTGTGTTCGTGCACAAGGACCAGTATTGGTATTGTGTGTATTTGCTTTTAAACTGTTATTGGACTTTGGATTACATTTTGGAGTATTGAGTTTGCCTTCAGTGTGCTGCCTTTTTCATCATTTCAGATAGTGTAATGATGAGAATCATTTTAGCAGATGCCTTAGAAGTAATACAAAGTTTTAAAAATGAGAAATTGGTGCAAATCTAGTTGGTAGGCTGGCAAGAGGTTCTCCCATTCGATTCTCAGCTGGAGCACCTTCTGTGTAGAGTCTGCATGTCATCCCTGCGGTTGAGTGATGCTAAAGACATGCAAGTAGGTGCGTTAAAAATCCACTGCCGATCATTAGCGGATGGGAGTTCCGCTGTGGCGACCCCTAACCAGGAAAAGCCAAAAGATGTAAATCAGGTATGATAGGAAAAATCTGTGAATATATGGAAAGAATGTTAAGCAAGTGCAGTGTGTAACATATATATAAATGTTTAAATAAAAAGAACACAGCAGCAATTTATTTATTTACGTTTATGTTTTAAAAGAACCACTGGCAAGTTTTAATTAACTGTGAAGTCGTGGTTCTCAATATAAAAAGTATTACGTTCCCACCATACAAATGCATGCTCTTAGAAAATGCAGCAGTCAAAACTAGTCATATGGTCAGAATTGCTGCTTACTAATAAAGCATAGAATCAGTCCAGATTGCTGTATAATGTCCTTTTTTTGGATTTAGTGGGTATTCATAAACAATTAGCACACAGCATTAAGTGAACTAGTGCAAAGATGGACAATGTGTGGAAGGAGGGAAATTCAGAGACACAGATAGCATTCCTGTGCCACAAGAGAACTAGTCAAACACCATGAGCTTTCTACAGATGTAATTAGTTAGTGTGCATGGCATGCTAAAGAGTGAATAATGGCAAAAAAATGAGTGCCAGTCTGCTAACAAGAATTGTTATGTATGAAAATTGGTAACATCAAGCAGAAGGGAAATTCAAAGATATACATATTTAAGGTGAAGAGCCATTGCAGTCATTGGTTCTGAAGGCCAGGATTTTCCAGTGCATAGTACTTTCTTTTGTGATAGGATTCTAAGAGTTGCAACAGCATTAGCTGAGCAGCAAGCATTAATGCCTACTTTCAGAGCAACTGCCCATGATGTTGCACAACATCACCTGCAGTATCACAGTACAAACAGTGGCTGATAGGCTAGCATTTCCACTGACATGCTGTTGACCACTACAGTGCAGACAAAGACACTATGTAGAAGTTATTACAGATGCAGGATTCACATGGAACCTAGGTGGACATGTGGACTGCCTATCCTAGTGGACACAAAGGTCTGTATAACATTATCCATCCTTGCTATGGGAACCTTTTAATACCCAACATGGGGCAAGATATAAAGTTTATTTTCAGGTGCTGGCCACATCAAGCCTATAATGATTCTGTATCACCACAATAAACAGAACATGCTGGAGGGATAGATTCCTGTCCCAGAGACTTCTCATACTCTGAAACAAACTATCTATCTGTATCAAACAAAGCTCCTCATTAGCAGTCTTCAAGAAAAATCTTGATGATTGGATGGGAGATAGGAAATTCACCACAGGGATCACTTCTGTGGCTCTGCTTGACAGGGGCACAGGAAAATAATTTTCTTGGGTGGCAAAAGGCAGGGTACTGTTTGGCTAGGCTTATATAGGCCCTAGGGCCAATAGCCTAGTACCTACCTATGAATCTATGATGCTGTAGCATGTTAAGGAGTAAATGTGGTTTCCTCAGACAACAGAGTAGAGAAACACCACCACTATTGTGTTTACATTCTACAACATTGCCCATTTTACAGAGGTCCTGGGAGGTCACTGATTTCACCCTCATTCCTATCAAGGCCATCATGGCATCACCTATTCCACATGGTATCCAGCATATCAACCAGAAAGGCTTTCATTCCATAGACTGCTAGGTGGTGTGTAATGCACAGGGTAGTATGTACAGTGTATCTATTCAACATTCAGGCACTTTTCATGATTACCCCATCTGACACATGTGAAGTTTACAAGCATTTCAAGTGTGGTAACTTCCCACAGAGTCATTTACTTTGTAAGTGCACACTTGTCTGGATATGCTGCACCTACAAATGTACCTCTCAACTGTACAGGTTTTCGCAGAATGTCTAGATTTTTGCCTCATATTTCTGGTGTGTTCCAGCTAACATCTGTTCCTTTCTGGCAAGTAGCTGAGGATTGAAGTCATTAAATAATAACATACATTTGAGTTTAAGGCTCCACATCCTTCAGAAAATTCATGCTAATGCAAAACCTATTATTCTATCAACTTTCTAAGTTTGTAAGAGCAATATTTAAAATCTGTCCCTGTTTGTCCCCCCCATTATTTAGTCTTTGCCCAGATTTTTTGCTCTAAGAGGTTGAGAGTATTCTGGCCCACAACTATGGGCCATGACAAGGACAACACCAAGTAAAACTGATGCATATTTTTAATACACCCAGGCTATGCATAACAGCACATTGAGTTCCACAATGTGCAACAGGCATTATCTTACCCATACATGTCATACGGATGGACAAGACATAGTCATCATATGCACAGATGAGATGGAGATAGTAATAGATAACAGCAAAGCTATCATAGTTATAAGAGTTATTGTGCATGGATTTAGTAGTCTGTCAGTAGGATTGCATAATGGGGAACCAGAGATTTTCAGTGTCAGTGATTGAGTTTCTCTGTACTAAATAGTTGAAAAGGTGTACCATGCAGCCCTACAGTATCGGAGATTGATGCATCCTGCTTAATGAATAAGGTACCACTTCAGGTGAGTTTATGGGAATCCCAATGTGACTTCATAAATGGGTAAACAATAAATGGGCAGCGTCCATGGTGAGATTGCCACAGCTAGTCATTCAATCAATATAAAAACAGGCAGTAAGGAGGATGTGAGACTGTTGAATGTAGAACAGCTGGCCTAATTGTGCATCCCTGTAGCAGAACCAGATGTGTTTTGGCCATAACAAATAAAAATGCTCCACACTTAGAAAAAGCCAAGTTTGCTACAAATGCAAATAAGTACATAAAAATAAAAACAAACCAGCACCACAGTTATCAATATGTAACTTTTAATAAAAAATACAGACAAAAACTTTAAAAATACAATTAATACTTCTGCTAAAAATAGCTTTATCAGGCAATAAGGTGTAACAGGCAAAGGAAAATCCTTTTATACAAAGCTGCACATCAATGATGAATCATTTGACAATAAATTACCTCTCAGCAATTAAAATTTAAAGGTACATTCACTTAATTCTGTTTCTTAAGCCCTTTAAAATAGGTTTGATATGGACGTGCTTGTACCCTAAGTTTCACTATCCATCTATTCTCCTCTCTTTCTGTATCATTTCTCAAATACCTGGTGTATGTTTTTATAAAATAACTTGTAATATTAAAAATTTAAAATTATGAAAATGATTTGCCTCCTTAATATGTTTGTACAATGCATTTGTCTCAACTTTTCTACATATCTCACACAAATGATCACATCTGAGTTTTTTAAGTTTTCTGTTTATTTTTCCTGTATAGGAGGCATCATATTGTTGGCATATTGCCATGCAGACTAAATTCCTAGTATCACAAGTACCATACACTGTCATAAAAATTCACTTTTCTTAACTGGATGCTTAATACTTTTATCAGTGTAGATATAACTGTAATATTGACAGTTATTGCATTTATGTGTACCTATTTTATTACTGATGATTATGCCTTTTTGCCTTGATGAAGCTATTTTTAGCAAAAATATTACTTGTGTTTTTAAAGTTTTTGACTGTGATATTTTATTAAAAATTATATATTGGTAACTGTGGTGCCAGTTTGCTTTTATTTTTATGTTCTGGCCATAACTCTAGGTTTGAAGGCAGCCATGGTCAGGGTTCACAAAGATGCAGTCCCTAGAATGGTGCATGCCATCAGTGAAACCCTGAAATGTGACTGTCCACCATCATCGGATCTCTGATGTTCCAATATAGACTAAAAAGACAACATTAAAAACTAGGCCAAGGAAAAATGGGCCTCTACAGAGAAATAGCTATACATACCTGAGGTGTTTAAAGTAAATATTCTTTGTGTGCAGTGAACCTTTCCCTTGACATCCAGCACTGCATTCTGGGACCAGCTTGAGGTGTCAGTGCCTCTGAAAGAGATGAGAAACTCCTTCATGTCTGTCAGAGGTGGTTCGACCAATGGTCCACCATCTCTTGGCCTACCTTCTCATGCCAGGGAGGCAGCTCATTGTTGTGTAGCATGACTAATGCTGCTACCCTTGCATTATTCCATTGCATATATGCAGTCCTGGTCACCAACAGTATTGATATCTAACAGCAGAGGTTTCCAGCCAAGGTCACAGTAGGTCATGTCAGCAGCGTCTAAGCCAAAGATCTATCTGGCATGAAGACAGAGGCCCTGGACGAGCACTTCATTTTCTGTACCTAAGGTCTCATCCTTCCTCATAGGTTTCTCAGCTGGCTCATTAGTATGCTTCTTCTCTGGATATCATTTAAACATTGACCTGTATATATGAAAAACACTGATATGGACATTATGGTTGGCAGTGTCCCACAAATCCTGTTTTAACAATGTTCTCTCCCATGCTTATACAACATTCTGCTCGTGTATCTGACATTCCTATATTTATAACCAAGCTGTGCATCCGGTGCCAATCATATAACATAATGACTAAATGCCCCCAGCTGTGCTATTGCAACTCTCTTGGATAATATCAATGTGACCTGGCAGTGTGAAAAGTAGCTGGTCAAACGTGGCAGACTAATACAGTACACAACAGTCATTTTGTTTAATAAAGAAGTATTACAAACCCAGGCTGAATGACTTGTACAGATCAGAAGAAGTGCAGACGGGTGTGTTTCTCTTTAGAATTTACAATCCTTCTACACAGCAATTACCTCAGTTCACTTGTATTCTATAACTCCTTGAAACCATTGCTTACAACTTTATATTTGGTTAATTAACAACACAGCTGTTGGTACACAGAACTTTCATGAGCTAATCTGAAAAAGTTGAGGCTTATCTTGTTAAAGGTTAAAAGGTATCCTATTTGAGACAAGTGTTAAACTCAGAAATGGACTGCTGCTTCACACTTTCTTCCATAGAACGATCGGGCTCAATACCCCCCTTGTACATATATCATGCTGATTTGGGTGTCTAGGCTTGATAATTATGTAAATGAGAGCTCAACACAGAAATGTTTCTGAAATCACTCACAGTGCACATGATGTATACTGGTCAAACTCCATGCTAACGTTTGTGCAGCACAGCACACATGCCTGGACATCTGCAGGCAGTACTGCTCAATTGCAGTCCAGCTTATGGCTCTAGGGTGGATATCTATAATGCCACATAACACATACTGGAAGTGATGTCACTCTAATGAATAGTTCACTAGTGGCATTTACAAACTGGGATGCCATGTTCAGACATTGTCATACACTACATATATTAGGATGTCCAACCACTGCTCACATAACGAGTTGCCCAGCATTGCACAGCAATCGGCACACTTAAAAATGGATGTGACCTTGAATTTCTTACCATTTCTCTCCACACCTTCTCTCATGCTGAACAATGGCATCTAAAAGTAGAAGCATAGCAAAGGAGGGGAAGAGGGGCAATGACCTCAGGCACAAAGTGCTGGGTAGGCTTGATCGACTATCCATCACCAAATGTGGGTGTGATAGACCATCCATCACCAAATCCTTATTTTGTAAAACACCAGCTTTTAAAAGCCAATATTTCATTTGCAGTCAGACTTGAGACCTACAGCACTCTGTGTGTAGTCTAAATTGTAGCAAGCAGTTTGCTACTACAATTTAATACAGCAAGATTTTTTTACCAAATCATGAGTGCTGCAGTGCTCCATGTAAGCAGAGTATAAATTTTGACAAGCAAGCAATTTCCTACAGCTTAAATAAATACTTTTTTTAACCTATATAGGAGTGCCATAGTGCACCATGCAGAGTGGGTATAAATTATAGCAACTGTTTGCTACATTTATAATAAGCAATTTGCTACAATTTAGATGAAAAAAATATTTTTAAGGTATAGAAGGAGGGTCAGGCATGGCACAGAAATGGAACCTGAATGGCCAGGGCAGGAGGAGTGGGGGTATGTCATGCATCTGGCCTCCTGGTTCATGTGTGCCAGTAAGAGCAACAGCAGGTTTTCTTTTTCTTTTTTTTTTTTTTTCTTGATCTTCAATGGAAAAGCTGGGGGATAGATATCACTATAATAAGTTGATGGATATTGTCTTATTGCAATAAAGTGTGTGGTGTGTGTGTGTGTGTGTGTGTGTGTGTGTGTATGTGTGTGTGTGTGTGTGTGTGTGTGTGTGTGTGTGTGTGTGTGTGTGTGTGTGTGTGTGTGTGTGTTTGCTTTTCAATACAAGAGCTTGCGTGAGGGATGGATCTCAGTGTAATACATTGCAGCCATCAGCATTAATGTCAAGTAATTTATTTATTTTTTGCACTTCACTTGAAGAGCTGATGTGGTGGGATTCTAGTTTGAGGTACCGGCAGAGGGCACTGTTAGGGACAGCTGTTGTTTCTGTTTGAAGGCGACAGTACTGTTGGATTTCATACACAAAGGTGGTGTGTAGAGGAATCAAAGGTATTCCTCCACATTCTATACCAAAATTACAAGTAAGGACCCCTGGAAGAGGGCTATGAAGCCTTCAGTAAGAAGCATGGGCCTGGAACAGCTGGACATATAACTTAATACATGTCACAGGATCCATTACAAGGGGGAACAATGTCATTGTCACTACAGTGATCTCAGAAGATGTGATCAGGACCTCCTACATTGATATGAGGCCAAGGTTAGAGTGCACCACTGCCTATGTACTGTGAGCAATCCCTTAATTACCTACACGTGTTACCTGCCATGGTATACTGTGCCCATATCTAACTCCTCTGTCCCTGAAGCATTTGCAGGTAATATGCAGCTACACAAGAGGAGGCTGAAGTGCCTCAGAGACTACCAGGGTGAGCTTATCTGTTATAATTAATAGTTGTGGAAAGGTGTGGGTTTTATGTGGGGTTGCAATTACTTAAAGTGGAACTTTATTTTTGAAAATGTAAGATTTTCAGGACAAAGTACAACTACAAGTAGACAAAAAGAATGTAATTCAATTTTTAGCCTACATGCAAGGTTACTGTTGTAGCATGTGAACTAATCCTGCTGTATCCTGTAATATTAAGATAATTCAGGTGCAAACCTAATTGCTAGTTTACTGCGACTGCAACAATAACTTAAGGGAATATTTTCTGCTCAACTATCATATCATTTGCTATTGTGCCTGTTTTTTCACTGAACACAACTGATCTTATTAGGAAGTGTTTTACATTAAGAGAGGCAGGTGGTAATCTTTGATTTTACAGTACTGGCACTTGAGTTGTAAGTTTAATATTCAAAGGTTGATGCTATATATAAGTCTGGCTGTGGATACATATGAGGAGCTGTGCATGTATTTTAACATGGTAAAGCCCTGCTTTTTTATAGTGTGTCTTTATGATACCTGTAGTTTCAACACCCCCCAGACCATTTTGAGATCAGTGCTGATAGTTCTTCATGTTTATTGTACTTCAGAGTATAACAGATAGAAAACATTTCATGGGAAATTTTGTGTGAGCTGGAGCCTCCATGTCAGTGGTGAAAACCTCAAACAATAGCTTTAGCAATATGCCTAGACTGATGACATTATAATGTGTTTAAATTCACCCTTTAGATAGTTACAAGAATGAACCTTGGCATTTTGAATTGTACAGGTTCAATTCCTTACTCATGCTTGTGTATTGTGACATTCCAAACAATTTCCACTGGCTAAGAAGAAAATATTATTTACAAAAATCCTCATACCAAATCAAGTAATCAGTGTAAAAAGAGATAGAAATCCAGTCATTAGAACTACAAACGCTGGTGACACAAAGCCAAATGGATAAAATGTTTAATAGTAAGCGCCTTCGCGGAAATAATAAAACCACTTCATCAGACTACATTTGAATGTTACACTAAAGCACTTTAATAAGGCATTCAAATAAACTTTGATGAAGCGGTTTTATTATTTCCGTGAAAGCACTTACTATTAAACGATTTATCCGTTGGGCTTTATGTCACCAGTGTTTGTAGTTCTAACTATTGAATTTCCACTGGCTGTTTATTGTCATTCTGAGTAATGTACTCATGACATTGATGAAAAGTTTTCTGAGAGCAGCATGTTTCTCTTTACTGCTTTACTAGTCTGGCACATGCCATAACTGTGTTCTATTAAAGACATAATTAAGAATTTACAACCAGTTCAGCATGTTAATGTGTGGCTTTTTTCAGTCTGCATGTGATATTGACTGTGACCAGATCATCTAAGCACAATCATGACGATGATGATGATGAATGACTGACTGTGTAAGCAATCATCATACCATCAGTGGTACTCTAGGGATGGTACTTTGCTCTTTCAAGTGTAGGACCTGTTTTGTTTGGAGTCAACTGTAAAAATGAAGTCCCTTTTTTTTGTAAGTGCAAACTTTTCTCACAAATGCTATTATTGTGTGTTCGAATGCAGCCTTCAGTGTTCTTATAGAAGTAATAGGTTCATAGGTTCATAGGTAGGTACTAGGCTATTGGCCCTAGGGCCTATATAAGCCTAGCCAAAAAATGTACCCTGGCTTTCACCACCCAAGAAAATTATTTTCCTGTGCTCCTGTCGAGTAGAGCAACGGAAGTGATCTCTGGGGTAAATTTCCCATTTCCCATCCAATCATCAAGATTTTTCTTGAAGAGTGCTAATGAGGAGCTCTGTTTGACTGTCTCTTCCAGAGTATGGGAAGTCTCTGGGACAGGAATCTATCCCCCCAGCATGTTCTGTTTATTGTGGTGACAAGGTTTAGGTCCCTAGAGCATGTAGCTCGGAAGGATTGGGATTTCTTTAAGTGAAGCATGTCCAACAGCTTTGGGTTTGACATAGCTTTGTATGTTAGGCAGAGATCACCCCTGAGTAGGTGATATGCAATGGAGTAAAGCTGTAGTTTTTTGAGACATTCTGCGTAGGGCATCTGTTTGAGGCCAGTAATCCTCTTTGTGAGGTATTTCTGTGGTCTTTCCAGTTGTTGTAGATGTCTTGTGAGGTACATACCAAAAGGGGCATTGTACTCTATAATGGGTCTAATGAGTGATGAGTTGAGGGGAACAATGATCTCTTTTTTTCTGGATGAGAATCCTTTTGTGATGAGATGAGCCACGTAGAAGGATTTCCTGACCACTATGGCGATGTGATTATCAAAGGAGAGACTACTGTCCACCTGTGTCCCAAGGTCTCTTATCACATTTTTGGCATTAAGTAAACTACCAGCTAAGTGGTAGTTCATGGGTACAGAGTTTTTACCAAAGGGGATGACAATACATGTTTTGGCATTGAGCTTCAGGCCATGGCTTTGACACCAGGTATCTGTTTCAGTGAGGCCCTTTTGTAGTTTGTCCATATCGTTAGGAGTTTTGATTATGGCTCCTAGTTTGCAGTCATCTGCAAACTTTGTTAGCCTGCCCTTCAAAGAAGTAGATACCAAACAGGAGAGAACCCAGGACTGAACCCTGTGGTACTCCACTTGTCACTGGTCTGAAGTTGGATTTGGAATCCGCTACTTTCACAGTGTGGGTTCTGTCCATGAGCCAGTTGGCAACCCATCTTGTGACATAGGGCTTTATACCTAGTTTATTGAGCTTATCTATAATTCCAGAGTGGGGGATGGTGTCGAAAGCCTTGGCGAGATCTAGATAAGCTGTGTGAACCATTTTACCCTCATCTATGGCTTTGGTGACTGCTTCAAAGAAGTCAATCAGGTTTAGGAGACATGATCTGCCTTTTACAAATCCAAACTGGGTAGGGTCCAGAGTTTGGAGATTACCAATGTCTTTGTTTATGAGTTCCATGATGATACGTTCCATGGCCTTGCAGACCAGGCTCATCAGGCTAATGGGGTAGTAGTTCCTGGGGTCCGTCATGGCTCCCCCTTTGTGGAGTGGGATAACCATTGTGGTGCACCATTCAGTGGGTACAAAGACTGAGGTGAGGCTATGATTGAGCATGGTACTTAGGGTGCCAGTTCATTCTGTAGTTCATGTAGAACGCAGCCTGGGGTATTGTCAGGTCCCATGGATGCTGTGTTCTTGGCTTTGGAGAGTGTGTTTTTTACCTGTGCAGCCGTGATTATAGGAACTTTGCATTCTTCCGGTATAGAGATGGGCCCTCTAGGGGGTGAGAGGGAGGTAAAGTTAACACTGAACCTATCTGCTAGGATGTTGGCAATATCAGTTGGTTCTGTATATTTAGTGCCACTGTGCTGTAACTCAGAGCAGATCTGAATGTTCCCAATGAGATTATTGACATAGCTATAGAATGCTTTCTGGTTGTCTTTAGAGTCAGTGGCAATTTTGTTTTCGCAACTAGCTTTGGAGGATTTTATGAGGGATCTCAGCTTCTTACTGAGGTTGACCAGAGAGTTCCTCCAGTCATGGGATTTTACTCTTTTTTGCAACAGTTTCTTTCTTCTGTTGTAGAGTTTGTTTATGGCAGAGGACCACCAGACTGGCTTCCTTTTTTTGGAAGATAACATCTTGGTTCTATTAGGGATAGCATGATCCATGCACTCGTGTAAGTGCTTATAAAGTGCATTTGTGTAGGATTCAGCAGTCATACCTCTATTATCCGTCTGCATGGGTGTCATGAAGTTTGCCACTTCTGTCTTAAGAAGTGTGAAGTTGGCTTTGGAGAAGTTTTTTATGATAGTTTCCCAAATTGGGGGTGGGGGTGGGATGTGGATGTCTAGGCTGATTAGCTTGTGGTCGGATCTGACCAACGAGGAATTGACCTCTGGTGTGGAACACTGGTTTCCCATGTTGATAATGACCAGGTCTAGGATATTGCTGCCCCTGGTGGGGATGTGAATAAGTTGATCCAAGGCATTGGAATTTATGAATTCTAGAAAACGTTGAGCAAAAGAGTTGGTACATGAGTAGTTTTCCCAGTTAATGGTGGGGTAGTTGAAATCGCCCATTGTTAGGGTGTTGGGTTGTACCCTAATACTTTCCAGTGTATCAAGAAATGAGGAGTTGGAATTCTGGGGCATGGTGCGGGGTCTGTAGCAAGCTACAGTTTGGATTGTGGTCTTGCCAAGAGTTAGTTGCACTTGGATAATCTTGGCTGCATTATGCTGTGCATCTAGCCTGGAGGTGTGGATATCCTTAATGAATATGGACACGCCTCCACCTTTAGTGCTTCGTTCTGGGTTAGGTGGCCGAAAGGTGTGGTATGAATTGTAGCCTGGTAATGCAGGGGTGCTCTCTGGAGCTTTGAACCAGGTCTTTGTTACTGCACAGATGTCAATGTTCTCCATTTTAAGGAGTGCCTCGAGTGAGTGCATTTTGAGGTTTAGACTTCTAGCATTGAGTAGCATTACCCTCATATTTTGCTTGCTTGCACCTGTTATGGTGGTGAATTTGTCATTTGAACCTTGCCTAAAAAAGGAACTATAGGGGTGGCAAGAGCCTTAGCCAGTATCAGGAATCCTAAGGGTGAAAGGTGCAGGCCATCTCTGGCAAAGCATCATGGTCTGTCGATCATATCGTCCCAGGCAGACAAATACTGGATGCCCTTAGAATGACACCAGAAGCTTAGCCAATTGTTGAAGTCAATCATTTTGTCCTTGTACTGTGGTATCATTCTGTGTGATAGCAGGATGCTACTCAGGGTTAGGGTCATACCTGCCTGGGATACAAGATCAGAGAGCTCCTCCATGTCTCTTTCCATGTAGTCCAGTGAGGTACGTCTCAGGTCATTCACACCAACATGGACAATGACAGTGTAATATTTGTACTTATTGTGGAGTGACCTGAGTGCATGCATTATGTGGTGGATCCTGGCACCTGACAGGCAGCTGACAGTAACTTTCTCCTTGTTTATTCTAGTGAGTGGAACATCAGTGTGCCTGACTATAGAGTCACCTATGACTAGAGTGTTGGGTATGTTGTTATGCCTTATGGGCTGTGGTTGAGTGGCACACTGAGTTTGTGGGCTATGTGTCATTTGGGTTGTGTTGGGGGGTGGAGTTTGTTTGCTTTTATGCTTTGGATGTTCCTGATGCTTGGGCAGGTTTTTATTGAGAGCCTCCACGAATGTAGGTGTGTGTTTTGTGTTTCTATGGGTGTGTTTTGGTGATGTAGGTTTTGAGGGACTATGTGATTAGTGTGGTGTGGTGCAAGTGTTTACCTTCTCCTCTTGACTGTCTAGTCCAGTCTTGGGTGAAGAGAGCTTTGTTTCCAGTTTGGCTATATAAGTGCATCTCTCACAGGTTGTAGTGTTGGGTGGTAGGAGGAGAGGGTTGTCTGTGTACATGAGGCAATTGCTGCATTGCCCCAAGATGCCCAGATTCATCAGGTAGACAGGAGAAATCACTGGGAGCTGACCCATAGACATGCCTGGATAGGTGCTCTAGACAAATGAGGAAAGTTGAGTGCTGTAGTAATTTGTAGCTTATGTAGTGCTTACAATGAGTTCTGAACAAGTGCTGAGTTCAAAGAAACAGATTTGAGTGCTGAAACTAGAAAACTGGCTAGTTATAAGAAACAAAACTAAGCTAGAAAGCTTCCCTCCAACACAGAAGGGTTTGGGGGCTCAGAAGCTTACAAACAGTCTAGACCACTTAACAGGAAAGGCAGGAAATAAGCTTAAATGTATTTTTTGTTCTCATTCCCAGGTGCTCTCTTTGTACACAGTAGGAGTGCCTGAAATCAGAATATGATCTCACTGCACTCAGTTGAGTGAGCAAATGAGATGGGCCCAGAAGGAGTATCCAAACACAAATTTACAAGGGGGCAGGCAGTTTCAAAGCCACTAAGATTAACACCAAAACAAAAACAGAAAGGGTGGGTGGGAAAGTAACTGAAGAACAGAGTCAAAACTTTCACTTGAGTTAATATTCATGCAACACAATTAAATCAATTTAAATACTGTATTATTTGAAAAAAAGTGCAGATAAAAGGTACTTAGCCGGCCAAACTAACTGAAGAACAGAGTCAAAACTTCCACTTGAGTTAATATTCATGCAATACAATTAAATCAATTTAAATACTGTATTATTTGAAAAAAGTGCAGATAAAAGGTACTTAAATTCTCTTATACGTCCAGCTGAATACAGCTAGATCTTAGCCGGCCAAAGGTGAGGTTCTTAAGCTGAAAATATTTCAAACTGAACCACTTAAATAGGCAGTGACAGAAATCAAAGAATGTGGCTACCCCACACCTGCAATTACTAACAGACAATAAAATTCAAGCAAGCACTAACTGAAGAACAGAGTCAAAACTTCCACTTGAGTTAATATTCATGCAACACAATTAAATCAATTTAAATACTGTATTATTTGAAAAAAGTGCAGATAAAAGGTACTTAAATTCTCTTATACGTCCAGTTGAATACAGCTAGATCTTAGCCGGCCAAAGCTGACATATTTTCACCCCTATCCTTCTGAATGACTTTTGTGATGGCTGTGGGTTGTATAACACCACATTGTTGCTACTGCTGGATGGGTGTTTCTTGTTGATTTAATTATGGTACATGTAATGTAATCACAGTAAGGATATGTTAGTAACATTTTTCATTGTATATGTACTTATCATTTGCTACCCTCTTTCTCATTAACTGTTCTGTTACATACATTTTGTTTTCTCTCTTTCTTTCTTTCACCATTTTTTTGCACTTATATGCAACAGCACCCAGATCTGCATCCATTCCACCATCAAAGGCTGTTGTCCCAACACCTGTGCCAACACCAGCACTACTGCCAGTCGCAACATTGGTGCCTTAACTTCATGCCATCACTTCCACACTTCCTGTAGCACTTGCATAGAGCACTGCTACCAGCCTGCTTCAGAAGATGCAGCTGTATAAACAGACAGTAGCAATGATAAGAGTCTGAAACATTGAGAGTGAAGGTGGGACCTCTGTCACCACCCATCAGCAACTGGAGTAAATTGTGTGTTGGGAGGGACTTACTCTCAGAAGACCGGATGCCCCGTTCATTCAATTAGAGAACCTCCTCTGGTGACTTGTTGAATCATGTCCCAGACTCTCACTGGCTCTACCATCTGAGTCAAGGTTCAGTGGTGAGGAAGTCCAGGGTGGCAAATAAGCTCCCACTGAGTTAGGATTGGCAGGGGCCACAGCAATACAGTCCATCCTACCTCCCATCCTGGTATCCCCTTCTCCCCATTTTGAGTCTGTATCTGCCCTGTCCAGTCTTCCCCATTACCATTAGCTTTCATCTTCTGCCTGTCTCCTTATCCATTATGTCTACCCTTTCCCTTACTGTGTCAGCAACTCCAATGTCAGTCTTGACTGTCTTCTGTTTGTTTATTTGTTTGTTTGTTTGTTTGCTTGCTTGTTTATGTGCCCTTACTATCTACCTTAAACCTCTTACCTTTCTCTTACTACCTTCCATACCTGCTTTTGTATCTTTTTACCTGTGGTTACAACTTAGAAATATGTACTCTTCCCACAGTCCATTCTGCAGCCATGAGTGGGATATTTAAAGAGTTGTAGTTCTCACACTGTCCCAAAGCCCCACCTCTGTATTCGTTCTTAATAAGCATTGGACCTTGTCATACATGCTAGGCAAATAGTGGTGGGTTGGCAGCAGCTGTGCTTGTTGTCTTTCTGAATAGCAGCCTGAGTCACTGGTTTGATTATAATGGACTCAAACTGTACCTTGTATGCTTTTGACCAGTAAATTTAACTTTCTTCTTTTGGAAGTTCTAGAAAGAACAACTTACTTCTAAACAAAAATAAAGATAGGAATTTATGGTTAGCATGGCAATCGTTATTAGGCTTTGCCAAATTATGGTCAAGTTTTCTAAACTCGGTCATTTTTTTTTTTTACCAAATTTCTGTTTTAATAGATCAGTGGTTGTCATTTTGGCGATATTGTAGTTGAGGGCCTCACCAGTTCATTTTGCGCAGAAGTGGGCGTGTCGCAAATTGAGTGACAACTCAGTCTGCATATTACTTGGGGTTTTCGACAACTGGCAATAAATTCTATATTTCTTAACATTTTAAGTCGATTAAACTTGCCATCCCGGTAGCCACACGTTATTATTAGCATTTGTATAAGTATGTCTCAAGATCTGTGATTTATGTTTTCTACAGAGCTGTATGTTGCTGTGACAGATGTTACTTGTCAGATCTAAGGTAAATGTATTTGAGATGAGTACTCTGTTGAAAACGGTCACTTTCTGATCCCCTCCAGACCAGTTGGACCATTCCGGTAAAGAAATACCAAATAAATAAGTAAATAAATAATGAGATTTTTGGTGACTGTTTGACTATTAAAAGCACTGTGACAATGGAACCACTTTAGTTTAAATAAGAAGCTATTACGTTGTATCAAATCCATAATTTATCAGTTGGCAGTCCTCTAAGAAACTGAAATACCCAAGGTCGAGAAAGTGTTTTTTGTTTAAATGTTGTTCTCGCATACCGGTAATTAACTTCAGTTTACTGTTATATTTACTGTCCTATTACAATGTCAAGTGCACTTTTTCTTTGGTTGTACATTTGGAGGGAATGCATATTCATGAATGACATATCACGGGGGTGGGTTTTGGGCGTGGCTTGCTACTGCGCATCTGGTGAGGCCCTCAACTACAATATTGCCGTCATTTCATACAAGTTTCTAGCATTTAGCAAGCAATTTCAGTACTATTCAACCTCCGGTGTTTTAAAATGTCAAGTATAACTGAGAACCAGTTGTGGAAGAATAAAGCAAGTGTATAACTGGCTGTGAAGGATACCAAGCAGGAATGGAATTAGCAGATAAAATGTAAGTGATGTGGGACAGAGGTCATCATTTAGCCTTTTATAACGCAGTATCTTTATTTATGACACAAAAGCTGACAATCTACAATTAAGAAAATGTAATTTTAATTTTAATTTCATTTATTAACCAGGTGAGTAATGTGGTCCTCATGGATCTCTTTCTGCCTTGACCCAGGTCACAAGGACAAGGCAAATGCAACATACATATACAGCTTTAGAGGAGCCAATCAAGCAGCATGTTTTATGGAAGTGGGAGAAAAGTAGAGTATCCAAAAAAAAAGACATAAATACAGGACAAATATGCACACATTGGAAAATATTACATTAAATCACACCAAAGGCTCATTCCATAATTGGCCAGAAATATGTAACATAAATGAGTAGGTTATGTTTCAGTGCTAATAAGAATTCCATTAAAAGTGGATGTTATGACATCATTTGGCTGTAGAGCAATTTATACATGTATATGCGTAAAAACCAAAAATTAAAAAAATGGCAGATGAAGCTAACAGTAAGAATGTACACATTGACAAGCATCTCAGACTCCAAAATAATGTATCCACTGTTGTTAAGAGCATTTTCTCAATGCAGTATATTTTCTCTTGCAAAGAACTGGAAGTCCCAGTAAGTTCAGTCATAGAATATAACACTTTTATTTGCATTTATTAAGCAAAGCATGTGGCCTCATTAGAAAGATCAGAAAGGTAGTATACCAAAGGAAAAAGTGATTTTAAAGAAGTTGATAAGGCAAATGGATAAAATCACTCTCATTGTGATCAGTTGGGTTTATTTTATTTAGAGGTAAATTGTATTTAGTCTAAAATAATTTTTCAGATAAGCTCCATTTGTGTCTCTTCATGTTTAAAATGCAAAATGCCTTTGTGGCTAACAGAAGGCTAGGGATGTAATTTCTTAAAATATATATTTTATGACAACAGGAACAGACATGGCTTTGTAGCTCAGTATCTCCAAAGATGCGGATGTAAACTGCCACCACGCATTTGAAAAAAGTTGTGGGTGGATTGAAGACAATGTACAGGTAAAGATTTCTATGGAAGACAGTAAAAATACAAAAAAAATGCTTTGGCCTTGCAAATTGCCAAAAGTTGTATGTGTAAATCCTTAATAAGACCCTATGAATCTCATAATCTTTGAATTTTCAGAAATGTTTGTGTCACTTTTTAATATTTCCCCTAATTCCCATTATCTAGAATAAAGAGATAAGTCATTGCATAAGTAGTGTTTGTGCAGTCATGACTGGGACCACAAATAGACAATGTCAATAGTCACACATCACCGGCAGTGCTAAAACAAGGATGCTGACAATGTTGTCAAGTTTCACAAGGTCAAACACATCAAAGATTCACCTTTTCATAGACCATGCTGTCACACTGCGGATTGCTGACCAGATTCTTATACAGGATGTGGCGAGAGCAAAGTACTTCTCATACCTTCCAAAAAGCAAGCCATCTGTGCCTCCTTACATGGAATATGGAAATCAAGATCAAGCAATTCTTTCTAGCCATGTGCATTTCACAGTCTTGATTTTAAAAGAATATGCCCATGAACTGCCTTTACCTTCTGGGCAAGTATAGAGTGGTGATGCACTCTTTTAAAGTACATTATGCCCTTCTGGACTCTGCATTTCCATGCACTGACACTCATCTTCACAATGCTATAAGTGGGAGAAGATGTGGCATGCAGAATCCGAAACAGATGGTAGGTAAATGTCCCTCTTTAAAGTTTGATTGAATGAAGGTATATATCTGTACAGAAGACACCTTTATTTTTTGATAGGTTTACTTATAGTGGATATCCAAAGGATCTTAACAGTAGTGGATTTTGCAGCCAGATTCATGGCATACAGGGATAAAGCCCTAACTACATTGTTGGTAACCTGTATCCAAAAAATAATTCAAGTAGCTGCAAGAGCTAGAGGGGAGGGTGGATGTAAGAAGCAGTTTCTCATCATGGGTGGAGGGAGGCGGTTTTCACTTACCACATGGGTGACAATTAGCTGGAGCAATAGGTGCTCACATTGTGTAGCTCCAGTCTATTGAGCCACGTGAAAATTGCACAGTTAGCTGATGGGGTATTCAGTGTGTGAGTATGTGCTGCTAATCAGATTGCAGCTATAGCAGAGCTCAAAAGAACTGCCTCATGGAGGGGAGTGCTCCGTCAGAGGAGAGGAGAGGATAGGCCACACCACAAGATCAGCAAGCTAGCCCTCGGTGTACCATCTGACTCTTGCCAGAAGTGGGTGAGCTCATGAGAGATTTTCTGACAAGAATGAATGGGCTATAAGTTTCTCAACTCACCCAGGAGTCCCTGGTTCCCATGCTGATGGAATCAATGGACAAATGGGGTGCAGGTAGAGGAGACCCTTGCAGGTAAGGGGGCTTTAATAAATAAGGAATAGAGGAGTTTAGCTTATATCCTTTGAAATCATACATATTTCTTAGCCTGTAGGCATGTGCTGATTTAATTTCATCACTGCCATCATCATCATTATCATCATCATCCTTATCCACTCCGTTTCCCCTTGTAACATGGGACTGAGGAGTTCTATAAACTGTTACCACGTCTCTTGATTCAGTCACAGTAATTCTTCTGTCTTCTTCAACAGTCAAGCTTGACTGTCACAGGACTTGTGTGTGTGTGTGTGTGTGTGTGTGTGTGTGTGTGTGTGTGTGTGTGTGTGTGTGTGTGTGTGTGTGTGTGTGTGTCTGTGCATGTGTGTGCATTTTATCAGATTACAGGTCTTTTCTGACCTTTTTACTTAGGTTTGGTATTCAACACAATTAGGTTAATTAACAAGGTTCTTTCCTAAGCTAATTAGCTGTGCTTAAACTTTAAAAACTGGTCAATAATAAACTACTATGAGATTAAAAAAAAACAAATCCATAGCCAGAGTGGTTTCCAGTGAAGGATCAGTTCCTCAGCCCTTGGAACATTAACTGTATGCTGCATACATGTAAACTAATTTTATATGATAACTTTATACTTTACCATGATTTTTGCATTTGTTCTATTCAAGTTTGGTTTATTTTTATAGTTCAGGATAATGTCATTTGTTTGACTGATGGATATTTATCTGCTAACATGTTTTTGCATCGTTGTTTTCATTTTTATTAGGACATACCCATAGCTCGTGGTCAGTAGTCTTCTTTACATTGTTATTTATTTATTTATTTTTTAGAGTTGTACAGACAAAACATACTTTTGTTTCATGAATCTGTATTATCCACCCTCCTTCACACTAGGTATGTGCGTGCTTGCACACACGCACACACACACACACACACACACACACACACACACACACACACACACACACACACACACACACACACACACACACACAAAGGCTAGCTGCTTATTATTTTCTCTCTTGTAAAACTGACATCAGGGAGTGAGCCTTTTCTAGACTGGACCCTGCTCTTTGTAACAAACATCCAACAGAAGTGAAAGCTGAGGCTACTTTACTAGGATTCAAACAAGCAATATCTGAGCACCTAAATAATGAAGCCAAATGCAAGTGTTAAGGGACAATGGTTAAGGTACATAGCATATTAACTGTACCTCACCTTTCTTCAGCACACCTACGTACAAACTTGCCTCTTGACAACACCTCTGCCACCTCTTTGTTTAGTAGCAATGATTATGACTCAGTTCTACCAAGATAATTGCAAAATATTAAGGTATAAACCTGTCAGACACAAATTTGTAAATATGTACATTTATTGCCTGAAAATGTGCAGAATGCAACTAGAATGATGTGTGTATTGTAAAACCACCATGAATGTCTAACCCTTGTGCTCCTATGTATATATGCTTTGTAAAACGGTATGTGTCTTGTCTATATTTGTTATTATTTTACCAATCTGTATCTGTTTTGTCTTCAGTGCTATATTGTGACTAAGTGACTTAACGGATAAATTCTTTCTTATATTCTGCTGTGCTTGGATCATGGTTAAGGAGAGTATTTTTACAAGCTCACCTATCTGGTTAACAAATAGTAAGTAAGTAAGTAAGTAAATAAACAGGGTTGAGTGGTGTATATAAAGTGGAGATGAAGAGTGTTTCTTCTTTACAAGAAATGTAGAAGAAAAGTTGCATTTATCATATTACATGAAGAGAAAACCTGAGCATAAAACTTTGTCTTGCAGTTCATAGGGTTTATGTCAAATTAATTCCCATTGGGATACTAATAATTCAGATTATGCTAAACCAGCTGGGAGTTTGCCATGTTATTTTATTGTGGAATCTATATAATAGCTGCACAGTATTTATAGAAGTGCATACTGAAGGATAAACATCCCTCTCACACAAGATGTAAAGGGTCAGATTTCCTGTAAAAATATATAATATGAAACTTCAGCTCAGCAGTTGGTCATACTGTAAGAAGGGGATCTGCTAAACGTTGGTATTTAACTCATTATTTCATGAGAAGTAAGTGAACAAGAAAATAATGAAAAATAGATTAATTTCAGAGCCTTGTATTAAATAACATACATTTCCATTTTTCTGAAACGTTGAATTTTCTTTAATATGTTTATTTGGTAAAGACTTTCATAGCTTTGTGCAAAGGAATACAGTATAAAAACAACACTGCATCTTTCTACTAACAGTTGCCAATCTGACATCTGCATTATATGCTTTTAATGACAGTTGTAGTTACTGCTGGTCCCAAGTACCCTGAACACACATCTACCAGCTGAGATGATTTTAGCTATGGCTACAATAATTGGATTCACCATTGTGGCAGACGTTACTGGAAATATGCTGGTGATTTTGTCAGTCCTAAGGAACAAGAAGCTAAGAAATACATGTGAGTGAAATATCAGACTTGACTCCTTTTTTGCATATAATTCTAATTAATGTGACAAGGTGCAATGTAACAATCTCACTACTGATATAAAAATGCAGAATATTTGAAATCAACCACAACAGTGGAACCACCAGCAAGGTGCCACAAGTGACTCGTAGAATTTGTCAGTACACATAAGCTGTTGATATTGGTGTGTTAGGAAATAATAGCATTGCGTATACCAAGTATAGATTACATTTCTCTTGAATTTGTATACGCTTCATAAAATTTTGAAAATCAAGATTAAATTAAAACTGCAAGATGTCTTTAAGAAAAGTTTGTGGTAGCAATGGAAACAGTGAAATACTTGCTGGAAACGTTTTATTGTACTTTCACACACCAAATACAAAGATCCATGCAACCATTATTAGTGACATTGTTCTCTTTTGCTGTGAGAAAACATTTGTAACATTTTTCATTTATTCAATTACATGTGCGAATTTGTAGTCACAAGTAGTCAGTTACTATAATCAAATTCAACCCCATAACTATACCAAATCCCTTATGCAAAAAAAGAGATAAAAGCCTGAGTATGCTAATCAAAACAAAAACTCAGACTAATCTACAACACT
>NC_056741.1:516380017-516591565 GCF_019279795.1 Protopterus annectens
GATGCATTACTGATATTGTAGTGTGTTGCACTTTTAAAGGTGGTGGATGCTGCAGTCCTGAGATCCTGAGAATGCCCTCTAACTACCTACTAACTATCAACCTGTTATCGGTTTGCCATCCATTCCCTATTGCAATATTACTAGCTTATCATTTTTTAATGTAACATGAGCAATTTATTCCTCAAGGGCAATAGGCACTTTATTTATAGATGAAACAATGAAATATAAAGTTGTTTGCTAGCAGCAACCTCTTCATTAGTTACAGATCTCTTTAATGTGGAATTATTTAGATGACTTTTACATCTGCAGAGATTGTGCATGTTTACTGACACTGGTGGATTGTAGAAGGTTGAGTAGACTTTTATGATGGAAATGTTCTGAATTGGGCAGGTTTGTCATTATTGGTGCATGTATTTTGTTTCATTGTTTGCTGGAAAAATATTCAAAACAATAAAGTTAAAATGTCCTCTAACAACTGTACTGTATTATACAAGGAATATAATTCAATACAATCAGGAAGATGTATCAAAGAACACATGTATGTTTCATGTGCAAGGGGCCTATGATTTGAAAACAGCCCAAAGTTAATCTTTATATGCCACTGGCCAGATGTATTTTCTTTGAATGTGGGTTTCAATGCTATTTCAATCAATGTGAGTTTCAAGGCTAGAGAAGTTTTAATACTAAGTCTGTTTTAATTGTAAGACTGTATTGCTTTATTTAGCAGATGTCTATTAGTGTTTGTGCTGTAAAATGTAAAATAAAACTTTTAAATGAAATCCAAATCATCGTAGTAGTAAAGCAGTATGCACATTACTGTGTTTATTGTAAATGGGGTGAAATAGCCAAGTAATGGGACATTGGAATGGCTGCAGGGGGGTGGCCCCATTCAACCATGATTTTGTGAGGAAGGAAGGGTGGAAAACTCAAAGACAACCCCGGCTGAACTATACCTCTCAACTGTCCAGATTTTCACCGAATTAATACATTTGTGCTTCTTATTTTTGTTTTTTTCCTTATAAAATTTGTGATTTTCTGGCAAATAATTTAGGAATGAAGTCACTAAATAATGACAGACTTGAATGTTTCAGACTTCCTACCCTTCAGAAAAATGCATGCTAAAGTAAGACCTGTTATTCTATCAACTGTCTAAGTTTATACAACAGCAATTGTTAGTACTGTCTGTATGTTCCCCCAATATATTCGGCCTTGTCCAGATTTCCTGCATTAAAAGGTTGAGAGGTACGTGCAAATAAATCAATTTATAGAATTAGGTATATCTAAACCTCTCAACTGTCCCTGACTTTGGCTCAAAATGTTGCTCTCTCCGTAATAATCCCTCTGCAAAATGGCAATTTTGGAAGAAAATATAGAGGGTTTCCTCTCTCTCTCTCTCTCTCTCTCTCTCTCTCACTATTTTCCCTATTAGAGGTCATCACAGCATTTACAATTAAGGAATAATTGTAATGATTAGAGTTATAGATTACTTTTATTTCAGAAATGCATGTAGATTATCTTATTTTGTCAGCTACTTAACTTAACAGTACTAATATTAAAAAGTGTCCCTTCTGTGACAGGTTTCCAGCTGTATTGTGTGGCTATTTTATATTTTTGCATCATATTTTTGGTCCATTTTTCGTAAAAGTTTGGTTTTCTGGCAAATTAGTAGCAAATCATTAAAGATTGAAGTTAGAAAATAATGACAGACATTTGAGTTTCAGATTTCATACCCTTCAGAAAATTCATAGTAATGCAAGACCTACTATTCTATTATATTTCTACATTTATAACAGCAATAGTTAAAAGTGGCCTTATTTTTGGGCCTTTGTCCCATTTCTATTTATGGCTTTGTACAGATTTCTTGCTCCAACATTGAGAGGTATGACAGATGTGTCAGGGCCATCACCATCAGCCAGAGACATTTCAAATTGTGACTTGCATGTTGCAACTCACTCCCCCATGTAGTGAGTCTGGATTTGTCTAAGCAAGGCAATGATCAGTTATGCACTGTAAGTGTGAAGAGTATTCCCCCATCCAAGGTAGACACAAGTACTACAGTGGCATTTCATCTGTCCTTGATTTTGTAGAATGTTCTGGTTTTCTGTCATATTTTCATACTTTTGATTTATGCTTCTTATAAATCTGAAAATGCATGTTGTTGCATTGCCTGTTGCTCTGTGTTTAAGTAGCAATGCTGCAATGACCATCAGGTAAACCTGTCTGAGATTGTAAGATGCAAGTAAGCTTTATTAAGCATACTGTTAAAGAATTACCAACATTGAAAGCCTTTTTTGTTGTTGTCATGCAGAGGATATTTTCATAACTAGATAACGTATAAGCCTTAGGTATTGAAATGCATATGACATATGATATTTGTAATAAAGGACAGGATTACAGTATTTTCAGAAGCTCACTACATTTGTTGGAGACTTGCAGTCATAATTGGTAACATAAGATGTTTTGTGAATACTCTTTTGGCACCAAAATGGCTTATAAATAGGGTAATTAACTGTTAATTGATATTCTGATTAAGTCCACATCCTTGTGGATGAAAGCGCTTAATCTTGTATTGGTGAATTAAAGAATCTAGCAAAAGGCTACTGTCTTGAAGGGTGCATTTTTTTCAGTGAATCCTCTTCTGTTTGGATGTGTCATGTGTTTTATTTTGGACTTTTTTGTTTGTTTGCATGCTCAGCATGTGATTTACTCTTATAGATTATGTTAATAAAGAAAATAAAGAAACACTCATTGGCTTAGATATAGAGAAAGCCTTTGATTCCCTAAATTGGGACTATGTATTCAAAATCCAAATGATATTTGAATTTCCTGCATCCTTTGTTCATCTCCTAAAGAATATATATACAAATAATTTAGCATATGTTAAGTTAGGTCCCTTTACCTCTGAATCTATACATATAACAAAAGGCACTAAACAAGGATGTCCTATGTCACCAATTCTATTTGCTCTGGCTATTGAAATATTGGCAGATTCAAGTTGTAACAATATAAAAACTAAAGGAACAGATGTTTATAAAAAAATACAATTCTAAAGTAAGGCTATTTGCTGATGACATATTAGTAACATTATCTAATACAAAAAAAGACATTAGAAGAATTAGATATATTAATTGACAAATTTCACATGACTTCAGGACTCCATTTCAATGAATCAAATTTTTTTATTTTTTTTTTTATTTTTAAATAAAACAAAAACTGCAGACTTAGGGGGATCACATCATAGGGAAACAAGAATATACATTAAAATATCTAGGAACTGAGTTACACAAGGATAATAATGAATTAGTCTCAAAAAGCTACAATAATATCATCAATACAATTAAAATCACCGTGGAAAAATGGAACAAAATAATATTAGCATTTGAAGATAGACTACAGTTAATAAAAATGGTTTTAGTGCCCAAGATCCTATATATAGCCTTGGCAATACAACTGTTGCCAGGAAGGAATATACTTAAATAAATACATTCATGCCTAATAACAAATGGTTTCCCAAAAGATATAGATTAGCTTTAATACATCATATCAGACCATAGAAAGAGGGAGGATTAAACTTTCCTGATATAGAAACATATATAAAAGCATCAATATCTAAAACAATCTCAGACTGGATAAGTCCAAATTACTCTGCAAATTGGAAATAATTATTAACTGCAATATCAATAAATCAATTTGATTTACAAAAAAAAATCGCAAATAACAGATGATAACAATTTGCAATGGCACATATGTATTAGTATGCAATATAACATAGCTAAACCCACTAAAACTCATATGATTAATTATTACATTGACTCATTTAGGAAAATTATTAATGCAAATATAGATTTAAAAATCTGATTTGATGTTTTAACACCATTTATAGTCACAAAGAATATATAGAGAAATTATTAATTTCTGGGAACAGAAAGGATGTGTTTGTTGGCTCCAGTGTATCAAAGAACTAAAAGTTTTAGATATGTAAGTAATAAAAACAACATTAAAAATTCCACAACAGTACTGGCTAACTTTACATAGTATTTTGTCATATTTGCAAGAGTTAAGTAGAATAATTAACTATTCTTCATTTAAAGAAATACCTACATTTACGAAATACATATATGAAATCATATATAATGACTTTGACATGGGAAACAGTATTTCAAAATTTTACAAAATAATGATAAACTATAAAACAACACCCAAAACCTCATATTGGAGATACATAACAAAAGGACACTCAATGCAGTTAACTGAAGATATTAAAACAAATATGTTATTAGCGATAAAATATACATCCTTTACACAATTCTGGAAAGTTTTTAATTGGAAATGCTTGCACAGAGCATTCTTAACCCCAGACAGAATCAGTAAAATTAGTTTGCCCATAACAGGAATATGTTGGAGATGTGAGCAAGTACACAATGCAGATTGGAAACACATTTTCTTTTATTGCGTTAAAATTAAGCCATTTTTGGAATGGTATTAATAACTTTCTACAAGCTTTATTTAATGAATCATTTTTATTTAATTAAAGCTCTTGTATTATTAAATATGAACGGAGGCCCTCATTTGAATATGTCAAACATTTATCTAGTATGGACTATACTTGCAATTTCAAGGAAGTGTATAACAAGAAGATGGAATACAAACACAATACCAACTTTGGAAGACTTCTACAGCCTACTGAAGACCACAGCATTATCGGAAAGTAAAATTAAAGAACTAAGAATTTATCCAATGCCATTTATCAACAACCCTTGGTGAAAAGTCCTATAGTTGATTGACACTATACAGTAATTGATCAGACACTCTGATAATGCATTGGACATACTTATAAAGTAACTGTATACATTAAGATCTATTATAGTGTCAGGCTAATGTAAATAGTGCACATAGTTATTTAAGATGTTATGTATAAATAACATAGAATTCATCCAAATGTATTTGAAAAATAAAAAATAAAAATTGAGAAAAAAGAATACTGTTTTAATATTCCTTAAATTTATTTATTATAGATATGTATTTAATTACCATCTGTTAAGCACACTTAAAATATTCCAAAGCCTGTATTCAATGCAAAACAGCAATGCATAAGTGCTTCTACACAGACAGTGCTTTCTTTAGTTAAATAACTATAGAAACCATTATTTGTCTGAAAGCTTTTATTACATTTTCTGGTTCACACTCACATTTGGAAAGCAGTTGCTGTTATGCATTTGAGCTGGAGTTTATTTGTAGCGTTTAAAAGAGTTTCATGTACATCTAAAATATTTCTGAAACCATCCTGTTAGCTTGCAATAAGCATGCTCATAGTTTAATCACTCAGAATATGCTGTGTGTATGTGTTTGCGAGTGAGTGTATGTGTGTGTGTGTGTGTGTGTGTGTGTGTGTGTGTGTGTGTGTGTGTGTGTGCGTGTGTGTGTGTGTGTGTGTGTGTGTGTGTGTGTGTGTGTGTGCGTGCGCGCGTATAAATAAATTGAGGCTTCTTAGCATGTATTCACCAATATTATTTCTTCTGTTAACTACATGTACTACCACAGCATGTAGTGTCTTATTTCTTGTTAAATTAAATTGGTTTCTAGGAGTCTATCTGCTATAATAACAGTATACAGCTGTAACCAATGATCCTCAATTTAATAATTTTACCTCTGGCTGCAATTCACTTGCTCCCACCTTTACCAAATGGGCTCAAAGCCATATGGAAAATTTAATTGAAACTGGAAAATATAGGAGTTGTGAACTTGACTATTCATACTAAAATTTAAAAATACAATTGAATATGTTTTGTAAGCATCCTTATGGTCTTGTTCATAGGTTCATAAGTTCATAGGTTCACACTAGGCTATCTGCCCTAGGGCATTTATAAGCCTAGCCAGAATGTGTTTGGCTTTCGCCACCCATTTTAAATTTATTTTGCTATGCCCTTTTTCGAGGTTAGTATACTGTGCCTCTGTCTAACAGTGACACAGAAGTGATACCCGGGGTAAACCTACGATCTCCCATCCACTCATCAAGATTCCTCTTGAAGAGAGTCAATGAGGGACTCTGCCTAACCTGGACTGGGATTTTATTCCAGAGTGAAGGGAGCCTCTGGGTTATGAATCTGTCCCTCCAGCATGTCCTATTTATTTCAGTGCTGAGGTTCAAGTCTCACGAGCGCATAGCTCAATGGGATTTGGATTTTCTGAGGTGCAGCATGTCCATTAATTCTGGGTTGGACATGGCTTTATATGTGAGGCACAGATCGCATCTGAACAGGTGGTATGCCACTGAGTAGAGCTGGAGTTTCTTTAACCAGGCAGCATATGGCATCTGTTTGAGCCCTTTGATCCTCTTGGTGAGGTACTTTTGGGGTCTTTCCAGTTGCTGCAGGTGTCTGGTAAGGTACATCCCAAAAGGGGCATTGTACTCAATTATGGGCCTGATGAGGGATGAGTAAAGAGGCACGATGACGTCCCCTGATCTAGATGTGAATCCCTTCATGATTAGGTGGGCTATATAAAACGTTTTTCTAACCACTTTGGCCACGTGGTTGTCAAATGAGAGATTGCTATCAACTTGGGTCCTCAGGTCCCTAATTACTTCTTCTGTACTTAATGGATTACCACCTATGTGGTCATTTGTGGGCACTTTGTTTTTGCCAAAGGGGATGACTATACACTTTTTGGCATTTAGCTTGAGGCCATGGCTCTGGCACCAGTTGTCTGTTTCTATGAGGCCCTTTTGGAGGATGCTTGTGTTGGCTGGAGAGTCGATTATGGTGCCCAGTTTGCAGTCATCTGCGAACTTGGTCAGCCACAGTCCTTCCGTGTTGGCCTGTACCTCCGAGAAATATATACCGAACAAGCGAGGTCCCAGGACTGAGCCTTCTGGTACACCACTTGTAACTGGTTTGGAGTCTGACATGGCTCCAGCAATTCTAACCATGTGGGTTCTGTCCTTGAGCCAGTTTGCAATCCATCTAGTGACATAGGGGTTTATATTTAAGCTGGTGAGCTTATCTATAATGCCCGAGTGGGGTATTGTATCGAAGGCTTTTGCGAGGTCCAGGTAGGCTGTGTGGACCACCTTCCCCTCGTCAATGGCCTTGGTGACTGTTTCAAACAAATCAACCAGGTTTAAGAGGCAGGATCTGCCCTTAACAAAGCCGAACTGGGTAGGATCCAGTGTTTGTAGGTCCCCAATATCTTTATTTATGCGGTCCATAATGATCCTTTCCATAACTTTGCAGACCAAGCTAGTCAGGCTTATGGGGCGATAGTTTCCAGGATCCGTTGAGGCACCACCTTTATGGAGAGGGACCACTGTTGCTATACGCCACTCTTTGGGCACATATCCTGTAGTAAGGCTGAGATTGAACAGTAGTTTTATGTTTGGGTTTAGCTCTTCTTGGAGTTCATGTAGGACACAGCCCGGGACACCGTCTGATCCCATTGATGCTGTGTCTTTTGCTTTGGAGAGGGCGGCTCTTACCTGAGCATCTGAGAAGTCAGGGGGGCAGCACTCTGCTGGGATAGATATTTGCCCTTTTGGTGGGGAGTGGGGGAGAAGTTTGCGCTGAACCTGTTAGCTAGGATGTTGGCAATGTCTGTGGGTTCGGTGTATTTTTTGTCATTTTGGACTAATTCTGAGCATATCTGGGAATTACCACCCAGGTTCCTAACATAACTAAAGAAAGCCTTGTGATTATCCTTAGTGTCCTCTGCAATTTTTCTCTCGAAGCTGGCCTTAGACAAGTTTATGTGTGCCTGTAGTTTTTTGCTAATACTGATCAGTGATGCCTTCCCTTTTTGGAATTTTGGTCTATCATGTAGTAGCTTCCTCCTTCTATTGTATAGTTTGTTTATGGCTGGGGTCCACCAGACAGGACGTCTGCCTTTGGAGGATTGGGTCTTGGTTTTATTTGGGATCGCATGATCCATGCATTCCTGAAAGTGTTCATAGAATGCGTTTATAAAGGATTCTGCGGTCTGGGCTGTATTTTTCACAGGCCCAGGGGCTTTGAAGGATTCCACCTCAGTTTTGAGGAGTGCGAAATTTGCTTTAGAGAAGTTTTTCACTGTGGTTTTCTGGGCAAGGGGTGGGGTCGGGATGTGAATATCCAGTGAGATTAGTTTATGGTCTGATCTTACCAGTGAGGGATGCACTTCTGGTCTGGAGCATAGAGTCCCCATGTTGGTGAAGATCAGGTCCAGTATTTTTTCCCCTCTTGTGGGAGTGGTAACAAGTTGTTCCATAGCATTTGAGTTTATAAATTCTAGGAACCTTTGGGCTAGGGTGTTGGAGCTAGAGTAATGCTCCCAGTCTATGTTTGGGTAGTTGAAGTCGCCCAATATAATGGTGTTTGGAGAGACCTTCATATTTTCCAGTGTTCTCAGGAACGCCGAGTGAGGTTCCTGGGTTTGGGAGGGTGGTCTGTAGCAGGCTATAAACTGGAAGGCAGTTTTACCCACTGTTAGTTGCACATGGATAGTCTCTGATGCTTCGTGCTTTGCCACCAACCTGGAGGTGTGGGTATCTTTGATGAATATCGATACTCCCCCTCCTTTTGTGGTTCAGTCCAAGTTTTGGGGCCGAAAAGCATGGTATGAGGTATAACCTGGTAGTGCTGGTGTGCTCTTGGGAGCCCTGAACCAGGTTTCTGTTACTGCACAGATATCGATGTTCTCCATGCTAAGGAGAGTTTTGAGTGCGTGCATCTTGAGGTTTAGACTTCTGGCATTGAGTAGCATTACTCTTAGTTTCTTATCCCTTGTGATACCTATGGAGGTGGGTTTGTCTTTTGAGCCTTGCCTAAAAAAGGCACTATGGGGGTAGCAAGAGCCTTCGCCAATATCTGAAAGCCCAGGGGTGACAGGTGCAAGCCGTCCCTAATGAAGCATCGTGGCTTGTCGAGCATATCATCCCAAACTGACAGGCATTGGATCCCCTTTGAATGACACCAGTACTTAAGCCAATTGTTGAAATTGATCATCTTGTCTTCATATTGTGGCATCATTCTTGGTGAGGGTAAGATGCTACTCAAGGTCAGGGTCATACTGGCCTGGGCTACATGCTCAGAGAGCTCCTTTATGTCTGTTTTCATGTAGTCCAGGGAGGTACATCTCAGGTCATTCACACCAGCATGGACAATGACTGAGTCATATTTGTACTTGCCTTGGAGTGACCTGAGTGCTTGTGTTATATGGCGGATCCTAGCGCCCGACAGGCTGCTCACCGTGACCCTCTCCTTGTTCAGCCTGCTGAGCGGGACGTCAGTGTGCCTGACGATAGAGTCACCTATTACAAGTGTATCAGGTGTTGTTTAGTCTTAAGGGCTGTGACTGTTCGGCACACTGGCTTTGTGAGATATGTGTTGCACGTGTTTTGTTTTGGGGTAGCGGCTGCTTGGGTGTCTGCTTTGGAGGTCTCTGCTGCTTCGGCAGATCTTTATTTAGAGCCTCCGAATATGTTTTTGTGTGATTATGTGTTTGGTTTGCTGTCGTGGTAGGTCTATGTGAGACTGGAATTGTAGTGAGTGTGGTTTCCTTCTCCTCCTGACTGGTTATGCCAGTACTGAGTTGAGAGAGCTTAGCCTCCAGTTTGGCTATATGGTTGCATCTCTCACATGTGTTGGAATTTGTTGGGAGGAGGAGAGGGTTGTCTGTGTACATGAGGCAGTTGCAACATTGCCTCAAGATTCCCAGATTTACCAGCTGGACTGGAGAGGAGATTGACAACTGACCTTTGGACATGCTAGAATAATATTGGGAATTCCTTAATAATTGAAAACCAGGGCCAGTGGGGAGTGAGGGTGTAGTGCTTTTAATTTTTAGTGCTGACTTATATAATTGCTTTAGTGAGCAAGTGCCAGGTAACTTAAGTGCAATGTGTTACAAATAACTTAAATGCAAAAACGACAAACAGTAACTTTCTTTCAAGTGAAACAAGGAAATAAGTACAGTAAGCAATGCAGATATCACTAGTGATCCACAGAAGCGCTGAGAAGCCGCGTATTAGGTGGAATTAGAAATAACAAGCAAACAAACAACAAGCATATAAACAAAGCTAGATTCAGCAGGCCTGGATCTAGTCTATGCTACAGCAAACAAGGTGTACCAATTTCAGTAAGATACAGTTCAGATATTCAGGCACTATAAACCTTTAACCAGAAATTCCCAGCTCAGAAGGGCAGAGTCCAGCCTCTTCTCCCACAAGAGTGCAGACCACAAACCTTCTTAATGTAAAATAACTGGCCTGAAGCCCAAGTGCCTAAACCAGAACTAATACACTTTAAGAATAACAGACACTGGGCTCTCAATCAGCAGTTCCCAACTTAGAAGGATGAAAGCTACCTGCCCTGCCACCACAGTGCATGCCACAAACCTTCCTAATGTAAAACAACTGGTCTGAAGCCCAAGTGCTTAATCCAAAAGACTTAGAATGATAGCTACACTTTAATCAAGTTACTACCAAGCAGTAATAAATACAATTGAATACTTTAGAGAATGCCTGGATTAGTGCTCAAGTTACACAAACAAAGCTAGATCCAGCAGGCCTGAATCCAGTCTATGCCACAGCAAACAAGGCGCACCAACTTCGGTAAGAAGCAGTTCAGATATGCATGTACTATAAGCTTTTAACCAGAAATTCCCAGCTCAGAAGGGCAGAGTCCAGCCTCTCCTCCCACAAGAGTGCAGACCACGAACCCTCTTAATGTAAAATAACTGGCCTGAAAGCCCAAGTGCTTAAACCAGAATTAATACACTTTTAGAATAACAGACACCGAGCCCTCAATCAGCAGTTCCCAACCTAGAAGGATGTAAGCTACCTGTTCTGCCACTACAGTGCAGACCACAAACCCTCTCAGTGCAAAACAACTGGTCCGAAGCCCAAGTGTTTAAACCAAAAGGCTTAGAATGAGTTACACCAAGCAGTAATAAATACAATTGAGTACTTTTAAGATGATGCAAAAGTACTCAACTGCAGTGGGGATAGTCCCCAATAGTTGTGGGGACTATAAAGTGACTTTATTGAAGAGAAATGTCCTGAGGTAGCTAATTGTGACTTATTTATGACAGAAAAAGTATGTATTCATTTTGGGGGTTGAAAATGGATATATACTTTTGCTATAAAGATAAATACAGAAATGTTTGACCTGCATCTATATATTCATATGGTTTTATTTTATATACTTTCTTAACAGTAACACCACATGCTCTCTAGAATTTTATGCAGCAATTCAGCTTACTTTACAAATCAGCTATTACTTTCATATTCTAATTTAGTAGGATGCCTTGAGTCATTGTAGGCTATGTTAAAAATCACCTTGTCAGTTTTACAAATTCAGGATAAATGATCAATGTATACCAAATAGTTTCATGAACTATGCATTATTTACAAATGCCATTTGCTGGAAAAAATATTTGCTGCTTGGCCTGCTTTGAGAGGAGGGGAGTGGCAGCCAGGCAGAACTGCCATAGAGCATTTACCCTGTTGGAATGAAGGGGCAAATCAATTTTGACAGAGCAACCAGTGACAATTCCCTTTCCTTCTTTTCTTGTGCCTACTAGAGATCCTCCCTGTTTTCTCAGTGCAGCAGTCACAATGCTGACTTCCCCCTCTTGTTATTCACCAGGCTTTCCTGACCTGGGCTGCTTGGCTATAATTATGACAGGTCAAAGAAGGATGCATAACACTGTGCAGGACTGGCAATAACAGAAGAAAAACTGGCTGGAAGGAAGCACTCAGGTTCACAGTTTCTTCAAGGTTTAACGGCACAAAATAGTAGATAAGCAAAACCCCAAAAACGCTGATAACACTCCAAATACGTTTTTGTTCACAAGAACTTCATCAGAATAATAAATTACATAGCAAAGGCCCATTAAATAGTTCCCCAAATCAAAAAATGGCCAATAAAATAACAATATACAATTTAAAAAAAAAGTTTTAAAATTCCAGGTGCTGCCACCTGGTGTCAGACCATACTAATTACACCCAAAAAAACAATGGTAGAATTATGTATATAAACTGTGCATGTTTCTCATGCATGATATCTCATATAAAATCAATAAATATCTCAATAGTGTATAGATATAAAATAATGTTAATAAAGATACATATTTGTACTAATGAAGTGTACGTAAATGTATTTTTTATAAATAACTTGGCAGACCTGAGTTTTAGTAGAGGTGCTATTGAGATGTTCTCGTTTAACCTGGGGGTCCTGCTTGCATCTAGGATAATCTGCTACAATAATTCCCTATACTGAAGGATAGGCTCCCATGCACCCCCCTCACATCCTGAATAGCAACCTCTAAAACAAAAAATTCAAACCTTGCCTTTGGGCAGTTCAAAGAATGTTTATACAGAGCATTTTTGACATTAAATTTCTTAACATCATACATGTGCTCATAAATACGTCTTTTCAACTTTCTTTAAGTCTTGCCCACGTAAAAGGCTTCACAGGTCTTGCACACAACTAAATGTACTAGCCCACTAGTATTACAGTTACTAAAGCTTTTACCATATACCCATTTATTCCTACTTTTTAAAAATACCCGGTCAGTCTTAGAAATAAAATTGCACTGTCTGCATGCTCCACATTTAAAAGTGCCTTTTCTTTTAGTGGTATGTGCAGGCTTCTGTTTACCCCCACCCTCTAAGAGGTCTTTCAAATTTCTTCCCCTCTTATAACTGATCTTCAGGGGTCCCTTATCAATACCTTTGAGGTCCGTCAATGAAGTGAACCTATTCCATTCCTTTGTTATTGTGTCCATTACCATTTTGGAATCCAAATTAAAATCTAAAGTAAGAGCTTTAGAGTAAGCCGAGGGGTTAACTTCACTTAATACATGTTGGTTTGTGTCCAGTCCTTTACCCAACAATGGGTAGTACCTAGTGTGGTGTAAATTACTTACATAGGTACGACTGTCCACCAATAAATCCTTCAGGTAACCCCTTTGAGAAAATAGGCTTTCATTAAAGTCACACTCTAATGAAAAATCTACATCCTTCGAAGTCATTCTGGATGCTTGAATTAGCTGACCTTTGTAAATGTTTTTTTCCTGTATAAAAGGGTGGGCACTCAAAAAATGTAGATAGGAATGTGAAAACTTGTCTTTGTGAAATATTTTAGACTTAATGCCCTCCACAGTCTTAATTAGACTCACATCCAAAAAATCAAGTCTATCCATGTTTATAGAACTGATAAATTCCAAAAAGGTGGTAGTAGTGTCCAAATAGTTCGAATATTAATGTAGCTTCTCCATGGTATCAATCTGAAAAATAGCTATATCATCTAAAAATCTTTGGTAGTGGGACCAACAGTTACTATATACAGATTTTAAAACATATCTTTTCTCCCACCAAGATAGAAATGTATAGGTGTATGTTGGGGCACAATTTGCCCCATAGTTACGCCCTTGACTTGATGAAAGAATTCCTCCCCATAAAAAATGAAATTGTTTTTTAACACCATTTCCATCGGTTGTAAAATGACTAACAACTGGTCCATAGATGGACAGGCCTTATCTAGTAAGGCTTCTTCCAACCAGGCTAGTCCTAAGTCCTGGGATATAACAGTAAACAAGTCTTTAATATCAATCGTGACAAAAATAGTATTGTCAAAGCACTGGTCAGTTTTCATTTCCTTTAAAAAAATCCCAGGAATTTTTTAAAATGGTCTTTTCTGTACCACAAATTGACTTTAATTTTATGTCAAGAAACTTTGCTATGGATGCAGTCTTTGACCCTTCAGCCAAAGAAATAGGTCTTAAAGGGGGGTCCATAGGGTCCTTATGTACCTTAGGTATGCCAAAAATAGTAGCTATTCTGGGTTGAGCTACATGTAAATACTTATGGGTGTCCAGATCTATCAATCCGTCCCACAGTAAGTTATCAATGACCAAATCAATTTTTTTATATGCAACAAAAATCTAATTTCTGGACACCCTCCTGTATGTACTGGAATCCCCCAAAATGTCTAACATCTTGCCTTCATAAATAACATTATCCATCAAAACGGACCCCCCTCCTTTATCAGGTTTCATGAAACGCACATTTTGGTTCTGTTTAAGTTCCTTTAAGACCAACCATTCCCCAGTCATAAGGTTATATTTAAACCTATAGGGGGAAGCACAAATAGCCTGCCTTAATTCTTTTTCTACTACCATTTTCAAAATTTTTAATTTGGGGGTGTAGAGGTGGGTTGAATTCAATTTTTCCTCTTTAAAATCTCTGAATTTTTCTCTTTACCTGTACCATCGAACATAACTCCAAAATTTAACTTTCTCATAAAAGTCAACATCTATAATCACTTTTGTCAGGTCACATTTGTTATTAGGAATAAATTTAAAACCCCGAGCTAAAAGATTAAAGTGGTCCACATTCAAGTCTATACCACTATAGTTAAAAATATTATAATTGCTAAAAGAATATTTGTTCTCACACCTAACTATATTCTGAGTGGGTAAAACTAAAGTGGGTAAAACTAGAATCTCCCCCTCCCCCCAGGCTCCTCTGTTCCCCCTCCAAGTAGGGTTTTGGAAGTATTGGGGGCCTTTCTGATTCATAAGTCTCTCAGAGCGATGGAGGGGAGGGAATTCTAAAGGGTCATAGTTAGTCCCTTCTTCACTTTGTTCTCCATAATTTACCTCACTGCCAAAATTATACTCACTTTACATTTCACCAGTCTGACACTGCACATCTGCAACAAGCCACTGGGGTTGTCCCCAGCTTTTACACTATGGATAACAGCCAGAGGACATTGTAGTATCCTTCTCTTCTGTGGCCACCTAGCTATCCAGACAGCAGCAAATCAATCAACAAGTAAATAAGTTCCACACCCTCGCCCCTTTCTGCATGTGCATAGATGAAAAAAAATTGTGGTGACCCTCTTATCTTGCCAAATTATACTGAATCAAAATCTCTCAGAGATGGGCTACAAAATAACAGTAATGAACTATCCATTGCCTTAGGGTTATCTCTCTTGTCAGCACCTCCATAACTTGCACTAAACTTAACATGGATCATGCCACTGTGCATCCCCTGGATATGGTCATGTTGAAATAACATCAACTGTGTACATGCCCAAATGGCCCTACTTATTTGCAAACCATAATAAGTGAAAAAATAAGTCCTCCACTGGTTTCGTAATTCCTGTATCCTAGAATCACCAGATAATGTAAATCACATCCTCTTGGAATGTATTAGACAGTATTAACAGGTTTGCTTGCTTGTGGAGCCTATCACAGAAAACACTGTGAAACAGTATATGGTAAATTAGCCAAACTAACCATAACTCTTTAATAGAAAGAAACCATGATGGTATTCTGCTAGATTTAAACAGGAAAATAAAGAGTACCGCTACCCTACTCACAATATCTCTTATAACTGATAAAGCTTATCACACAACCCATGATATAATAGGACACCATAAGAAAACTCATGTAACATTCTTCAAGAGCTAGATGGTCAGGATAGTCTAGTAAGAGAGTAACTAACTTCAGGCTTGAAGGGGGAGATATTTGGCAACTCTGAATGTAAGCCACAGAAGGAATCTGATCCCTTAAGATACCAAAAGGAGGCCTTTCACTTCCCTGGCTGCTTCATCACAATACTATACTCTTATCAGTGAGGTATTATTGCCTCTACAATATTTCAGCCATGCTTGTACCACAAGCTAGGAACAGCTTTCCCACACTAGAATGTGAGAAAACAAAGAAAATCTAAATATGATCAAGTACATTTCCCTGCATTGAGAGTTCAACTGAGTTTAAATTTGGGTCCTGTCTAATCATCCTGATTCCATTAGCAAACCCTTGGACTGCCAAGCATCAGTTTAAAACTTTATCTGCCTATTGCGTCAGGCTGCTGATGTTGCTGCTAGGTACTTGGGCCTTGAGCACCTTGATTGTCCCCCAACTAAACAGTCAACCACCTGTCAATAATTAATGCAAGAGATGGACCTCCCATCCCAAGCATACCTTAAATAATTTATCATATCCTTCAGAACCCCGTTTCCCAGTTTCCATATGTCAAGGTATTGTCTCATCATCAATCAATATAACTACATGCTTAGCATCTGCAAACTATGTAATTTTACCCATACTTGTCTCCTTCAAATGAGACTCACAACCTGCCAAGCCAGTGTGACAGTTTTCCACATGTGGTTCAGCCATACCTGCTTAAGACTGGTATCTGGATCCTCTGGCCCATATGGAGTACAAAACTGAATACCTTGGTAAGCATACTAAACAATTGAGAAACTTATCCACCTGCTAGCACCATAAATGTTCTAGTAAAATGATAATGGACTGAAAAGACCTGGACTCTCAAGAAAGACTGCAAGTTTTACCTATTTATTCATTTACTCATAATTTCTTCCTGCAGTCTCATTGCTTCTATAGCTATAAGGAATCCAGTAGTATAAAAACTCATATCTTCACATCACACAGTCCTATTCACCATACCTCTCAACTGTCCCAGTTTTTGTGGGAAGTCCCTGATTTTAGCTCATGTTTTTTTTTTCTGTCCCTACTAAAACTGGCAAATTTGAGACAAAATGTGTTAGATTACACTTAATAATGACAATATCTATAGTTATATGGGTCTTTCTTCAGAAATTCATGTTAATTCACATTATTTTATTCTATCAACTTCTAAGATTAATAGTGATAATATTTTGAAAGTGCCCCTAATTATTTCTGGATTTTCCCTGATTCTAGTGGTTAGAGGTCAACAGCTATGCTACTTACACTAGGTCAGAGGTCAAAATCTATTCCAACAAATTAATAAAACAAGATGCAGGGGAAAATTTGCCACATGGCACCCTTCCTTTCTCTGGGACAAGCAAAGATCTCAGTTTTGGTCTGTTTCTTGTAGTCTTTCTTGTTTCCAGCAAATTGTTGAGCTGGATGTCGCTAAATGATGACAGACATTTGATTTTCAATGCTTCATAACATTCAGAAAATAAATGTCAGTGCAAACCAGTCATTGTATCCCCTTTCTAAGCTGATAAGAAAAACACTCTAGGTTCTGAGTCATTGTCTCCCATTATGCCAATGATCCCTTTACCATGGGGAGGAGGAGAAAGTCCCTTTTTCATTTTTTCTTTTTTCTTTTGGTCTGTCACTGGCTTTTTTGCACCAAGACGTTGGAGGTATGTATTAAAGTAACAGAGTCATCACCTCCACCAACCATGTTAAAAAAATACCTTAAGAGAGAATCAAACACCAGACCTGTCAGTCCCCCGACAAGGATGCTACCAACAAACCAGCCAAAGGAAAAGAAGCAAGCAACAAACTATTTTAATTAGGAAATTTATAAGCAAACAGATGTTAATTAACCACTGCCATGTGTCATTATGGCCACATAATTAATGTTAATGTTAATAATACTACTATTCATTGAACTAATTCAAAACTAACAAAACGCAATGAGTGAACAATATTAAATTATTGCATAGCAAGCACAAAGATTCAGTATCAGAAAAGTTACAAAAAGTTCAGATCAGAATAAAATGCAGAATGGACCACTCATTTTTGGTACTTACTTCTCTGAAGTTAAGGCCAATGTCAGCGACCTCTGGCTGACTGAATTTGCAATTGATTGCAAATTAGGAGCTGTCACTGAATCCCACATTGACAGAAATGTTCTCCAGGAAGGGCTGACACACACAAACAACTTATATCAGAGCCAAGAACTAAAACTATATACCAAGAAATGCATAATAGTATCCTTTAGGAAGTCATACAGCCCTTATAACTATCATATTAACAACACACCTCTTAGATCTGACCCAATAGTCAGGGACTTAGGGACACGCATAGACAGTGATCTAGCCTTTGAGCCTCACGTGTCTACAGTATTGAGAAAATCATTCTATTTTGTGCAACTTATAAACAGAGGTATGGTATCTAGGTCTGAAGAAGTCATTGTTCTACTGTATTCGGTATTTATCAGACCTATCATTGAGTACAATGCCCCCTTTGGTATGTACCTAACCAGGCATATCCAACAAATGGAATGTCCACAGAGGTTCCTCACCGAAAGAATACAGGATATAAGTAGCATGTCCTATGCAGACCCCCCTCAAGGCTCTATCCCTGTATTCTGTCTCCTACAGGCTGTTGAGGGGGAGATCTATGTCTGACATACAGGGCATTGAAATTCCCACTCTGATGAACCTCCTGCATATCTGCAAAACAAACAGCACCAGAATTACCCATTCTAAAGACTTAAACTTTGCCTGTGAGATAAATAGGACCTGCTAGACAGATGGGTATATAGCCCGGCGACTACCCAATCACTGGAACAGGCTCTTCATTCATGCGAAGCAGAGTTCCTCCCTAATCCAATTCAAGTGTAACTTGGATAACTGGATGGAGACAGGAAATTCATCCCTGGTTTGGGACCTATGTCTCTAATGGACACAGGCAGCCTGTAAATGTTTCATCTCCCAGGCCCCTGCTTGTAAATGTTTCATCTCCTGAGCCCCTGATTACACTTATCAAGGATACCAGAACTTGTCAGAGATTTGCGATGCATGGCTAGGCTTAAAAAGGCCCTTGTGTCGTTAGCCGATGAACCTAATACATTTTCCATAACAAGAACAAAAATTCAGAAAAATATTAAAAAGTTCAAATCACATAAAACATAGGAGTCCATCTGTGAAATAATCAGATGAGTCGAACAAATACAAGAGCAATGAGTCGTTCCATTACAAGTTGTACATTAACAGATGACTTTAGTCGTAGTTTATCAGTAGCATACTAGAAAAACAATCAGTAACAAACAAGCTGATAAAAAGATGAAATATACCATATCTGCAGACTGCAGATAGTGGGGGTTGGTTTTACATGTCTGAAAACAAAGTTGAAAAATTGAATGTCATCAAGACGTCTTATTTTTTATATATCCTGTGAGTCTCCTTCAGTAGAAAGTTTAAGGTGAGGACTCTGGTTTATCTAGGGTCTTTTGTTTGTTGTTGGTATTTTGGCTTTTCTGTGTACCCTTTTACCTTTTGTCATGAATGTTACCATGTAGGATATCACAAAAAAGGACTTTAGCATGGTAGTGCACACAATGTCAACAGACATTTTTTTCAAAGGCTTAATGATAATTTCAAGACTGCCTCAAGTTTAAAAAGATTTTTAATTAACATGATCTACCTCAACACTTTATGATTAATCAGCTCTATGCAAAACTAAAGAAGACAAAGCATGCAAAATTGTTTTTAATTTTCAAACTGTGTTCCAGATTCTCTTTTAGAGCACTATTCAAGTATTAACTAAATGGACACTGTGTGTCAAGTAGTGGTGTGAATAATCCAAGAGGAATTTAATATAGCAATAACCCACGCCTGGGTGTGGGTAATGCTAAATTTACTCACAGTTGGCGTGGTTTCAAAGCCAACCGTGGGTAAATTTAGCATTACCCACACCCAGGCGTGTTATTGCTATTATATTATTTTTAAGAAAAGAAACTATTACTTTTCTTAAATAATGGCATAGTATAATGCCTGTTTACTGCCCTTCCGCAGATGTCTGGCATCGCGGCAGTTCTGATGTACTGCGCGCTGCGCAGTACACCAGAGCTTTTTAGCTATGTTAAATGAGTTTAACATAGCGAGACAGTTTTAAAATATATTTTAAAACTGTCTCGCTATGTTAAACTCATTTAACATAGCTCTCGCTGTGTTAAATGGGTTTAACATATGAGACATTTTAAAATAAGCAATGGAGATCTCGCTTATTTTAAAGTTGTCTCGCCATGTTAAACCCATTTAACATAGAACGACAGTTATACTAAGGGAAAAGTCCGACCAGACCTTTTTCCCTTAGTATAACTCGATTTACAACGAACACGCTGGCCAATCAGCGTGCACGTTTTGGGGGGGGTCATGGTATAATATGCATTTCACTTCCTGATTTGTTGCTCGACTCAACTAAAAATACCTCTTTATACAACAAATTACATCACTATAATATTCTTCTATGGACTTCCAGGACTCTGCATTTAGAGAACACATTAATCACATCTTATTTGCCAGATTTTAGAAGTTGACTCAAGTATTGTATAAATATCTTATGAAATATTTTATGAAGATTTTTAATTTATGAATTTTTCATTTTGGGACTTCAGTTTACATTTCAGTGTGAATTCTATTATGTTGTAAAATTCTATTGAATAGTAACTAAAGTAATATGAATTAACTCAGAAATTACTATGTAGCAACATAGAGGTAAATCTTAGATATAACACTGATAGCTATTAAAATGCAATGGACTTTGTTTTAAAGAGGAAGTTTGTCTAGCAAAGTCTAAAACAAAAATGCTGTTTGTTTTTATTTGCCCTGTGTAAACAAAATATTATTCTGTAAAACAAAGCCTTAATACACATCTGTGCTCCTCAGATAATCACACATTTTGGACTGAGAACATGGCAACATTCATGTGGCTGTTACTAAATGTATAAACACAACAATCATAATATCAATATCAGAACTCTTAGCACTATTTATTTTCTTGCAGGTAACTACTTTGTTGTCAATCTGTCAGCTGCGGATATTGTTGTAGCGTTATATCCTTATCCAACAACTTTGATAGCCATACTTAATGGAAAATGGATACTGGGAGAAGCTCACTGTACAGCAAGTGCAGCTGTAATGTGCATTAGCTGCATTGCATCTGTTTATAATGTAACTGCAATTGCAATTAACAGATATTGTTGTGTCTGCCATAACCGCATCTATGAAATCCTGTACAACAGAAGGAACACATGCTACATTATTTGTAGTATATGGATACTATCAGCTATTACATCAGTTCCATTGATAGTTCTAAACATGCTTCAGTATGATCCACTTGTATATTCTTGTAATGTATTCAGGCCTGCAAATGCAACATGTACTTTAATTATTGAGGTATTTCACTTTCTAGTAACTATAGTTATAGTATTATTCTGTTATATTAATATCTGGGTACTAATCATAAAAGTCAAATATCGTCTTAGACAGGACAGAAAGGAAAGGTTAAAAGTTACTGAACTACGCCAGCTATTTTTAATGTGTTTAATGCTAGCAATTTTTTGCCTTTTTTGGGGACCATATAGTGTGCTTGGCTTTGCAATTGGTTTAAACCCTATAAAGGCACTTCAGCAAATATCTCATACTACATTTATTGTTTGCCACTATCTTGCTTGTTTTCACAGCTGTGTGAATGCAGTTATTTATGGAATTTTCAACCAAAATTTCCGGAATGAATATAAGCAAATCCTTCTTTCATTGTGTGTAAAGAGATTCACTTTCACCAGAAAAATATCAGACAGGGCAGAATTTGCCAAAAGCATTTCTACAATCTCAAACAGAAATTTAAGTTATAGAACAAAGTATGATGATTAATTTTCCATAAGAATTTAATATAGTTCAAACAGCAGAGACAAAGTCGTTACAACCAAAATCTTTGGTTACAAGAGCCAACATTTTTAATTGCCTAAATTCTATTACAGCTAACAGTTTTGGTGGTGATCTAAAGGAGTGTGAAATGCTATATGCTACTTGTTTTGTTAGCTTAAATGCCACTCATTGTAACAATTTTATGTATACTTCCTGCTCTTATGTTTTGATACCTGTCAAACGCAAAATACATCACCCAATGCCTCATGAAAGGAGTAATGTCCCTGTTGTGAACTTGGTACTATTACTTTTTTATTATGATAACTTAGATGTTATAGATGGTTTATTATTAGTCACTGATTAATGAATTAGTCACAGAGTATCCCTACTTGCACCAAACTCTTCACACTCAAGCTCTGTGTATCATAAATAAAACTTCTGCAAACTAAGAAAATGTGTTTTGTTCAATGTGTGGTTCACTAAGGGACGTCAGGTGATGTTGCAAGCCTCTGAAGATTTATTTAAATGTTTACGGATAATAATAGGTCTCAGTCACTTAAACAAGTTTTACTTATATCTTCAGCTATATGAACAGTTTTCATAGAAAATGGAAAAGCTGCCGATAAGTCAGGATGGTTTACTATTGCATTAGTGACTGAAATTTCGAATTCTGGAATATCAAGACCTAAAGATCATTATCCAAAAATGTTGAGGACCACAGGAGTGAACAGCTAGACTTGCATCCCTTCTGAACTCATGTTAACATTTGTTTCTTTGTCTATGCAGGTTGGAAGGTTCAATATTCAACATTGTTTACTCCTGTGGACCTCAACATTTTGGCTTACAATCTTTTTGGTCTCTTTATTCTGGAATTTGAAATTGTTTCATTTGCTCATGTAATAGTAAACCAATCTAGACTATCAGCTGGATTCATGAAAGCCTACACTTAGTGCTGCTATCATGTGTGGATTGTGCACACTATAGAGTGCTATTTTGTATTCATTAAACAGTCCTGCACTTAGTGCAGAATGTCAAAACAATGGTAAATGGCAGAATATGTTAATAAAAGCATAATTAGCCAAATTACATGCTAATTAACAAAACCAAAATGGGAGTGCTGTTCAGGAATGTATAAAGTAATCGTGTATACTCAGTGTATCCTTTTTGCCCTGAAATCCAAAACTATTTGGAATACAGTCATGATTACACTTAGAAAAAATGTTAGAGGTTGCTGCTACCATCATTAGCCTGTATGTGCAACAGGCTTTAATGTGAGGTGCTGCTGCTTGCAGACATCAGCCAAGAAGGAGAAGGGTTTTTAGACTGCATATGACTTACCATGGACTGCATGACAAAGAAATTATAGAATGATACTGGGTGTTCATGGAAACACTAAAGGAAGTATGCAACCTCCACCTCCCTCACATGATGTCCTGTGGAAATCATGGAGAAATCCTGGGGAAATCAAGAGAACCCATCCTAGTTCAAACAAAGGTATCTGTAGCACTATGTATACTAGCTACAGATAATTTCCAGAGACCCACAGGATATATGTTAGGGATGTCCCAGGCATCAGCTTCTAGAATATTACATCAGTTTCTAAATGTAATGATACAACATGCAAAGCAACATATCTGTTTCACATGCACTCTACAGAAGAGAGCAAGAACCTTGCAGAAATTTGATGCAATAGCACATACCCTGAAGTTTTGGAGGGTATTTGAAGCTCGAGACAAAGAAAAGATGGGAAGGAAACTTTAGTTTTTGAGGAAAGAGAGGGCGTTTAAGTGAGAGCACAGGAGAAAAGAGAATGAAGATAAATTATTTACAAGAGCAAAAATCCAAATTTTACTGCAAAGTTTTAAGAATAAGCTTAAGAAATTTTGCAGATTATTAAGAGCTGTAATGAGATTTGGAAGGAGGTGTTGAGAGGGTAGGTCTTAAATAAAGTGTTAAAAGATGGGGAGAGAGAGTTGGGGTGTAGAATGTTAAGTTGAGAAAATTTTGAAAGTGGGCAATATTAAGTTGGAGATTTAAATTGCTTTGAGTATTATAAAGAGTGGAGAGCCAAATTGAGTTGTTTTACTATTTTGTTTATGGGCAATAATAGTTATTGAGTTGTAGGCGAGTAGGGTAATGCTATTATAAAAAGTAGCTTATTTAGCATATATTATGTTAGGGACACACAGGGTTAGGCTGGGCAAATCATATATAGGGTTGAGTAATGATGCTTCTGGCTATTGTGAATTATTTTTAGTGGTAGTATAGATTGTTTAATTCTATATAGTGGTAGAGAAAGTAAAGTATTATTTTTATTACCTATAGTTTTAGTGGTGTGATTTGGTGTTTAATTCTATATAGAGATCCAGTTTTTTGTTGCAGATTGTCATAAGTGTGTTAATGTGGGTTGTTAATTTGGTGGCAATAATGGTTTTTGGAATTTGTGGGGGGGTTGGTTTTTTTAATTATAGTTTTTATTTTACTTTATGTTGTGTGATGGAGAGACAGTGTGGTGATGTGTGTCAAAAATAATTTAATAGGAGGGGAAATTTAGGTCAGTATGAAGATTATTGTTGGAAATAAGGTTATAGTGGGGAGATGTGAATGGGTAGAGGAATATAAGATGGTTGGGGGGTTATGGACCTAGGAGGAGGTGTCAAGGCCAAGATAGAAGGTAGAGATAGGGATTTGAGGGTAGAGTTTATGATAGTCAAAGATATTCTGCCAGATTGAAGCTTGTTTATGATTGACCTAGGGGGAGGGGGTAGAAGTTCAGAATAGGCGGGTTTATCAGAGTTGTAGGAACTTTAGAAACATCTACAAGGGGATTAGTTCAGTACAAAGCTTATCAAGGAGAAGGATCTACAAGTTAGTGAAGTGACAAGAAATTATTGTGTTATTTTTAAGGTTGAGAAAGTTGGTTGTGGTAGGGCTGTTGTGAAGAAACTATTGTTTGGAGCCGAAAGTGTTGTTGGTTGGGTGCTAAAAGATTTTGTGAGGTGGAGGGAGTGGTGTGAAGGACAGAAAGCCATGTTGGACATTTCTGTGAGATTTTAGTTGGTAAGGTGGGGAGAGGGGTTTGTGGGTTGGTATTCAGAATTTATTTTATTAGAGTCGCCAGAAGATTGATGAGGGAATGATATATGAATTTTAGTTAGATTGATGTTTATCCTGATTTCTTGGATTTAGAGGAGTATGAGATAGAGTGGAATTCCTGGCAATGGATGTTTTGAGGTAGTAGAAGGAAGATTTGAAGGAAAAATTGATGGGCTGAGGTGGTGGAAATCTCCAATTTTTTTAGTAAGGAGGGAGATGAAGGGTTAAGTTTGGGGGAAGCAAGAAAGGAGTTTGTAAGGTGCTTGGCGGACAGGGTAGCAAAGGAGGGGATGAGTTGTTTTACACAGTTTGCTATTTGCAGGAGTGGCCAGGGTTTAGCGCATTTTGTGGTTTTGTAGGGTCATCAGAGTTGCAGAGATTGGTTGTGGTTGTAGATCTTTACCTGGGGTTTTGGAGTCATAAGATGTTTATTCCCACTTTAGGTTGTTTGTTTTAATAGAGATTTTTGTGGATGTCTGTTATTTTTTTGTCAGAATATTGTGGTTTAGTCAGTTTTCGGTTTTTGTGTAAGATTTTTGATCAGTAAGAGGGATGTTTTTTGCATATTTTTGGTCAGTCCTTGTTCCTTAGGCATCCCCTTTTGGTTTTGGATGGTTAGCATAGTGATCAGTTATTGTTCACTCTTAGGATGCAATTGGATGCTGGTGAATTAGGTATACTGGAGCTTTCTTGTGGAAGTAGGATACAGCTTTTTTTTATTATTATCTTACTTAGGGTTCCCATTTGGTTTGTTAGTGGTTAGGTTGGTTAGGGTCCTGATGAAAAGGTTGTTTTGTCGGGTTTTTTGTTAGGGGTATTAAAGTGTTTTTTAAAGTTGTGGAAGTTATCATTAGAGTGAATTCCTGTTTTATTGTTTTGGGTTATATATTATAGTTTTGTTACTAATGTTTTGTTTTTATTTGTCAGTTATATTGTTTCCTTTTGGATTTGACCAATTCTAGTTATTGGTTCATTTATTTGAAGTTGTTAGAATTATTGTTTAGAGAGATTGTGAATGTTTATTACATAAATTAGAAGTGTTTATTAGATCTGTGATTGATATTGTTTCTGAAAGATAATTTAAGAATTAAGTTATGGGTCTTTTTGATATCTTAATTATATTACCTGGTGATGTTATAGCCTATTTAGATGTGCTTGAATTTAATTTTGTTTTTATTATTTGAATTAAATCAAATTATTTACTTGTATTTTGGTGGTTTGGTTTGTTGGTTTATTTTGTGGTTTCTGTGTTCTAGAGAATGAGGTTTGTTTTTCCTTTTTAATTTTTTTTGAATCTGGTCTTTTTGAGAATAATATTTGATAAATCTTTTTTACCTTTCTTTATCTTTTATAATCCACGTTAAACAATTGTAATTTCTGAATAATATTGTATCTTTCGGGAATACTTGTTATGCATGTTGTTGGTTTTAAGTTGTTACACATTAGAGCATCTTATAGAGCATTTAGTTGTTTTGAGTACATTGAGGAGATACTTGATTTTAGATGTTTAGAGGAATTTGAGAATACTAATAGGAGTTGAAGGTGAAACAGGGATTTTTATGTTTGGAGTGATGTATTGGAAGAAGTTTGATGGTAGTCTAGCTTGAATGGGACAGGATTAAGGGTATTATCATATAATTCTTAAGTTGGGAAATGTAAGGTGTTTATTGAAAAAGTTGGTTTTATTGAGGTTTGGATGTTGTAATAGTTTATATTTATATGGAAAAGGCTATTATGTGAATGATGGAATGTGATGTAGTATTGTTTTTGGATTTATATGAAGTGAGTGTTTGAGAGGTGGGTTGTTCATTTTGTAAAGGAAATAGATAGTGGTGAGAAGGAAGAAGATGACATAGAGTAGGGGACATACAAGGTGTAGTAGTATACATGTTGAGAGGGAGGAGGAAAACAAACATTATAGGTAGAGAGGAAAGGAGGACTACTTTAGGTTAAGAGGAAATAGGAGTTTTAGGGGAAAAAAGGGAGTAGGGAAGGATAGTTAAAGTAGGTTAATTTGAGGTATGTTAATGGGAGAAAGTAGTGTATTAGTGAATGATGGAGTAGTAAGCCATATTGGTATGAAGGTTAGAGAGATATATAGGGAGAATAGAAGAACTAGTAATAGTGGAGATGTAAAAAAGGGGTGTGTGATGAAAAAGGATGGTGGTAAAGCTAGAAGAGGATGGTTGGGAGAGGTGGAGGGGAAGAGGAGGAGGGAGTGGTTAAACAAAGGGGTAGGGAGGTGGGAGTGGGGAGGGTGGGAGGGTGGGGGCAGGAGAGGGAAGTGAGGCTCAGGGGCAGGTAGGCTGTAGGTGGTCAAAAAAGAGTGGAGGCAAGCAAAACAAGAACAGGAAGAACAGGAGGTTAACAGTAGGTTGGAGTTAAGGTATTAGTGGTATTAGTAATTGGAGTAGGAAAAAGAAAGTGAGTGAAAAAAATAGAAAAAGAAGAAGAGGGGTGGTAGAGAGAACTAGGTTAGGCAAAAAAAGTTTCCTGGAAAAAGTAAAAGTTAAAAGGTTAAAAGGAAAGAAAGAAGGGGCAGAAGATAAGAAGAAGAAAGAGAAGAAAAAGAAAAAGCAGGAAAGGCAAGAGGTGCCACCTACTAGTAGTGGCTCATTTGCAGGGACAGACACACAGGCAGAGGGGCTAAGCACAAAAAAAAAAAAAATTAAGTGTGTGATGTGCTAGCAGACAGAGAGTTGTAGGGTAGGTGGATAGAAGAATTTAAATTGAGGTATATATGGTGGGTAGGAAAAAATATGTAGTGATACAACATGCAAAGATGCCCTTATAGATTGCAGCCACATAGAAATAAAACCCCGCCCAGTAAACAAGGAAGGATGTACATTAACAGGAAAGGATACAACTTTATAAATTGCCAGGTTGTTTGTAATACCCAAGGGATCATTTACAATTCCTGTACAGGTAACACAGGCAGTTTTCATGACTCACATATATGGCTCACCTGTAAGCTGTACACAAGGTTTGCTAGGGGTGACTTTCCATAAGGGCATCTAGTGGAGGATGCAGGTTATGCACCAGAACCTTTGGCTCATGACACCCATGAGAAACCCACATAAACCCACAGAGCAAGGAAACAATGATACCTATGCTCAAACTAGGAATAGTACAAATTGTCTATCTGGCTTTCTGAAATTAAGATTCCAGTGTCTAGACACATCAGGAGGTGCCATGCAGTATGTCCCAGCTACCTCTGGCCAAATATTCATAGTCTGTGCCATGTTGTAGAATATAATTGTTAGGAAACACTTCAACAAGGACAGTAAGGGCAGGACCACAGGCAGGGCCAACAGCTCCAAAAGATATAGATGAGAATTCTGAGGGAGAACCACCAACTGCAGATGGTGCCGGCAAATGTAGGCATGCAAAAAATGCAATGGGTCTGACTAAGAGGCAAAGAATAGCCAACGCACTTACTATCTATATGAAAACATAAGATCCTCAGCACATACAAATATTAAACCTGATGCCTGCAATAGTCCACAGCCTTTACTTATCCATGTATTTGCTGCATTCTGCTAGCATCCAATAGAGTCAACTCCCAAGGCCACATCTTGTAGCTGCAGTATTAACAAGGTAAGCATGGAATCTGTATGAACGAAAGATGTATATAACTAATTACTCTCATATGCAAATAATAACATATCCCTAAGCTGAATTACATCTCAGCTGTACAGTAGTGTCAGTGATAGATTATGACTGATGTTTGCAACATACAATTATGGATTTTTTTGTAGTACTATGCATCACACATTTCAGTTGTCCACTGTATATAAACCAGTGAGCAGGTCAATGGTAGAATCATTTGCACAACTATAGCAATAAGAAATAATAAATAGCTACTTTTATTGCATTACTAAGAATACTAACAGAAATACAATGGGGGTCAACAATTACATAACCAATCATGCACAACTGAGCTGGAACAATACATTAAAATATTTATTCTGCAATACATTTACATTAGAGCAAACTTCAGAGTAAGCAAGCATTAGCTATGCATTCTGTGCATCATACATATATGTAAACCTAAATCACAAATAAATGTGCAAAGTGCAGGGACAGTCATCATCACTGGCACAGGGTGGGGGGATACAGAAGGGCAAGCCTGACACCAAAGAGGTGAGTGAGAGTTATTTAATTGTATTGCACGTCTGTAAGTTCTGCAGTAGACTCACTTGAGTTGCCCTCCACATCAGCAATCGCATCAATGATTTTGTGTAGCCCTCTGATGAGCTCTCTGGATCTTTGACAGGAACTCTTCTGTTTTGGTCATTGATGGGTCAGCTATACTACCTTTCACAAACATTGTTATGGAGGCCATGGCCTCCTACAGCATTTACATAGTTGATCACTTGCTCCCAGATATGGTCACACAAGACTTGACACCTCTGCCTCTGTATAACAGGAACCTGTACTGTCTGGATGAGAACTTCATTCTCTGTATCTCTGCATGATGATTTACAGGGTGCAGATGTCTTAGGTGCCATAGCCCTGTATGAGATGAAACATAAAATAACAAAAAAAATTAAATTAAAATTAAGCAACAACTGATTGTTTAAACAAATATGGGTGAAAGTATGCATCCATCATACACAAAATAATTGAAGAAGTAAAGCTCCCTATGAGGACACACACAAGCTAATACAGACCCCCCCCAAAAATAAATAAATAAAGGCAATGACAGTCAGTGATTACAAGAACAGCAGTTGTATAGCTCAGTAGTCCATTGCAGCATTACAAAAAAAATTTACACTTTTCAAATAAAATGGATACAACTTTCACTGGATATCTACTTGTGTGGAGGGCAGGCTGGTATGTATCAAAGGCTTAGCTCATCTGGTGGATTTGCAAGTGTGAATGTTTAGTATGACTGGAGGAACAATCAGTGTTTCACAGTCTGTCCTCTCTGATGTAAACTTACTGAGGGTGTGTCCGGAAGAAACGTCTTAGCAAAAAGTCTGAGATTACATTGACTAACGTAGGAGATCAGCACTCCTAACATTTCTATGAATTGTTTATGACCACAGCTTGTATCTCTGAGTAAAAATTTCTCTGCAGTTCTAAGGAGGCCCATTACTCATCGAAACAGATATCCTAAGTATTGTACATGAGTTTGCATTATTGCTAGAAAAGCATAGCTAGGGAAACGACACAGCAAAATAAAGAGAAAAATGGTTGCAGTGTTGCAAATATGCGTCTTATATTGTTTGAGGAACTATCAGCTGAATCGTTGCCAATATCCCATTACATGACATTTTATAAAGTGTGAGAACACAAATGCAGTAACATGAGTAATGCCGACATATGTCATATCTCACAATTAATCATCATGACAGTTAATACATTATATTGTAAACTGTTACGTCATGAGTAATTGTATGTACTGTGGCAAGAATGACCTTCTGTCATTCTCTGTGTGTCCCCTTTCAGAACAAATTCCATTACTTGAAATCCTGATGATGTATAACTTAAATGCTACTTGTGATGTTGCAAACAGATATGAACAGGACGGATGTGTCATGTTAATGCTATAAGTGCTGTGTTCCTTGTTAGATATATCCTTTAATTATGTTAGTTTGCAATACATGTTAACTGTTTGTTTTTTTTCCTTTTGCATTTGTACACCTCTGCAGGGTACAAACACAGTTCATAGCTGAAGGAAAACTACTGAAAAATGTAATTTGGCCTGCCTTCTGTAGCACAAACTAGCCTTTCACCAGTGCATGGCTGTCAGCACTCCTGATAGTACTCAGTGAAGAAAATGCACTTGTCAGCTAACTTTCTCTGTGTCACAGGGTGTAAGTGTAGTGATCTAAGAGAAAGAAGACAGGGAATGCACAATTTGGATCCAGTTACTTTTATGGGGGAGGGGTGTCTGAGTAAATATTGATACATGTTTTGGTATATGAATGTGTTGTTCAAAACTTAACTATTCTCAGCATTGCGAGCACCATGTGAACTGTTATCTGTCTCCATTCTCATTATTTTACAGACTAAATTCCTGGTAATTTGCGACAGAACGTAAAGTTCTGATATGGCAAGCAGACATGAGAAGGATGAATGTGTCACTGTAAAGCACTTCTTGCAATGCTAGATATGCTCTTTAATTGTTTTAATTTTCCTTTCAGTTGTTTTCATTTTTTTCTTTTGTATTTGTGCACCACTTGGCAGCATGCACACATGGTTAATTTTTCAGCTCACAGCCAAATGAAAAAAATGAAAAATGTAACTTGGGCTGCATTCTGTAATGCAGAAGAGCCTTGTGCTGGTGTATGGCAGTCAGCACTCTAGTTAGTATTCATTGAAGAAAATGCACCTATCATTAACTTTCACTGTGGCACAATGTATGAGTGCAGTGATCATAGAAAAAGATGACAAGTAATGCATGCTCCAAATCCAGTTTACAGATACTTTTGCAGAGGAGATCAGAATGCCATTTATCACAACATTTTGATTAGGAATGTAGCTCTTGCCATATCATTAATGCTTGCTATATAACCCAATACAGTTTGTGTAGTTTTTTTTTTTTTTTTTTTTTTTTCCAAATCTGAAACCAACAGGTACTGTCCTGTCCTCCTGCCCATTTCCTTTCCTTTCAGGAAGCCCCCAATCCTCCTTCACCGAGTGTGGCTCCCAGGCTATATATACTGACCTAATGCACAGACCAGTTCTGAAAACTAAGAGAAAAACAAGTTGTATCATTTAAAAGAGATTTTAGGGAAGCCCCCCTTACAATCCTTCACCGCGTGGCTCCCAGGCTATATATACTGACCTAAAGGACTCCAACCCAGTGCGAATGCACAGACCAGTTCTGAAAACTAAGAGAAAAAACAAGTTGTATATCATTAAAAGATTTTTTGGAAGCCCCCTTACAATCCTTCACAGGCTATATATACTGACCTAATGCACAGACCTGTTCTGAAAACTAAGAGAAAACAAGTTGTATCATTTAAAAGTTGCTAAAAGGGAAAGCATTGGCGCAGGAACTAGTGAGTACCTTTATCACTAACAACAAAACACATTAACTACTGCCAAGAATTGAGACTTTCTTCAAGAAAAAGTATTTATTTCAAAAAAAAACAGCTGGTACCTATACACAGTTACCTTTGAGACCCTGCAGACTTTATTTTAAACCCTATCATTTTTCGCCCATTTTTTTTCAAATCTGAAACCAACGCAGTATAAACACTGTTATAATGTGTTTTGACTGATTTCATGTCTTAAATGAGTTACAGCAAGTGATGTTTTGTTGTTTGTTTGTTTGTATTATGATGATGCACCACACTAATTGTAATTGTGAGAGTGAAATACGAATTGCTTTGTCTCGCCCCGTATGCAAAAATCTATTCTTCATAAGCCACAAACTACCTTTGAATGAATGAGTACAGCTTGTGTTGATGTCTCTTTCCCTATCTATCTCATAGAAGCCCCCCCCACATCCTTCACCGTGTGGCTCCCAGGCTATATATACTGACCTAAAGGACTCCAACCCAGTGTGAATGCACAGACCAGTTCTGAAAAAGTGTTCTGCTGGCAGGAACTAGTCAGTACCTTTATTATGCTCCAATATCTTGTCAATTCCACCATTGCACATATCCCCACCATTAAATCAATCTTAAGTTGTTACAGACTACCAAAGATTCTTGAACACCTTATCAAAATAGATCGTGACATATGTGACATCCCACCATCCTACCTACCACCAGGTCCTACCACTGCCTCTCAGACTCTCTCTCTCAAAAAAAACCCCGTTTCTACTAACTCCCTCCTCATATAATGTCACATCCCAACACTCCAACCTCCTCTAATATCTAATATATATATTGCTAAAAGATTTTAAATACCCAAAAAAATGCATTAATCTCATTGTAATTTATATTCCACCAAGGAATAACTCAGAAAACCTTGATTTCTCCCAAAACATCCTCTCTCCTCACTAGAAAAAAGAGAGAATCATTGAGCATCAGCAACCAACAAAGACACACATAACTATACATACAACTATACCAGGACCCTTCCTAGTGACCACAGTATAACTTATATACTCTATACTTATAAACCTAAAGTTAACACCTACTAACCCTCCCCCTCTCCTACTATAGTTAGAAACAAGAAGAAAAGAAGTCCCAAAACTAAGAACTGCTTGTAACACTGTAATCCATCCTAATCCAAAAACTACCAATTTAGAAGAAGGCGTGACAGTGAATGACACAACACACAGATACTAAGATACTCACCATGCCCCCCCAAACATTAATCAGGAAACCAAGGAGCGGATAGCACTACTGTGATCCAAAAAACTAAAAAAAAAAAATTAAAAACCAGGCCTGGGCCTGGAGAGCTGCTAAACAAACTCTAGATCGCATCATTTTTCAACAGCTTAGGAAACTCAACTAAAAAGCCATTCAGTATTTCACCTCCAGATAAATATCCAGAATAACCTAAAAGAAAAAAATTGGGATGGATTTAAATCCTCCTCCATCCGTATAAATCCACTACCCCACCTGAGAAACTCATTGGAAAAGATCCAGAAGAAATAGCCAACACTTTTAACTCTTTTTTTATCTTTTAACTCTATCCTGTCCCTAGACAGCTTACCACTGCTTCCCACTCATACTCCATACTAAAGACCCCCTCACCCATCCTTTAAACTACAACCAGTCTTCTACTCCTACCTTACCTATTCGCTCCTAAAAAAACTCAAACCAAAACCAACCCTAGCGCCAGACCACCTCCAGCGGAATACCTACAAATAGCACGGAACGGGTGGGAAAACATCGGACTACAGACCCATAACTACAGACAAGCTAAAGTCAAAAGCCGTAAGCTAAGAGCACACAAACCACACTAAACCTCTCCCTCTCACCTTTCCCCCTATACCCAACATGGTTTTTGCCAGCATCCCCCCACAACCACTACCCTCACACCCTCCTCTCCTTCTAATAACCAGTCAATAAATAAATTAATATTAAAATAATATCCTCTGCTCTTTCTCTGTGACTAGAGGAGACGCTTAATCACATGGTTAGCATCATCTTCATACCCTGGAAACCCCCCACCGACCCAATCCCCAGCCATAAGTTTATGTTTACCTCTCTCTCTGGGGCAACAAGCTGTCCAGTGGCAAAACAGGCTATCTGACCTACTCCCTAACACCATGGCGTTCCTCAGGGCTCCTGATCTCACTCAGTCATCCCCAAAGCTACCTGCATCCAATATGTGAAAACAAGCACAACAACCCAAAACTGTTTTACTATAATTAAAAAAATCTCTGACTGAAACTCATACTTAATCCAACTAAAACCAAACTATTTTATTTTTTCCCTTTCCCTCTACTCCCTAAGAAAGAAACCTCCAAATGTTGACACATGCGCCCATGTATCCAAAAATGGTACCCATATAGAGCTCTGTCTCTCATACCAAACTGCTGGTGTGACTATTGACCACAAGCTTAAATTTGATATATACAATAGCCAAACCCATTAAGTCCGTAAACAAGAAACAACGCTTCTATGTATAGAATAGAACTTTTAACCCCTTATATGCAAAAAACCATTGCTCGCGACTCATCTCCTCTCCACCTCCCAGTACTTTTGTTCGAGAGAAGAACAAAAAAAAGCCTCTAGATACCTATAATATGTTCAGCCATATATATAAGGAACACTGTATATCACTCACTCACCAACCTTAACCTTAAGACTTGGTTGGTTGAACTGCCCCAATCTTCTCAAACTCAACCAACTCACTGGAAGCTTTTAAAATAATTCATCAAATAGTGTCCAGGTACTAACCATTAAATCTAATAACTCAGGAGGTGATGCAAGACTCATGACCTTGATTAATCAATTCAAAATCACCTCAAAGACTTCTCTCTTCATTCAGTCTCTTCTTCCCTGTCCTCCCCCTGTTATTATTATTTTATTAACACTTCTCAACCATGTATGTAACCATGTTATAAGATTATCTATACAAATATTTTAAAAATTATGTAGTATCACTGTGTTTTTCTTTCTTTTTGTTATGCTATTTCTACCACATGTAACCACATGTGTTTTGTTTTGTGTTTTTTATGTTTGGAGCCCCGGCCTCTACTCTAAAAAAAAACATGTATCCAGCTAGACTAGCCCGGTCAACAAATGTAAAATAAAAAATAAAATAAAATAAAATGTTAAATCTGACAATGATGAATTTAATTTAGAATGCACTTGCAAAGGTATGATGTCCGCAATAGTTTTGTTGTAATTATTATGACTCATCACATACCATAAATATATGTTTAGGGCAGTACATCTTCTGAAGAATGTATGTAACATACCCCAACAATTATTACTCAGGTCATGTGAATTCATGCATCAGAAATGTATTTATAATAACAAATAATGCCTTTTATGTAGAAATGCAGTTCCATGACTACTTAAAATCAGCCACATGCAGGCATCTCTTATGTATATTTTCATTCATTCTTAAATTGGCATGCCTGTAATTAACATGCTGCAAAGTAAGCTCTCCTGTGGCACTGATAGTTAATAAGTGAAGTTTAACATTTTTATCCTGCTTATTCTCATGGGTTTGATTCCCAGGTGGTACTACTCAAACTTACTAGTGTGTAAGTCCCAGCAGCCATATATGTCACAAGTCATGCCATTTTTTCCTCCAACCAACAATGATTATAACAAGTATCATAAAGCATTTCCATGTTTAACATTGGAATGTATGTCAATAAGTTGAGCATCAAACATGGCCAAACCTCACAGCTGGATTTCATACCTTCCATGCTTTCTGATATAATCAGTGCCAAGGTTTCTGCCATGCCATTGCTGTGCTTTCAATTCCACAAATGCAGTTGGAATGGCTGTGCATCTTTACACACAAGCTGTTACACATGAGATCTGAAATGGAGATCAATGCAGGCACCCATTTTTAGCGTGACATCTAAAGACACGGCTGGTGAAGGTATGGATAGTGGTGTTCTGTTTAGACCACAAGATGTAGGCTGCTGCAGAGGGATTATACCAAGTTTCAGTATAAGGCTGAGGCTTGGAATAGCTTGGCCAATGCTGTCTCCAGTACTACTGGCATTGCACTTAATGGGGAGCAATGTCATTACCACTACAGTGACATAAAGAGGACCAAGCAGGATCTCCTGAGCTGATGTGAGGATAAATTTAAAACTGCCAACACCCCTCAGTTGTGTAAGTATAGTGATCCATCAATAATCTATGATATATCTATAGCGGCATTTTTGTAAGCTATCTACCCTGCTATATATTTACAGATCAGTGATTCAACATCGCTTGTTCCTAAGCCTAGACAGTGCTCGATCCACTGCACCAACCTTTTGGTGTTACACTAAAGCTAAATTGAGCCTAGTAATTAACCAGCTATACTAGCTGGTTTAGTGGCTTCTTGACAGACAAAGCAATTTTACTGTGTGTCCTATTCTGAAATTAGTGTTTTTCTGGTCACTTGTACACTACCTATTTTTGATCACACTGGACCTTTATGGTATCGACTGTTCCCCACCCTGGCCTCTGCCCTTGCTAGTACTCCAACCCTCGCAGTGTTTCTATTAGCTCTAAATAAGAGCTAGCTTACCTGTCTAGCAGCAATTACCTGTAAAGTGAATATTATAGGTATTAAAGGCTGCCACTGGCTTCTGTAACAAGTTGACAATGGCACAGACTGCCTCTGGCTAATTAACAAATCGACTATGGCAATTTTATTAACCCTGGCTTGTGTAACAAGCCGATAAAGTAAAGTAGGAAATTCCTTGGCATTAAAGGCTGCTGCTGGCATCTGAAACAAGCTGATAAAGGCACAGACAGCCTCTGGCTTTTTTAACAAGCTGACCACGGCCATTTTATACATCCTGGCTTGTGGAACAAGCCGATAAAGTAAAGTGGAAATTTCTAAGGCATTAAAGACTGCCGCTGGCATCAGTAACAAGCCGACATCGGCACAGACAGTCTCAGGCATTTTAACAAGCCGACTACGGCCATTTTATAAATCCTGGCTTGTGGAACAAGCCGATAAAGTAAATTGAAATCTCATATGTATTTAAAGGCTGCTGTTGGCATCTGTAACAATCCGACAATGGCACAGACAGCCTCTGGCTATTTTAACAAGCCAACAAAGGCTATTTTATAAATTGTGGCTTGTGGAACAAGCCGATACAGTAAATTGTAATTTCAGTGGTATTAAAGGCTGCCACTGGCATCTGTAACAAGCTGATAATTGTGGCATGTGGAACAAGCCAATAAAGTAAATTGTAATTTCATTGGTATTAAAGGCTGCCACTGGCATCTGTAACAAGTCGACAATTGCACAGACTGCCTTTGGCTTTTTAACAGACTATAAATAGGTAGGAACTACATTTACTAGTATCTTCTTGTTGCCACTAATTCTAGGGACATATAACTCTTGCAAAAAGTGTTTTATTGCCATGCAGCATTTAAATAATTGCTTGACTATGTCTTACATCTGCTGCTACCAGGGTTGGGCTATTGTGTAACTGCTATGTTTACTTAACTGCCTCTGTGACTGACAATTTTCATCTGTAATACAAGGATACTGCACCATTTATTTGCTATCTACATATGAGTATAGGTGAATGTTGAGTATAACATACTCTGTACTGTTTTATTTGAATGTTTAGTATAATATACTCAGTACTGTTTTATTTATTATCTACATACAAGTATAGGTGACTGTTTGGTATTATATTCCCACTCTTAACTTGCTATGTGATAACTCCTGCTTCTCATAACTACCTTGTCTCTCTTGCCTCCTTAAGTTACCCTGCTCTACTTGTGCTTCCAGCATTAATCAGTCTGAACCTAAAGGAACCCCTGCAACTAACTGCGATACACCTCACAGCCTGTCTGCCCTACAAATGCTATAACAAGGATACAAGAAAAGTATGTGTATTAAACAACTCCTGGCTGAATTGTCATTCTACTAGTATACCACTGCTACAGGTGGTAATTTATGTATTGAGCTAAGGCAACCGGCAGCCAGCAGCCTTCCCCTCCCCCATTCTATACATAAATCACTCTCTCTCCCTCTCTCCCATCCTCTTCAAAATCCCTCCTTTTGACTAAGCGCCCACCTTTCCCTTGATTTCTCCATCTGTCTCCCTCTTACATCTGCCTGCATTTTTAGGCCTGTCTACCCAGCTTCACCCCCTTTTCATCCTATCTACTACATAGCTTCTTACCTATTTCTCCTTTTGTACCTGCATTGCTATCCTGCTCTCCCACCTTACTCTTTTTCTATTTCTTGTCTACTACTACCTTTCCTACGAACACTTCTCTCTAGCCTTCATCTCATCAAACTTTTAAAGCTTACCTTCACACTTTGGTCCTGCTGATTGTTTTTCCTCTACAACTGCTCTAGTCTCTGTGTCTACCCGCTCCGTTCACACTGCGGGCTCACACCGCTCCCCTCCCTGCCCCCATTTCCCAAACGCCCCCAAGGGTCCTACTCTTATACTCTCTAACCACGCCTCTTTCTCTTTCCCATTACCCCTTTCCACATTTTCTATTGGTCATCTTCTCATTTATCTCCTATCCCTAATCCACTCCCCTCCATAATAACCACTCCCTTCTATCTTTACACACTCCCACCTTAAATACTTACATCTACACATAACTAACAACAAATAGCCAATACTTCACAATGGCTAATCCAACCAACCCTTTTCTAATTCTACTCTGTTTGACTATTTTACCACTACTACTTCTAACCAGTGCCTATCTACTCTCCTTATATGAGCACCCAATATATCCACATACTAACTACCCCAACTACCAAACCAACTCTCTACCCTTACCTCACCTGAATGACCATGCAAACATAACATACTCACCTAGCTACCTACATGCAAAGTATCATAGAACACTACACATTAAATATAATACACTGTATCTCAAAAGAATGTTATCTCTTTACAGCAAATACCCTAACCCAAGATATCTTGTTCAACTCCTCACAGTAAAGGATGGTGATATCCATCCTAACCCAGGCCCAAAAGCAACCCCTATCTCTCTTCACAACCATAATCTATCTTGCAATTATCCCCTTACCAAACCTTCGAACTCTCTTCTACTAGCTCATCTTAATATACATAGTATCAACAACAAAGTGACTCATCTCCATGCTCTCCTAGAAGTATATGCCTTTGATATTATATGCCTAACAGAAACATGGCTAAAACCTATCATTAAAGATAATGAAATTATCCCACCTGGATATAATATCCTAAGAGTTGACAGAGTAGCTAAGAAAGGTGGTGGCGTTGCTATTCTGTTTAAATCTTGCTTGCAATTAACACCTTACAACTGTAATATATCCCTAGACTCCAATACTGAAATTCTCTTCTCTAAACTTGAACTTAACAATGCTAAATCAATCTATATTATCTGTATGCATTTGCCCCCTGGTAATAACATAGCCACCTTGGAAAATATACTCTGCTGGCTATCCCAACACCTGCCTCAAGAAACTATAATCCTTGGTGATATAAATTTAGACTGGAATTCCTATAATAGTACTCTTCCTACCACCCATATAAACCTCTATGGTTTCTCTCAAACCATAACCTCCTCCACCAGAATAAATAAAGCTAACAAGAAAGCAAGTATATTAGACTGGATTCTCACAAACAATCCCACTCACTACTATGATTGTGGAACCCTCCCTGATGAAATAAGCAACCACTCACTCACCTACATCATCAGACTAAAAGCAAACACCCCTACTCCAATCTCTATCAGACAAATTAGATCCAAAAAGAAATTTAACCCTGATCTCTTCCAAATGGAACTAGAAGCATGCAGTTGGGCTCCCTTAAAATAACTTCCATTAGATGAAGCTGTACATTTCTTTAATTCTACCTTCCTTGCCATTCTTAATCACCACGCTCCAACCAGATCTATTAGAATTAAGGCCAAGTCTGCCCCATGGCTTTCTAATGAAACCAAACACAAAATTCATCTCAGAAATAAACATTGGGTCAAATGGAGAATGACTAAAAACCCTGCTGACCAACAAACCTTTAGACAGCTAAGACATGACAATAAGAAGGCCATACTCTTTGATAAACAAAACTACTACTTACAATATCAACAACCTAATCACAACAACCCACAGAAATTCTGGGCTAGCATTAAGCAGTTAATCCACCCAGGTCAATCCACTGCACCAAACCCTCAAAATACAGATAGTAAAAATCCCATCCATTCAGGTAATACCTTCAATGCCTTCTTTACAGATGCCATCCAAACACTAGCTAGTCAACTATCACATGATACCTTCACACTACCTTCTTACTCCTCTACCCCACCCACACATTTTATTTCAAACCTGTCTCAATCACATTTATCCAAACCCTACTGAATAAACTGAAACCATGCTCCCCTTCTGCAGACCTACAGCCTTCTGAATACCTACAGCTATCATCCAAGGCTGTTGCCTATCCTATTTCCATACTGATCTACAGAACTATTACTGAAGGTTACATTCTCACACTATGGAAAGTCTCCCATATAATCCCCATACATAAAGGTGGACATTCTACTGAGCTATCAAACTATCACCCCATTGCCCTTCTTTCACCTTTAGCTAAAATTATGGAAAAATGTATCCATAAACAACTACTCTACCACTTAATCAAAAACAATCTACTTTCCAGCTGTCAACATGGATTCAGACCCTCACACAGTACTACCTCTGCCCTCCTTTACTGACTACATTAGCATGCACCGAAACCTGAATAAGCTTTCTTCTGCTCTATTTATCGACCTGTCTAAAGCATTTGACATGGTAAATCACCAGATTCTCATTTACATACTTAAGTTTCTGTCATTAGACCCACTTTTATCTGGACAAACGACAGCAAGCAGTACTTTGGCATAACTCTTTATCCACCCATCTACCTGTTACCTTAGGTGTCCCTCAAGGGTCCATACTTGGACCTCTTCTTTTCTCTATATTTATTAATGACCTTCATCTAGCTATCCCACAAGCCACATGCATACAATATGCTGACGACTCCACATTATTATGTTCAGCTACATCCTCCCATGACCTTCACTCTCTCACCCAAAAAATATTCAATATAGTTGAACAATGGTTCACTCAGCATTGCCTTCTTTTGAACCCAAAGAAAACCAAACTCCTCCTCTTCTCTCCTACTCAAAAGTCCTCTCCTCTACATTTCTCTGTGGCATCTACCAATGGCACAATAATATCTCCTGAATCCACCACCAAACTACTAGGGGTCACCATCGATAATAACCTTAACTTCGACATCCACATCAACAATACTATAAAGACTGTCAACAAAAAAATTGACACTCTCTATAGGATTAAACCCTTCCTTTCTCCTACTGCTAAAACTACTATCGCTTACACTCATTTGTTCTCTACACTTCTTTATGCCTCATCCATTTTTACTAATCTCTCCAAGAATAATCTTGGCAAACTAGAAATGTCCTATAATAACATTGCAAGATTCACTACAGGCAACCCATTTCGAACCCACCATTTTATTAACTTAAACCAGCTAGGATGGTTAGAACTTCAACACCTGATTAAATTTCACCAACTAACCATTGCGCACAACATTCTCTATAAACCTACCAGCACTCCCAAGTCTAACTAGCCTCATCACCCCCTATAAAAATCTGACATCCTTACGTTTATCACACAAACTTCTTGTATGTACCTCTAAACCTAATAACAGGACTGGGGATTCCCTCTTCTCTAATACTGTAGGCAAATCCTGGAATCTTCTCCCTAATGACCTCAACCCACTCACCTCTTTATCTCTCTTTAAAAACAGACTTAAACTTTATCTCAAATCATACTGGCTATGCCCCTGTTCCAAACCAGACTAGTCCTATACCGCTACAAACTCAACTTACCTTTCTAGTCCTTACTGTCCTCTGTTACATCATCCATCTCACTATATTTTTACTTGTCTACCTTTTTTATATTATTGATATCCTCTTTACATACCTTTTGTGAAGCAAATCCATTGTATCATCACTACACTTCCAACTTCCTTTTCTCTATTGCTGACCTATCTTGTACTATGTCTCCATACACTCAATTCGTACCATTTTTGACTCTTAACCTCAGTGTACACCCTTTTAAATCCATTAGGTTGTACTGCACATTACCATTATCAATTACTTTTTTTTTATTTACTATGATAATTTATATATTTTTTTTATATTATTATAGTATCTGTTGATTGTGTATTGTTTGTACTTATACTTTAAATTGTATCATGTCTTTGGAGCTTTTCTCCCCGGGCCTCTACTGAAAATGGACATATATCCAGTTAGATTAGCCCAGTCAACAAATGTAAAATAAATAAATGATATAGCATTGATTATTTAGCCAAGGCAGTCATTATGTTTAATTTCTTGTTTTTTATTTGTTTACTGTATAGCTACATAAGAGATAGCAAAAAAAAAAAACAAAAAAAAAACAAGGGGCACATCAGGCATGGGTGAAGTAATGCAAGAATGCAGGGCAGATAAGTGCTTTCAGTTACTCACTCTGTGTCATCTTGAACAGACAGAGCTTTAAGTGCTTGCATTAAGCAATGAGTACACCAGCTTAATTATGTGGGTTCAATACCTAGAAACAGGCATTAAATGTTATTACAAGATAGTATTTATAAAATATTAACTGCAGTACTACATGACATTCGTAATTCAGTTTCTGCTAATGCAATTATTAAATCTGAATGCATATATCCAATATGGCATAGTGAAATAAATATTTGTATTTATCACATCATAGCATTGTGGTTGATTGATTTTATGACACAGTAATGCCTTTTTATCATAACTGGATGTGGCAAAATTGTACATATTTATTTTTCATATTTCTTTATGAATTGCAATTACAAATCAATGTGGCATGCCATTGATCTAATTCTCTTTTTGTTTCCAACTCTAGCTCTCTCTTTTTAATATACAGTGCATATAAAAATTTTACACACCCCTGTTAAAATGCCAGGTTTTTATGATATAAAAAATGAGACCACACTAAATAATTTCAAAACATTTCCCACCTTTAATGTGACGTATAACCTGTACAATTCAATTGAAAAACAAACAAATCTGTTAGGGGAAAAAGTATAAAAAATAAATAAAAAAACGTACAATATGCATGGTTGCATAAATGTGCACACCCTTAAACTAATACTTTTGTTGTGTGTGCACACCCTTAAACTAATACTTTGTTGAAGCACCTTTTGATTTAATTACAATATTCAGTCTTCTTGGGTACATACCTGCCATCAACTAAAGAGACTCTGATTAATCCCAAATAAAGTTCAGCTGTCCAAGTAGGCAGACGAACCTCTGTAGTTCAGCCTGCCATACTTTCATAGGTGGCTGTGGCAGCTCGACCCCAGGCAGTAGAGACAATCAGTATATCTAGGTCATGACATGTCAGTGTTTTCTCCATAACTCCGGCCCTACCTTCTCCGGTTGAGTTCTCATAGTGGTTTGTAGTTATGTGTGTGGCAATTGGCATTTGTGGCAAACTTGGCAATCTTATTGTAGCATTATTACAATTTGGACTTAGAGGAGTTTTGAAGGTTGGTGAGTACTGAATTACCATAGGACAAGGATGGGAGCAGGAACGTTTTACCTAGGGTTGTTTTAGTTGTAGTGGTTAGGAATTGTTTATTTCTATAAGTTTTCTTTATGTTTTGTTGGATATGGGATTCCAGAGTAATTTTGTTGTTGATAATGATGCCTTGTAGTTTTGTTTCTTATACTCTTTCAATGTTTGTATTATTAGTGGAGTAGATGGGCCAAGAGTGGTATTTTTGGGTTGAAACACTATGTGTTTAGTTTTTTGGGGATTTAGAAAATATTGAGCTTTAGTTAGACAAGATTCAATGGTGGTGAAAGATTCTTCAGTTTTATAGAGAAGTTCAGGTAGGGTGTGGGGAAGTACATAAGATGGTGGCATCATCTGCATATTGAATGAGGGTTCCAGGGGAGGAAGAAGTGTGCAAATTGTTTGTAAATACGTTAAATAGCACGGGACGTAGAACTGAGCCTTGTGGGATACCTGTAGTGCTGTAGGGTTATGTAGAAAGGGGTAAAGTTGGTCAGACCATTTAACTGCTTGTTTCTGGTCTTGTAGGTAGCTTTGAAACTACTGAACTGTGTTGTGAGAGCAGCCTAGTTTGAACAGTAGACTGTATCGAAAGCTTTAGACAGATCGAGGAAAACAGAGTAAACAAAGTTTCCTTCCTATAACCAATGGAAATCATACTAGGTGATTAGTAAAACACAAGTTCCAAACAGAGGAGTCACCACAATGCCCAGACATTCATGGAAGCACACTTTATTAAATAAAAAAACAAAAGACTTTTAATTAATAAACGGGATGAGTATCCCCTATTAAGGAACAAACCAATTAAATTTGACATCTCCATTTCAAATGTATAATCATCACGAACCAACCTAGAGAGGCGAACCATTTGTCCTTTTATAACTCGTCTCTTCTGGTGGGCTGGGTGGCAACTATCAAAGTGTAATAACACGTTTGAAAAAGTTTTCTTTCTAAAAATATTAGAGCTCAATTCTTTAGTTTGCAAATGTTTGTAAACCAGGATATCCAAAAACTCTATTTCCTGGATCCCCACTTTATATGTAAATTCCAAGAAATTGATGGTGTTATTTAAATAAGAAACAAATTCAACTATTTTCCTCGGTACCCCGCCACAGGATTAAAATATCATCCAGGAAATGTACCCATAGAATAATGTCATTCTTAAAAGGGTACTCGAAAAAAAAACCCTCTTTTCCCATTCAGCTAATACTAAGTTAGCGTAAATGGGGGCACATTTTGCCCTCATAGCTACTCCTGACTTCTGCTTAAAATATTCCCCTTCAAAACACACAAAATTGTTGCTCAATGCTGTTTCCATCATCTCAATTGAAGGATTTCTTTTTACATTATGTCTACCTTCCACATTTAACAGACTTTCACTGAAAAATTCCAATCCAATGTCATGTGGTATAACAGTAAATAAATTGACAATGTAAGTAGTAACAAAAATATGATCATCATCTTTGGGTGTATCCCTAAGTAATTCTAGGCAGTGCCAATAATCTTTCAGAATATGTGCTTTGCTAGTTAATGCCTTCTTGCAATAAACATCCACATAAGCAGCCAAAAGTTCAGTCTTTGAAGGTTTCGCCTCTCTAGGTTGGTTAGTGATGATTATACATTTGAAATGGAGATGTCAAATTTAATTGGTTTGTTCCTTAATAGGGGATACCCATCCCATTTATTGATTTAAAAGTCCTTTTTTATTTAATAAAGTTTCATTCCTCTCTGGCTCTTTTTGCGGTATCTGTAAAAGATATTAATGCTGTGGATGTACTATGCCCAGGTTGGAAACTGTGTTGAGTGTGAGTAAGTAGATTATTCTAGAGTAGTTAGTTCATTAATTGTTGGTAAACAGACCTTTCAAGGATTTTAGATATAGGTGATAAGATGGGTATGGGGCAAAAGTTTGATGTTTTGGTGGCTTGAGGTGACATGGGATATTTTCCACATGGTGGAAACTACAGATTCAGATAATTATCTGTTTATTAGGATACTGATGGGATAGGTGAGAGAGAGAGAGTTAGCACTGAGTTTAAGGTATACTGAGGAGGGAGGTTGTCTGCTTATGTGAAGCAAGGTTTTAGTTTGAGTAGTTTTTTTAATGGTTGCTGTGGGTTTGGACAAAAATGAGAAGGAGGTCTGGTTGTCTTTGAGTTGGGTCTGGCTTATTTGATGGAATGTTAGTGATGTTAGTGAAGGGGAGTGAGGGTGAGGTCTCTGCGTTGGAGTTGTTTCGGAGAAGGTCAGCTATTGATTTTATGAAGTGCTTATTAAATTCTGTTGCTAGTAGGGAAAGAAGGGTGTTGGGCAATGGGGAATGCTCTTTATTTGTCCCAGATTGAAAAGAGTTGATATTGAATGCCAGAATTTTTGGGGGTTGCATTTATGTTGTAGTTAAAGGTCTGAGTAGTAGGATTTTTTTATGTTGTTTTATAGCTTCATCACATTGTTGCATAGTGTTTGGAAGAGGATGAGATTTTGTTGTTTTCTTTTGTTTGCTTGTTTTACAGGCTTTGTCTCTGTTTCATCAAGTTTATACAGTTTTGGGTGATCCATGGGTTTGTCTTTTTTTTTTTTGTTCTCTTCATCCATAAAAGAGCTAGGCTATCCACTATTTTTAGAAAGGTATTGTTAAAGTAAAGGACTGCATCATTGAGCGGTATCAGATATAATGGTGTCTAGTTGATTTTCAGGAGTAGATCATTATGTTTTTATTGGCTGAGATTTGCAGGTTTCTGATGGTTTTCATGGGGTGTGTTGTTGGTTGGTAGGTGTTGGCTCTAATGGTGAATGTTGGAGATGGTCACTAAGAGAGACAAGGAGTGTGCCTGAGGAGGATAAGTTAGTTGGGTGGGATACTAGGATCCAGTCAAGTGTAGATTGGTGAGTAAAGTCTTTGTTGTACATGCCGACTGCTTATTAGTTCATAGGATCATAGGAAGTTACTAGGCTAAAGGCCCTTGGACCCTTACAAGCCTAGTTAAGTTCTACCCTTATTTCCACTATCAGCACCTATTGCCACTGTCCAAGAGGGACACAGGTGGAACCCCTGGAGTGAATTTATGGTTTCCCAACCAGTCGTCCAGGTTGTATTTGAAGAGGATCAATGAGACAAATCTGTCCCTTCAGCAGGTTTTATTAATGTTACATACTAGGTTAAAGTCTTTAGAGTGAGTAACCCATGTACCATTTGACTTGTGAATATGCACCATTTCCAATAAAGTTGTGAAATGCCATATAGTTTGATAGGATTATTGGGGGTGTTGACAGCAATGATGTCCCAGCTGATGTTTACATTGCCTAGGATATTGCCTCATGCTAGATATTTTTGTGATGTTCAGGATAGTATATCTTCCAGGACTGGTATATTGTTTCCTGGAGGAATACATCCAATTATGATACAGATTCTTTTGCTTGATTCAGGAAAAATGTTAGTATCTCAGCACTGGAAAAGGTGGGTATGTTTTTTAGTAGGGTATAATGTTGAGTACCAAGGGGTATAGTAGAGCTATCCCTCCTCCTTTCTTTTTGGGTCTATCTTGTCTGGTAATGGAAAAACTGGGAAGTGTTATTTCAAAATCTTTTATGTTGGGGTAACCATGCTTAAATCAAGGCTACTATATCTGGTTTGTTTTGTTCTATCCAGGCGTGGAGTGAGGCTATTTTATTGCATATACCCCTTAAGTTCAGCGTTATCATGTTTAGGTTTTTAGGGTTAAGTTTGGGATTAGCATTTATAGCTGGTCCTGAGTTTGGGTGTATGTCTCCACTTTGAAGTAAAATGGAGATTAGACATGTGTAGAGTAGGTTATGATATGTTTTTGGTTTAGGTGAGTGAGTTGTAAGATGGAGTTTTGTAGGGAGAGTGGAGACTAGTTTGGGGCTGAATATATATGGGATGGTGTAGTGAAACAGCTGGGGAAAGATGTTTGAATAGTTGTGTTGATTAATATGGAGATGGGTTGCCGAGGTTCCTGTTTTGTAGCTATTTGTGGGGATTTTAGGTGGTAGTGTTGTGAGTAGGTTGAGAGTTATTAGTAATGTAGTTAGACATGACAATAGTATCATTTCTGAATCAAGAATAAGGGTATATAGAGATGTTAAGAAGTTATGTGTGATGAGCTGGTCCAGAAAGTTTGCTTTCAGGCAAAGGAACAGTGTATGGTGTAGTTGTGTGTTATAATAATTGTTAGTTGAGTATAGGTGGGGAGGGGAGTGGCCTTAGGTTTGATGTTGTATGACCAGTTGATTTGTTTGTGGGAGGTGTTTGGTGAGGAGTAAAGGCAGAATTAGTGGGGGTGGGTGAAGGGGTACGGTAGGGGAGTGGAGTGAGCCCGAGTGAAGCAAGGGTGAATGGCGTGCATTGGGCCAGGTTGAGTAGAGAGCTAATGAAAAAAAAATCAGGAAAGTTACAGAGAGTGGTTGTAGGAAAGAAAAGGAAATGCACAGAGTACTTTGTTGAACTTAGAAGCTACAAGTTGTCAGTTTTCTTCTGAGTCAAATATAAATAGTGGAGGAAAAAATGGTGAGCGAATTACATAGAAAGGAGAAAGAGAGGAGTTAACAACACAGTCTGATTGATTTCACATGGCCTTAGGTTGGACTTGTCATCCCAGTTCTTGTTGAAAGTATAGTTAATGGACATATAAAGGACAAAAAGTTTTAACCCCTTGTGTTAATGTTAATTGTGATGATGTTGCCCTTAATTTTTGTTTAACCTCTTCCAGGACCATTGTCCATGAGAAGCATAGCATCAACTGCACATGGTAAAGCTCCTTCAATAACTCAAACCTTGCATCAATGCTCCCAACAACTTATCTGCTGAATTCCTACAACTATCAGCAAGCTCCATCGCTTACCCCATCAGTATACTCCTCAATAGATCTATCCAGAAATCCCAATTATCAAATATCTGGAAGAAAGCATACATTCTTCCTATCCACAGAGGTGGCAAAAATTCAGACATCTGCAACTTCCAACCTATCACTATCCTGTCCCCATCCAAAAATATTAGAAAAATGTGTCCATACTCAACTTCTTAACCACTTAGTTAATTACTAACTTCTCACCCCTACCCAACATGGCTTTAGGCCAGGCTATAGCACCAACACAGATCTCATCTGCTTTATGGATACTGTAAATTGGGCGTGTGATGCCACTTTCATCATCTCTTCACTCTTCCTTGACCTTTTGAAAGCCTTAAATACTATATCCCATTCTCTTCTACTCTCCAAACTCAACAATCTAGGTATCACACCCCCAACCCTAAACTGGTTCTCAAATTATCTCTCTGGTAGATATCAATCAACAAAATGGCAGCAAGCCTGTTCTCCCTTCCTCAACATCACCACAAGAGTACCTCAAGGATCCATACTGGGCCCATGAATCCCCCTTCTAGTCAATATATTTATTAATAACTTCCATAACTCCATTACTCATGTCACCATGATCCAATATGAAGATGATTCTACAATCATCTGCACTGCCATATCCCCTTCTGAGTTACAACTACTAACCCAACATGCCTTTGCATCCACTGAAACCTGGATGTCAAATAATCACCTTATTCTCAACCACAACAAGACTAGACTCATTCTATTCACTCCCCAAAAACTACCCCCCTCAATAGGAATGAATTCTCAATCTACTCCCAGAATAATACTATCATTGAAGTTGTCTCTAGCACTAAACTGTTAGGTGTCAGTAATATTTGACCTCCACATTCACAGCAACATCAAATAAATACCAGAAACTGGACATCCTTTATAGATATGGCTCTTACATTAACCCCCACTACAAAAAAGGCTCTAGCTTCAACCTTTCTCCTTCCATCCCTGCGGTATGGTGCTACTATCCTCATGAATATCCAGTCCTCTCTAAAAACCAAGCTTGACTCATATTACAATAAGGTCGTCAGATTTGCAACAAATACAAGATTCTCAACACACCACTGTTCCTCTTTACGGCAACTAAACTGACTAGAATTGCCACTCTATCTCAACTACCTACAGTTAACTACTGCACATAAAATTATATACAAACCCACAACATGCCCATCTCTTTCCTTCTTACTGTCCTTGTACCACCCAAACAGGCCTCTCAGATCAGAAAAAACACTGCTCAAAGTAGACAAACCCAATCTTCCGGCCAGTCAAGTGCTCTATTCCTTTACTGTTTCCAAACTTTAGAATGCCCTCCCATCTACAATCACTTCCATTAGTTACTCTGCGATCTTTAAGAAGTGTCTTAGACAACATCTCTCCTCTGGCTGGCTATACCCATGCCAAAAATAACACTCTCTAAACACTGCTACTCCCATTCTCCCCCACTTCTTTCTAGCCAGCTGGTGCTTCAACTACCCTGTCTATTTACCCTAACACCTCTTGCCTTACCTATTTATCATACCCTATAGTCCTGCACCTCCTTCTAACTATCCCTCTACGTTACTAACCACTGCTGCACCTATCCTCCCTGGACAACTTCCATTTTCTCATGCCCCTAACTCTAGTCAGTTAAATGCTTATTAACTCTTTGTAGGGGTCTTGGACTCTTGCACGAATGGACTTTTTACCAGATCATGAATGGGCGGGCATACTTACGTGAAAATGCTTTTCACCGAAGCAGCATTTTCGCATAAGTATGCCTATTGTGCCAGTCGTACTATGGTGCAGATAAGCCAATAAATCCAAAACAGTCAAAAACCAAAAATCACAGTGTACAAACAGATACATAAGGGCCTGTAGAAATAAATCTACAAAAATTACACTGATTGCATTTGTACATTCCTTTCTTCTGAGACTCTAGATAGGAAATTCTTTTCTGCTGGCCTTCCAAGATTCAAATTATAAAAAAAAAGTTGTGTTGTAGAACTTTTTTTTTTTCCCCAGAAAAAAAAATTTTTTTTTTTTTTTTATAATATTCCAATTTTGGTTAATAATATTTTGAATATTAAAATTATCAGAACTCATTTCCAATGAACAAATCAAATTATGCAGATAAGGGAAAATTCCCTTTTCCCCACTGTAGTGCAATCTCATCGTGAGAATATTAAAGAAGGGGGTGTGGGTTGCAGAGGGGCTTGAACCCCTGCATAAAAGTAGATTTAATGTTTTTTTTTTTTTTTAACACACTTTTGCGAAAGCGCTTTTTCAGTGAACGCTTTTGTTAAAGTGTGTTTGGTGATAGTCGATTCGGACTGTTGAACTTTCATTCAACAGTCCTAGATCCTTTGTATACACCCTTAGTAGTCTTTAAAATCTTACCCAACTTACCCTTCGCATATTGTCCTTACTTTTTGCTAAATATTTACATAACATAATGCATAATTTATGTACACATACAATCTGAACTTTCCACTCTTTACCCAAGCTGCTCACTGCTTCACTTGTCATCTCTACTAGGAATCATTCTGCTCATATTCAAGCTGCTTATTGCTTAATACCTGTTAACTCTAATATGTACTTTTATCCCATATTTATTTTAAAGCTTTGTCCATGATTGTTACTGTACTGCCTTATAGCTCTTTATGTAATTGTAGTTGTATTTCTGTATTTCTGTTGTATGTGTATCACTTGTAATTTGTATGAGGAGTTTTTCTCCTCGGGCCTCCACTGAAAATGGGCTCACCTAAGCCCAGTGGTCCTTCCCGGTAAACAAATGCAATAAATAAATAAAATAAATAAATAAATAAACCAAATATCTTCTTTGTTAGTGGTGATGAGCAGTTCAAAGAAATATAACATTTTATCCATATGTGTGATGTGGGTGTCAGTACTGTTGCATGTATTGCTGTACTGTCTGTAGTAGTGGCACTGCTGATAGTTTGTTAACATACATTTGAGTTTAGTGGTGTAACTATTAATTTTTCCTGTGTTTGTTGCTTATTATCACAGGTGATCCTGACAGTGGAAGTGTGGGAGTCTTACCACCTGATTTCAGAGTATCGGCAGACTCTGATGATGATGCTGGCCAAACAGAGGCACAGTCAGGGGGTGCAGAGGTTGAATCTGACACAGAGGTTGGCATTCAGCCATCCCCTGTAATTCCATCAGACACAGCCAGAAGGCCTACTCCGACCCATTCCCGTGAGACCTCAGATATTGGACAGGTGGAAGGTGAGACACTCGATCAGGTAAGTGTGGTTACTGTGGTATCAGTACCTGTTGACCCTGACCATATCCAAAGTGTGGGCAAGGTGCCACGTAGGAGGGTTGTTAGGTGTGCTCGGAGGACTGTTGTCCATCCTCCACCTGATCCCAGTATGTCTTCCCATGCCACTCATTGTATGTGTAAGGCCATCAAGAAGGCACAGGCATGTTCCCATAGGTCCCCCAGATAAATGCTTAGGGTTGTACATGTGGCACAGGCTGACATGTGTGACTGCCTCCACCATGTTACAGATTCAATCGTATAGATGAATGACACATTGAAATGGGTGGTGTCTGTCCTGGAATGTCTGCTGGGAAGGGGACAGCATCCTCATGGGAGTAGGTCAGCCATAACATCTGCTGTTAGCCAATGTGTCCATGCCCGCTCATGTTCCCATAGTGGCAATACTTCTACTGCTCTGTCAGTGGTTGAGGTGTCCACAATTAGATGTGGCAGCCATTGTGTTGTGGTCCTGGACATCCTCATGGGACAGCTCATCCAGCAGACATCAGTTACATTCAGGTAATGGCAGTGCATCTGACCATGGGCATGAATGTGCAATGCAAATCCTGGCAGAGCCAGTTCTTGTGGTCAGGTACGACAGTGATGAACTGCCACCTCTACTGTGCAAAGCTCAAACCTGTTTGACATATCAAGACGTAGAGCTAGCACAGAGTTTGACTGTGTTCATGCAGACACTCACACACCAGTTTCACCTGGGGGACCCATTCAGGCATACACATAACAGTTACATGGTTCAGCCGTGAAGCTTGAACCTCATTTTGTCTCACTGGCCATTTGTTACTTTATCCAAATGTCTGCCTACTTTTCTTTCTTACTCACACACACTCACTGACATTTTGTTTCAGCCTAGCCCCCCTCCAACACCCTGTGCAAGTGATGATGACTTTACCATATCCTTGTTTTCTATATTTTGGATTCAAGGATACATACCATTTCTGTCTGATGCTTAGGGTCCATAGCTGACCTAGTGCTTAGTATAGCTGCACTTGTGTCGTTGTTTTGCTAATTGTTCCTTTGACACAGTTTGGTCTTAGAAAGTTAGTTGATAGAATCCAACATTTTTTGCATCAGTATTATTAATGATCTTGTGTGATTTGTGAAGTCTGAAACTGAAATGTGTCTCGTTATTTTCCAACTTCTCTCTTTAAATGATTTTCCAATACAAACGTATGATGCTAAACTGAGGGCATTAGGTGATCATCAAAGATTCATGCAGTCTCATACTGCTCCAAAGTACTGAGGGCATTAGGTGATCATCAGTACTTTGGAGAAGTATGACTGCATGAATCTTTGATGTCTGAGGCTTACTACTTGATACAGGACACATATATTGACACACGTCTGCTGTCATACATTAAAGTGTTTTCTGTACAAATCACCAATCTTTTTACTTACTTACATTATCAAGTAACAACATGCAAGGATATGCCATTCATTCGTATTAATACACATTACACTTCAGATTCAACACTTACCTTGTAAATATAGCAGCTGAAACAGTTTTTGCTCAGGGATGACTCTGCCTGATGATAGCAGTACACAGCCATTACATAGGTAGGTAAAGGTTGTGAGCATTGCCTGGCATCAATGTTACTATACGTATGTGTGTAGGAAGAAAATTTTAGCCCCTTAGGTGGTGAGTGAGTATACTATGCATTGCCTTTTAGCCAATGCAAGGACATATTGAGCATGCCTAAGCCTGCCTACATCCAAGGCAGATACTGGTTCCCCATCTCACTCCTCACCTGTGTGTGGGTGTAGTGACCTTGCCATTGGTGGTGGGATGTGTGCCCTTCCCCTTGTTGATCCTGCTGAAGCTGCTTTCTCAGGATGATGTTGTGTAGCATGGCACATACTGTGAATATTTCAGCACATGTACATGGATTATACTGTATGGCTCCCCCAGATGTATCTAGGCAGTGGAACTGCAACTTCAGCAGCCCAAACACATACTTTATGATATTCCTGCTTTGACTGTGTGCCTCATTATGGCATTCTTCAGTGGGTATGTGTGCATTGCTGATGGGTGTCATCAGCCACTGTTCTAGTGCATAACCTGCATCCCCTGTAAATTACCCTTCTGGATATCCCCCCCTAGCGAACATCTGATACAGTTGGGAGGTGTGCCAGATATGTGTGTCATGGTAACTGCCTGGGTTGCCAGCACACATATTCAAGATGATTCTTTTGGCATTACACATGATTGGGCAATTAGAGTGGAAGCCCTTTCTATTTATGTAGAACCTTTCCTGCTGCATGTGTGGTGCCTTAATTTCTATATGTGTACAATCTATGGCACCCAGTACTTCAGAGTAATGGGCCAAAGGCTAGAACTCCTGCATATTTGTGGTCCTGTTCTCAGGAATATGTGGAAAATATATGTAGTCACTAGTATATTGGAGCATAGCATTAAGGAATTGATGGAGGATCCTGGATGCTGATGCCTGTTATACCCCCAGCATGCCCCCTGCTGGTCTCAGAAAAGTTCCAGTAGCTAAAATTCTAAGTGCTACATATACCTTTCTCTCCACAGGTATGGGTTCCCTGCAGTTTACTCTCGGTCTGAGTTGAGGTCATCAGTGGTTGCAGAGTTCCTGTAGTGTGTTTCTATCTACCCTGTAGCACTCCACAATTTCAACATCATGCAGATTGTGATAAGTTAACTGGGGTCTGAACACTATTCTCCTTCTTAGTCACTTTCTATTAGCAGCAGTAGCAACACAGACTTCATCCTGTTGCACATATACATGAATTAAAGCAACGGTAGCCCCTAACATTGTTTCTGTGTAGACTCCTTTCCGTAGCTGTATTCCAGTAGGTTTTGGAATTCACAGGGAAAACCAGCACTGAGTCTACATGGTTGCTTTATAACTTGTTGAATAGCTCCTCCATTTTTGATTGGGTGATTAGCAAACAATTAAGCTGCTTATTCTGCAATTAGCATGCCACAGTGTTTACGATGTTTGTGCGGCTCTACATACCATGTAGAGCTGCTTACTAAATCCAAAACTGCATGCTGCCATGTGAGTGTTGTGGCACAATGCACACATAGTGTAAACAGACCATGTATGGTTAACTGAATCTGACTATAAGTCTTTAATACAAGGGTTAGAATATGTGAACGTTTGGAAAGAAAAAAATTATGTTATTTAAATAGGGAATTTGAGAAGAGGGTGTAATTCCATTTATGCAAAAATCTTTTAATAACCAGATAAAACTATTAGGGCCTATTTTTTATGACTGATTGTAATATATTTATTATTTGCTAACAATAACTCTTTCACTCCCTATGCTGTGCTGGCTCTGTTCAAGAGAAATCTTGACCAGTGGATGGGAGATCGTAGGTTTACAATCATCTCTGTGTCACTGCTGGACAGAGGCACAACAAACTAATGGGCACAGTATTTTTCTTATAAATGCCTTAGGGCAGATAGCCTAGTATAAACCTATGAACCTATGAACCTATAATATAGAAATCATTCTCATTTCTAGCATTGCATTCTTCTATATTTCAACCTTATACTCTGTTTTGTATTAATATGCTTGCTTTTATTAACTCTGCTATGCTTCAATCAGATGTTATAAGCTTTATTTATAATATGACTCCCTGATATTCATGCTCTGATTTTTCATCTGAATTTTAACCTATGTGAATCTTTACTCTGTTACAATGACTGCACCCCTTAGATAACTATACATCTTGTTATATATATTTTATTTACATATAATAATTTATCTCTCTGTAATCTCATTTAACTTTCAAAGAGCATTTCTCCCTCAGCCTCTATTGAAAAGCAATTCTGCCCAGTCTGTCTTTTCTGGTAAAGAAATGTTGATAAAAATAAATAAATAAATAAATGCCAAACAGGATTCAATAAACTCTGTGTAGGCTCAGTGTAGAGCCTACATGGAGTATATCCATGTACATACCCACTGCGTGCTCTCAGCAATGCGCAATGTATATTAGTGTTGCAAGGTATGCCTAAGTCAGGTTTCACAGTGCGCCCCATTAGTTTTTGCTGCAAAACCTTGAAGAACAGCATGGATAATGAATCTGTGTACAGGAGAGCACCGACATCCCACCCCATACCTCCCAACCTCTTAGTCCTAAATGAAAATATCTGATAGTATTTAGTGCCGTCCATCCAGAATGAATATCCACAAATTTTATGAGGAACGCCTCAAGAATACCACCCAAAACCATGGAAAGATGTCAGAACTAGTTATATGTATATACTTTTATTTCCCTCCAAATTTGTTTTTTGTTATTTACACCATGTTTGTGCAGTGCGCTGTGGAGTTTGGCAATGCTTACCTCTTGCGCAATGGGACCACCCATGTAGCAGACTTGATCTAGACATCCAAAAATAGAAACCGGATGCTTTCAATTGCTACTGCTCAGCACTGCTGGTCATCAACAGACAAAAAAACAACAACTAAACTGAAAAAAAGAGATTATTATTAGAAATTATTATTATTATTATTATTATTTAAGCCCAGTGTAATGCTGTGGCTTTGTATTTTATCTGAGGAAGGCTGTATATTATTGCAGCCAAAAGTGCTTACTTTGAATAAACAGTCCATGCCATTTTTTATCTGGTTGCTACTGCTGGTCATCACATAAACTTGGTAAGCGGGGTTGTGCTATGTGCATACCATCAAATTAACAATGCACAGTAAAATATAGACTATAGGTAACAAATCCTGTGGCGACATTGGTAGTGCATATGTTTGCAGTGCATGTGGACTTGGGTTCTAGTCCAGGATATGCAAACTTTATTTATACTGTTGTGACACTAAAGCTTATATAAATAAATTGTAAGTGTAACAAAACAATACAAATGAATTGTGAGTGTAGTAAAATAACTGTGGAGTAGCATCAGTTGTAAGTTATTTTCAGAAACATTTGTAAAAGGTGCATACCGCTTATCATTGTGCAAATCAATGCACTTGTTTTACCATGTTTGCAAGATGGTAAGGGGCAAGCAGCTTTTTCAAATGTATCAAAATGTAGAAAGTGTGCCCTCTCAGTAAGCACAATTGAGAAAACATGCTATTTAAAGGTGAATAGGTGGGAATTGTACTTTACACATTTAGAGCTCAACCTTGTGCAGCAATGTCAGGCATTGGAGAGGGTGTGCATTTCAGAGCATAGCGCTGGGGCCAGGAGTCTAAAGTCTTGATTGGGCTACTGGTTAAGGACCATGGGCACCTGCTGCTGTAGGAGAACTACACTGGTTCCCAATATATATCAGAAGCCTGGGATAATTTGTCCAGGGTCTTTACCAGTTTGGCTGGTATCCACTGCACTGGGGAACAATGTTGTCACCACTATGACAAGTTGCTTCACAAAAAAAGGGATACCTTTGATCAGTTCATCAGGGAATGTCAGGCAGGGAGCACCCCAGAGATGTATATGTATGCTTTACATGTAGTACTCATCAATATTCAAGAAACTGGTACTCATAATGCTTTTTCTTTTTCTCTTTTTTCACAGCTGCAGAAGAGAGGGCCTCAAATGTGAGGTGCCATGCAAGGAGATTGGCCAGGATGCAACAAGCACTTGGTAAGTAAGCATAATTATCTAAGGTACTGTTATTGCGGCATTAAAAGTGATAGATTATTTGCTATATCATACAGTTGTATGGACTTGGGAATGCATGTCTGAACTGTAAAAGCAAGTATGCATTCATAACTCTATAGCAAAGCTTTCAGCTGTGCATATTTCTGCTAAATACTCACATTTAATTAAGTATTTTACATTTGTTAACAGGGAAAGTCTGACTGGACACTGGTCCTTTTTCAGCGGAGGCCTGGGGAGAAAAGCTCCACAAACAAGTGACATTAACAATGTGCTGAATACAACTGATGAACTGAAAAATTACATGAAAAAATGAACAGAAAATTAAATGAGAAAAGAAAATACAATGAGAAAATACAATTGAACTAAACATGGGGCAATTTAAGAATCACTATTTTGGTCTGCTTGTTGTAGAATTCATGGTTGTCTGGCATGTAATTTATATAAAGAATGGGTGTCAAAATGTATGTTAGCAGAAATCCTGTGCTGCTATCCAGGTGTGTAACAACAATATTTGAAATATGTTCCTAGTTATGGCTCATTGTACACCCATTAATTTATGATATGTCAAGATATCCTGCCCTAAAAGTTGGAGAGGTATGGTCTGTAACACAAAGCAACAGTTGCATATTCTCAGATAACAGTAAACATGAGTCTATAGAGTGTAAAAGAAAGAGTGCTTGCATCATTTTCTATTTCAAAGGAAAAGTATAGTATTACAGTAGTCACTGCTTGTGGGGTCTAATACCACACTCCCCAAATGCAAAGCTCAGCTAAATATAATACTGTTTTAGCCTGTCATCAATAAAAAATACAGTATTGTTAAGTAATCATCATTATAGCATTTGAAAGGCATACCTCTAGACCTGTGGCTGAACGGCCTGCTGTCAACTGCACATGTATTCCAAGTAGTAACGAACGTTCTTAGCTGATGGCATTGTTAACAGTAGAATGTAATAGAATAGAATAGAATACTTAATTGTTAAAAGCATTGTATATTATCTGTGATTACTAATGTTCTTTTTTTTCTCTCACCCCATCCCTTCTCTTCTTTTATTTATTAATGTATTTGTTATATTTCTTATTTATTTTATTATTGTTATTGTATTATTTATATAATCAAATTGCTTATTATATTATTTGATTTTTACTTCATATTTTTTGTTTATTATGTATAATTTCATAATTCTTTGTTGTGAAATACATTTTCATTTTTATGATTTATCATTTTGTTTGTAATTATATTAGTTGGCACTTTTTACACTGGTTTATAATTGTTTCTTTATTTGTTTATAATTTTCACATAATTTGTTTTATAATGAAAAAGACTGCAAAGGAATGGCTCCAATTCAACAAATTCGAATACATTCAATGGAATGTATCCAAAGTATCCAATTTCCTTCAGGATCCAAAAAATGAACCAAAAATCTGAAATCCAGTATAACAAAGCTTTAATAGTACACAAGCGCTTTCACAGGTTGCTTCTTCAGGTGTATAACATCAATTAAAAAGACACACCTTATATAGCCCTAGAAGCAGTCACATGACTCTGGTGCATACAATTTAAAATCATACACACAAATAACATCAAGCACCATCTTAAAAACATTTAAAACTATATAACTTATTTACACTCAAAATCTTAAAAATGCACATAACATCATACTTCATCTATTCAAAGGTCTTTTCTTCAACACAGGTCTCATTGGTACAGAATCATTCAGACCATGACCTGAAATTGCTCTAAGTCTTACTATCCATTCTGCTTCTTTTTCCTCAGTCCTGGCCTTAATGTCGCCTCCCCTAACATCAATATAAGTTATCCCTAAAACAAGAAATTTAAATGAATGCTGTTCATTTGTAGCTGCTACATGCTTCGCCAATGCATTAAAACTACTCTTCTTCTTTATGTGATACACATGCTCCCTAATTCTATCTCTAAGGGGGTGATCCGTCTTCTCTATATAAAATTTATTGCATATCTGGCACGTAGCTAAATAAACAACATGTGAAGTGTCGCATCTTGCACTAACTCTCAAAACAAAAATCTCACCAGTGTCAGGGTGTTTAAAATATGTCTCCTTGGAAATAAAATTACAAAAATGGCATTTTCCACTTGGTGAGGTATTCTTTGTCCCTGTATCAAATTTTGATTTTAATTCTCTATCTATACATAATCTTCTTTTCAAGCACTTTTTATTTTTAAAAGAGAACTGTGGATTCATTCCAACCAGCTCTTTAATTTGACCATCAGTGGTCAATATATTCCAGTGTTTATTAATGATATCAGTGTATATTTTGACATCTCTGGAATAGCTTAAACACATTCTTAGTTTGTCATTTCCTAGATGTTCCTTTCTATTTACAGTTTTCTTAGAGAAATATGGTTTGGCCTTAGTTTCTCTTATTCTCACAACTTCTTCCATATTTTCCATGACCATTTTCTCTTCATACCCTCTCTCTAATAGTTCTTTCCCTGTCAGTTCTAATTGATTTTCATAGTCATTCTTCTTGACACTCAGTCTTGTTGCTCTTAAGAATTGATTTTGAGCTACATTTCTAAATATAAAATTAGGGTGCATGCTATCTCTGTTCAGTAACTTAATAGCATGACATGTTTTCCTATAAATTCTTGTACTAATTTTGCCTACACTATCCTTTTCTACATAAACATCTAAAAAACTAATACCTGATTGTGAATAATCCATAGTGAACTTAAGAAAACCTGTAGAATTGTTAATAAATTCCAAAAATTCATTCAATTGATGGACAGTCCCTCTCCATAAAATGAAGATATCTTCCACAAATCTCCTATAAAACATAACCATTTCATCATATTTACCTCCTATGATATGTTCCATTTCCCATTTGGACATGACAGCATTAGCATAACTATTGGCACATGGGGTGCCCATTGCAACCCCATTTTTCTGCCAATAGATCTTCTCTCTAAAAACAAAAATATTATTCTCAAGAACAAGTTTTAGTAATCTCTGCATCAGCTCTATTTTTTGACTATTAAACTCATCATTCATTTCTAACAGATGTCTCACATTTCTAATACCAATACCATTTGGTATAACTGTAAATAATGATACAACATCCATCGTCACAAACCAATATTCTTCTGACAAACATCCCTCATTAATGAAATCAAACAGATCTCTAAGAACATGCTCAGTGTCTTTTAAAATATACTTTGACCTATTAATTATTGGTCTCAAATTTTTTCTCAATAAAAATAGATACTGGCTCCGTACACCAATTCTTCCCAGCCACAATAGGCCTCATAGGTTGTCTGGTAGAATTTTTATGAAGTTTGGGCAAACCCTGTATTTTAGGGATAGTGGGTTCTGAGGTCAAAAAATGTCTAATAATATTTTGTTTTTCCCCCTGCTTGAGCTCCATTTCACCACTTTCCTATATTCTCCCACTTCTTTTCTTTAAAGAATCATTGCACGATGTTGCTCATAAGCAATTAGAAGTGGCAGTAGGATCAGTGAATGTATGTAAAATGATCATACACATTTGTAAAGGTTATGCTGACACACCATTTTGAACTTAGTACCATCTAACTTCATCAACAATGCATTATCCCATTCAGCCACAGAGTCCGTTAATTAGCAGATATATTTTAAATAATCAATAATTCTCACATATTCTCAATAAACTGTGTTAGAACAGTAGAGCACTGCTGTGCATAACTATGTTAAATCATGTAAAAAAAATTATATTTTCATTCCTGTTGTAATGACACATACAGAAAACACTAACTACTGCTAATTACACTTCATTTCTATAAACTGCAATGTCAGAACAGTATGAGAAAAGGTGTCATACCCTGTACTTGAACCCATGACCATCTGCATTCCACTCCAATAACTAACACCTGTCACCACAGCAGAAATTATGCAAGGACCCATAACTGGAGAAAATGAGCAGAGAATGGCACCACTTACCAGGTTTGCTCAATGCCAGCAGTGTTCAGCAATATTGATTGAATGCATCTGGTTTCTATTTTTGGATGTCTAGCTCATGTCTGATATGTGGGTGGTCTGGTCATGTAAACAAGGTATGCATCATGATAACCTTTTGAATAAAATGGTGCACTGTGTTAACACGCATAAAACACTCCAAAAAAAAAAAAACAAAGTTACCTGACACCCCCCCAGATGTCATTGCCACCCATGGGAAACATAAACACAGTGTAAGAGCTACACAAAGTGAAGATACCTAGACAGTTCCTGCTTTCTATGATTCAACAGATTTACTGATTTTTGCACTCATTTGCATAATAAGCATGCTGACAGCCTGAAATCTACATGGTTACTAGCAGTGTAAGCTGGGCAACAGCACGGGAGCATGATGGCAGGGTATTACTGTACCTATTGTGACACTACATCAGACTCTTCTCTTCAATGACATTTTTGTTATTCATATTTAAAACCTTTTGCGGCAAGTAGTGCACTGTGCAAGCAAGTGGTAAAATACATTTTAAATGTATACTAATCTGACACACACCCCCTGATGCTTTTGGACATCCACGGTGTATACATAACCCATTATATATGTGCTGTTAACTTTTCATGGGCATTCTGTCCATATTTCTGGACTTTTACATGCCCTTGCTTCTGTGTAGACTCTACCAACATGGAGTCTACACGGTTGTGTTTATGGTTGTTGGAATGCTTCACCATGTTGCTTCTCTTTATTAGCATAAATTTCAGCTTCTTAGGCTGAAATTTGCATTTCATGAAAGTTTCTGTAATTGTGCATGAATGCGTGTGATTGTGTACTACTACATGGAGTTTACTGAATCTAAAACTCTCTGCGCCCATGTTCGCATTGCCCAACAATGTGCACAAGGAAAAAATGACTGGTAAGCTTTATTGAATTCGCACCAACATTTGGCGACAATCTGAGTGGCTAAATGTATGAATGTCAGATTTCTACTTTACCCCTAACTATGCCAGCTTACTCAAAGATTATTATTTTTGTTACAAAGAATAATATTACAAGTTATTGCTATTGTTAGTCAGAAAATAACATCAACTCATAAAGACTGAATTTTTAATCCAACGTACTAATATAGACATTTGTGATATGCAAAAATAATGGAATAGCTTTGGATAGATTTTGAAAGATTAATAAAATATCATCAACAAAATAAGTTACAAGCACATATTTGCAATATTTTATATCAATAAATCTGGAGTCTGAAAAAAGTTAGAAAAGGCTGGTTCTAGGAAGAGAGAGAAAGAGAGAGATAGAGAGAATAAAAAGACATGAAGATAAGGGACATCTTCATAGTGTACCCATTATGACTTGTGTAGGAAAAGAAACCTACCACTAATAAGTGAGAATATAATGGCTGAGTCATATGAAAATTTGTTAGCTTTTATTTGGAGACTTACATTTCTTTAATGCAGCAATACGAAATGGAACATGAGCTCAGTCAAAGGTGTTACTTGAAATCAAATATGCCATAATTATTGTCAGAACTTCTAGTGCGATATAAAATGAACTGTAGCACAATGTGATTATCCTGAGTTTGTTGTGATTCCATAAAATCAGACTGAAGATTGGAAATAATGTGACTAACTACTAAATGAAATTTATTATCTAAGATGGTAGAATAAATTAACATTGGGACTAATCAAACTTATTTGAAAAGGTAGAATGGATTTTTGCCAAGATTAATCAATGAAATAGGGCAATCCTTTGTAAAAAGGAAGATCTGAATTACATTTGAGAATAAAAATGTCTCAAGTTGTTTAAGTAATTGTTACTAAATTGAACTTTTTGATATAATCAATTACAAGAATAGGGAAAGTTGAATGTTTTGTTTCTTTCAGAGGAAGACATCTAAACCAGACAGTCCTGGGATTTCATTTCATTTTTATGTTGTATTCTGGCTTCCTACAAAAAAATGTAACTTAGATTTATTAATTCAATTGTCTGAATTTTTGCTGGTAGTGAAGCCAGCTGGGAAATTTTCAATGTCTGATGTCTGCACTTGACTGAAAATCAAATGTTAAAAATATTTTGACTGAAACCCTACAACTTGCTGCAAGGCATAACAAACCTGCCTTATGAAGAGCACCTTAAAGCCTTTTCCCTCTTTTCAGTCTCCTATAGATTGATGAGGAGTGATATATGCTTGGCTTACAAGGCATCCTTATACTCCACATTTATGAATCTTTAAACAGTACCAGAAATACAAGGATTAGGGACTTGAGTTTTATCTGTGACTTGGATCGGGAGATATGTATCCCATAGAATGCACCTCTTATGGAACAGGCTTCCCATCCATTTGTGAAGCTGACTTCATCTATTACTCAGTTTAAGAGTAACCTAGATCAGTGGATGGGAATAGGAACTTTACATTGAGCCTGGTACCCATGTTCCTTATGGACATAGGTTGCACATAAATACCTGCCCCTCGATGTGTGTTTTGTATACAGGACATCATTGCTCTTTGGGGAAATGTGGCTAGGCTTAGAAAGCCCTTCCCCCAGGTCTTTTGCCTTGTAGCAATCTATGAATCTATTTGACTGAAAATGCAGATGACTAAAACCCATTTCACTGAATCGCAAATCATGAAAAATATTCAACATAAGAAAATTTAACATAAAACAATGTTTTGCAAGGGAGGCAACACCCTGCACCTTACACCCCCTTAATTATATACACTAACTCCATAACACCCTCTTAATTTTATATACTAACTCCATGGCCACTTAACCACTTGAGGAAAGAAAACAACACCATACACAGTGAACCACTGTTGGTGCACAAACACAAGCATCTATAATTTTTTGGGGGTTGCAACATGACAGGGACATTGTCAAGCAGCACAAAATTGCCTTGACTCACTTCCCTATCAGATCATATCCTCAGGAATGGCACCATCACATACTGTCTACTCTTTTACATGTTTCTATCATTTGTGATTCTGTGAAATGGGTTTCAGTCAGTCATTTTTTCAGTCAATTGGTTTTCAGTCAAATCCTGTCAAGCACTGATTTTCAGTCAAGTGCATTTTAAGCAAATGACAGTAAACATTTAAATAGATGCTTAGATAGATAGATAGATAGATAGATAGATAGATAGATAGATAGATAGATAGATAGATAGATAGATAGATAAATAATGTACATTTTCTTGACTGATACAATATTTTTCAAATTATTGTTTAGTTTAGGTAGGCTGGCCAAGAGTTTCAAAGGAGTTATTTGCTACTGAAAATACTTTGCACAGATTTTTGGTTTGGATAGGGTCTGATTAGAACCCTATAATGTTTAAAGCTCAGGCTGTACTATTATTAAAGAATTACATTTACCAGGATCATGGAACATTTAAAAGCTGGCCATCTAATATGAAACCAAATGCAATTTTCTTCATTTTCCTTGAAAAAATAACAGATTTGCATTACATATTGTATGTATCATTTCTATTTAGCAGTTGTGGATTTAATTCCCAGTTTGGAGCTGGCACTGCTGGAATTTGAAGGTTAAGTATACTTTTGCAAGTGTTGGGAAATTATGAAGAACTCTACTGTCAAACAAGATTGTTGTAGCTTTATGAAGAAATTAAAGTGTTGTCAGTTGTATTCAAATCGCATTTAAAGCAAGTAGATGTTGTTCATCTACCTTATCAAAACTCATGTGCAAAGTTTTCTAACCACATCTTTTTATTGTAATAATTCTCTGTTTACTATAATTTGATCGAACTCTAGTTGACTGAAAATCAAGCGTTTGAAAGAATTTGACTGAAAAGCAATTTGACTAAAGATTAAAGAACCTACTTGGCTGAAACCCATTTCACTGAGAAATCTAGATATCTGAAACCAATTTCACTGAAAACTCAGTTGACTGAAGTTCATTTCACTGAACCACAAATCATAGAAAATATTCAACATAAGAAAATGCAACATGAAATAATGGTTAGCCCACTGTACCCTCCATGTGAGGAGCTCGTCCCACATACCATTAATTATATATACTAACTCCACAGTTGCAAAAAACACTTGAAAAAAGAAAAAAAAAACACTGTACAGAGCGAATCAGTGACTGTGTACGAACTTACCCCAGGACCTAGAGGGGAAGCTGAGTCTAAACTATGTTCTCTGGTACAGCAGCTCTATCTGTATGTCAGAATTAGTATTGCTGGCAGGAAGCCAGGTCTAACATACAGATAGGACCCCATTGCTATCTAGTGCAGAAGCTCCACATATTGGGTGATGTGGCCGATATACCTGAATTCTTCCTGTCTGAGAAAAGAAATGGGCTTACAGTGCTACCAGTCCATCAGCAAATTAATCGATTTTTGAACAAAAAGCACTATGAGATGTCCTCATAGGATTTGGGGGGCTGGGTCACACTATAACAAACCCTGTTTGTGGTCACAGTATAGTTCCACCTTTTTTAATTTATCCAGATGTTTTGTGCCTCTAATACCATGATGGTAATGGATCCCATTCCTAATACAGGTAATTATTAAAGATTGCAAAATTAGTATTGCTTCAGTCTTTGGTTTTAGCTAAAATTGCTCTTTTTGGCACCCAGATGTGCCCAGAATTGCTTTCTTCAGCAATCCATATGGGGTTACATACACTGGTAACATATTTAAGTATACTTGTAAATACTTTTCTATCAGTCTTGTTTCTCCTGCTACTGTTAGAACTGTCTAGATATCTTTATTTCACAGTGTTCTCATTTCTGCATGCAAATTCTGCTATTTTATGACATATAGTACTTAGTTCCACATACAGGTGGAAAATCTACCTTGCCAAGAAGTCCATTCAGTTTGATGAACATTTTTCATTCCAGCATAAATAAAGCATATGCATAACATGCACAGATGATTGGCCAGCATCTATTTATTGCTGTGTTATTTCTGTGTTACTTCACTGTATGCCAAGCATTGTACACTTTACTAGAAAGCTTATCCTTTTCCATTACGCTTTTGTAATTGTTTATTTGAACATAAATGCATTTAGTTAGTTATTGATTATTTGCTTGATGCCTTACTGATTGATTAATTGTGCTGCAGTCTATATCACATCGTGTTGAAATGTATTGCAGACTGCAGAAAACATAACTCCCCACTATAAGCTGTTTCCCTTTATTGCATCATCAGAATGAAAGACTGCATGACTCTGAATCACAAAGTACCTGGCAGTTCCTCAGTGTCCAGAAAATTCAAACACAACTTTACTAAACTTAATAAATATAGTTCCAGTGAAGAAACTAACATAAAACTACATATTTAAGAATCAGAAAACACACTTTATGTTATCAGAGCGTAATTATTGCAAAAAATGCCATAAGATATATGCCTTTCTACTTGATCTTTAAGGAGTAAAGTTTTATGTTTAGCAAATGATGAAATCAACATTACAGTTCAGCCTCCATTAAGATAAAATCATGCATAACTTAAGAAGATAAAATCTGAAATAAATGCATGAAAAAATTGACCTGTTGCTGTAGGAGCCACAAAATGAGACCTCAATAAGAGGACAAGTTGAAAGATTACTTAAAACATTTTTTAGTCCACACACTGCATGCATAGCTTTGCTTGTGAAACTCCATGCATCATTCTGTCTACTGTCTGTGTCCTGTGCTTGTGAAACTACATGCATCATTCTGTCTACTGTCTGTGTCCTGGACTATAGCTGAGGACCAGGTGCTGCCTATTTGCCAATGCACTGATTGTCTTCACCTGCATCTTCTTGGCCTGAAAATCTGCTTCTGAATAATCCACTCCTGACTACACCCTGCCCATCTTCTACTGCTGCTGTAACTTTTATGGCAGTTCCTGCAATGATGGCCTCCTGCTTCTCCATCTGTTTATTCAACACTGTCACTCGTCTTATGTTATGATTCAAGATGAACAGGCGGGGTAGTTCATTTATATGCTTTATTATATAGAAACACATCAGGATGGACAGCAGCAATATAAAATATAAAGGAACTGATTAGGCTTTACATACATGCATGCTTTTATCTAAACAGCTTTCTACAAAATGACAGTCTGGCTCACATATGCTCAGTATTTATACACATGTGCAAGCCCATGGAAAGCTTCTGAAAGGTATACATACATACTAATCTACATCCTCCCTCTTTAGTGAATTGCCCACAATAAAATGACATCTGAAAAACACATGCAGTTATACAGACACTAAGAAATAAACACAACATTCATATCCAAGTTGTCGCGTATCTGGAACATTGTCTGGAAATGTGACCTGATCTGCTGATATAGCAGTTAGGACTGGGTTTAGCAACAGGGACAGTCATTGGTGAACAATTTGTTTCAGGAGTTTCAGGAATCTTCTCAGGAATAGGGATATTTGCTGGAATGTCCATTGGAACTGGAACATTGGATAACTTACTCTCAGATCTGGAGTCTTTTTCACAGGCAAGATGTTGCGATACAGGCTCGGACACCAGTATTAAATGTTTGCAATTCATAGGTTCATAGGTATGTACTAGGCTAATGGCCCTGGAGCCTTTACAAGCCTAGCCCATACATCGTGCCACCTGACATTAGTTCCCAGTGCCTCTATCAAGTAGAGCCCATGGAGTGATCCCCGGGGTGAACTTTCTATTTCCCATCCACTCATCAAGATTTTTCTTGTAGATTGCCAGTGAGGTGCTCAGCTTAACATGTATGGGAAGTCTGTTCCAGAGCATGGGCAGTCTCTGGGTTATGTACCTGTCTCTCCAGCATGTTCTGTTGATTGTGGTAATGAGGTCGAGGTCTCTGGAGAGTGTGGTGTGGAGGGATTGGTATTTCTTTAGATGTAGCATTTTTCATAGAGCTGGGTCAGACATGGCTTTGTAAATCAAGCAGAGATCACCTCTTAGTAGACGATATGAGACAGAGAATAGCTGGAGTTTTTTTTGAGTATGTCCATGTAGGACATGTGTTTAAGGCCTAGGATCCTCTTTGTGAAGTACTTTTGTGGCATTTCCAGCTATTGCATGTGTCTAGTGAGGTTCATGCCAAATGGGGTATTATACTCGATGATTAGCCTAATGAGGGAAGAGTAGAGAGAGATGATGACCCCTTTCTTCCTGGATGCAAAACCCTTGGTAATAAGATGCGCCACACAGAAGGACTTTCTGACCACAGTGGCAATGTGCTGGTCGAAGTTGAGGTTGCTGTGAACCTGTGTCCCCAGATCTCTTATAATGCCTTCAGTGTTCAGTGGGCTCCCATTGATGTTGTAATTAGTGGGAACTGAGTTTTTCCCAAAGGGGATGATGATGTATTTTTTGGCATTAAGCCTAAAGCCATGGTTTCAACACCAGTCATTGGTATCAGTGAGGCCTTTTTATAGGATGTCAACATCACTTGGTGTGTTAATAACGGCTCCCAGCTTGCAGCCGTCTGTGCAATTGGTCAGCCAGAGTCCCTCTGTGTTATCCTGGACTTCTGAGAAGTATATGCCAAACAGGAGAGGATTCAGGACCGATTCCTGTGGGACTTCACTTCTGACTGGTCGGCAGTCTGACTTGGAGTCCGCTACTTTCACACTGTGGGTTCTGTCTGTGAGCCAATTTGCAACCCACCTAGTGATATAGGAGTTGATGCCTAGTTTGATGAGTTTATCAATAATTCCTGAGTGGGAATAGTATCAAAGGCCTTGGTCAGATTGAAGAAGGCTGTATGAACTGCCTTGCCCTCATCCACAGCTCCGGTGACTGACTCAAAGAAGTCAACCAGGTTGAGCAAGCATGATCTACAATTCACAAAATCAAATTGAGTGGGATCTAGCATTTGGAGATTCCCTATATCCTTGTTAATTAGGTCCATGATGATGCATATCAGACTCATCAGGCTAATGGGGCGATAATTTCCAGGGTCTGTAGTTGCTCCACCTTTATGGAGAGGGATGACTGTAGCAGTGCACCGTTTGGTAGGGACAAAGCCTGAGGTGAATCTGTGATTGAACAGGCCACACAGATGTGGTGCCAGTTCACTTTGTAATTCATGTAGAACACATCCAGGGATATTGTTGGGTCCCATGGATGCTGTTTTCTTGGCCTTGGACAATGCAGCTTTAACCTGTTCTGCAGTAATGCTGGGTGCCTGGCATTCCTCTGATATTGTGATCGGTCATTTGGGGGAGAGGGGTAAAGCTGGCACTGAATCTGTTGGCCAGTATGTTGGCAATATCTGTTGGCTCAGTATAGGAGGTACCATTGTGCAGTAACTCAGAGCAAACCTGGGTATTGCCATGGGGATTCTTGATACAACTATAGAAGGCTTTGTGGTTGTTTTTATTGTCAGCAGCAATTCTGCCTTCATAGCTGGCTTTAGAGGTTTTGATGAGGGATCACAACTTTTTGTTAAAGCTAATAAGGGAGTTTTTCCAGCCTTGGGACTTCACCTTTTTTTGCAACAGTTTCTTCCTTCTATTGTAGAGTTTATTAATGGCAGGGGACCACCAGATTGACTTCTATTTTTTGGAGGAGAGCGTCTTGGTTCTGTTGGGTATGACTAGTTCCATCCATTTATGTATGTGTTCATACAGTGCATTGGTGTATGATTCGGCAGTCATGCATCTAGTTTCCATTGACATGGATGTTGTGAAGTTAGCAACCTTTGTTTTTAGGAGCCCAAGGTAAGCTTTGGAGAAGTTTTTCATGGTGGTTACCTTTTCGGGGGGTGTGGGTGAGATGTGGATTTCCATAGTGATTAGTTTGTGGTTGGATCTAACCATGGAGGAATTGACTATTGATGTAGAGCAATGGTTGCCCATGTCAGTAATAACCAGGTCAAAGATGTTGCTTCCTCTAGTGGGGCTACGAATGAGCTGGTCCAAGGCACTGAAATTGATGAATTCCATGAAGCGTTGGGCCAGTGTATTGGTGCATGAGCAGATTTCCCAATTTATGAAGGGGTAATTGAAGTCACCTAGTATGAGAGTGTTGGGTTGGACCCTGATAGTTTTCAGGGTGCTTAGGCTTGTGGAGTGAGAGTCTTGAGATATGGTTGGGGACCTATAGCAGGCCTGGTTGGGGACCTGTATCTCTGTCTTACCCAATGTTAGTTGTACCTGAAGTATCTCAGATGCGTTATGCTGGGCTACTAGTCTGGAGGTGTGCATATCCTTTACTAATATGGAGACACCACCACCTTTGGAGCTTTGGTCCATGTTCTGGGGCCAAAAAGTGTAGAATGAGTTATAGTCTGGTAGCACAGGGGTGTTTTCTGCTGCTTTAAACCAGGTCTCCATTACAACACAAATGTCAATGTTCTCCATTTTGAGGAGTGCTTCGAGCAAGTACATCTTGAGATTTAGACTTCTAGCATTGAGCAGCATGATCCTCAGATTACATTTATTTATAGCTGCTACAGTGGTAATTTGGTCTTTGGAACATCACCTAAAAAAAGGCACTATAGGGGTGGCAAGAGCCTTTGCCAGTATCTGGAAACTCATGGGAGATGGATGCAGGCCATCTCTGGCAAAGCATCAAGGTCTGTCAATCATGTCATCCCACGGAGACAGATATTGGATCCCCTTAGAATGACACCAGAAACTTAGCCAATTGTTGAAGTCAATCATTTTCTGCTAGTACTACAGTATCATTCTGTGTGATGGTAGGATGCTGATATGGGCTAGGGTCATACCTGCCTGGGCCACATAATCCGAGTGCTCCTCCATGTCTCTTTTCATGAAGTCCAGGGAGGTGTGTCTCAGGTCATTCACAGTCACATAGACAGTGACAGAGTCATACTTGTACTTGTTGAGGAGTGACCTGAGTGCATGTGTTATGTGTCAGATTCTGGCACCTGATAGACAGCTGACTCTTACTTTCTCCTTATTCAACCTAGTGAGTTGGACATCAGTGTGCCTCACTATCGAGTCACCTATGATTAGTATATTGAGCAAGCTGTTTTGCCTTAGGGGCTTATGTTGAAGGGCACACTGTGTAGGTGATCTATGTGTCTTGTGGTTTATGCTGTGTTGTGGTGGTTGAGTGTGCTTCTGCCTTGGAGGTCTCTGCTGTTTGGGTAGATTTATATTGAGAGTGTCCATGAAGGTGGGTGTGTGGTTTGTGTTTTTACATGAGAGCTGAGATGGTGGGTGTTCTGCAGGGCTATGTGTTGCATGTGGTGTGGTGCAGGTATTGACCTTCTCCTCTTGACCAGCTATTCTGGTCTTGGCTTGAGAGTGCATGGCTTCCAATTTAGATATATAAATGCATTTCTCACAAGTCTGAGTGTTGGGAGGTAAGAGGAAAGGGTTGTCTGTGTACATGAGGCAGTTGCTACACTGGCTCAGAATGCCCAAGTTCATCAGGTTAATAGGAGAAAGCACAGAGAACTGAACTTTAGACATGCCAGGCGGGATCGTCATTATTAAATACTGGAGCTGTTTCCTTATATAGTCCTTTTACAGAAAAAATGTCACTCATGGTGTCTGAGTTTGTACAGAGCACTGGCAAGCACCTGTGGGGGAACTAATACATAGACCCTGAAAATGTAAGGATGAAGTATTTAGGCAGATTTTCTGAAGTTAGAAAGAAATAAAGCAGCACTTACTGAAAAATAAAGAATTAGCTTGTCAAGAATGATGAAAAGAAGGGAGTCGCATGAATAGCTACTGCCTGGCTACCACTAATGCTGGTCCGAGCACAGCTTTACTCTGTTGGGATACTATACTCCTTTGCTTCTTCTCTGAACAGAAGCAGAATGGTAGCCCCAATTCCAAGAAGAAGCAGGCCACAGCCTGTTTGGTGATCCACAGTTTGTCCCAGATGATACAAGGGTATGCAGGCTAGTAGCCTTTTTTGGGTAGATGCCTCAAATAGCAACCAGACATCAGGTACATTAAGCACAGACACTTACTCTCCAACCAGAAAGAGTCAGGAATCAATGCACTCTGCTCCTACTCTCACCAGGATCAGAATATAAGCACATATTCCAAGCTGTTACCTGTAAAGCAGTTCTTAAACCTTCTGGTGATCAGCAGCCTCCAGGAAATAATGTAACTGCACTCCTTCTCTCACCAGGAGAAATCAAAATCACTAATCCCTAGATGACTATTGAGAGACAGAATGTGGGCTCTCCCATAACTGGTGGTCTTGCAATAGATGCTTAAAGGTAAGATGTAAAAACTGATTTATCCTAACCACTACAGTGTGCACTAGAGGACTTAGATGTGAAAATAGGCAACTTAAGTTTTACCTGTCTAAAAAGTTAAGTTTTAGTGGAGAATCACTATTTTTAAAACAACAACATAGATTGAAAGGAGGTGGTCACTTTTGTATTCTAATATTATGGAGTACAATAGGATGGCCAATAAATTTGAATAGTTGAAGGGCAATGATTTCACAAAATGATAATTTTGTGCTTACTTACACCAGCCAGTAAAAGAAGAGAGGAAATGAGATATATGGTCAAATTAACATAAGGGGCAGGCAACTAGAATGACAGTTGTGTTTAAGAACACAAAAGTAACCGGGCGGGAGGGTGAGAAACATTTTTGTCTGACTCACAAGAAACAGATCTGTGGTCTCTTTTCAAGTTTTAATATGCAGTTAAAAGCAGAATACAAGTAAAACACAGTGTAAAGAAAACAAATCACAGTATACAAAATTAAAAAGACAATAAAGCCATACAAAATACAACAAGTAAAAAGCAAACTAACCATTCCCACAAAGCAAACTGTCACAGAGTCTGGATGAGCCTTTTCCAGTAAAGTTATGAAATGTTTTATTTTACCCCTTAAATAGAAGGTTTAGTTGCTAGCTCCACCCCCTCAGTTCACAGATGATTAACCTTAACTGACCTGATATAACTTATGCGCGACTCCTTAATTGACCTGTTTTAATTTCTGTCTGGCTCACAAGAGACAGAGCTGTGGTCTCTTTTCAAGTTTTAATATGCAGTTAAAAGCAGAATACAAGAAGAACACAGTGTAAAGAAAACAAATCACAGTATACAAAATAGAAAAAGGCAATAAAGTAATACAAACTACAAAAAGTAAAAAGCAAACTAACCTTTCCCTCACAGCAAACTGTAGCAGAGTCTGGGTGAGCCTTTCCAGTAAAGCTCTGAAATGTTTTATTTTACCCCTTAAATAGAATGTTTAGTTCCTAGTTCCACCCCTCAGTTCACAGATTATTAACCCTAGCTGACCTGTTTTAATTTATGTGGGACTCCTTGACTTATTCTAATTTCTGTGGTCTCTTTTCAATTTTTAATATGCACTTAAAAGCAGAATACAAGTAAAACTCAGTGTAAAGAAAACAAATCACAGTATACAAAACAGAAAAAGGCAATAAAGTAATAGAAAATACAACAAATAAAAAGCAAACTAACCTTTGCCTCACAGCAAACTATAGCAGAGTCTGGGTGAGCCTTTCCAGTAAAGCTCTGAAATGTTTTATTTTACCCCTTTAATAGAAGGTTTACTTCCTAGGCTCCACCCCCTCAGTTCACAGATGATTAACATTAACTGACCTGTTGTAACTTATGTATGACTCCTTAACTGACCTGCTCTAATTTCTGTCTGACTCACAAAAGAGGGAGACATGGTCTCTTTTCAAGTTTTAATATGCAGTTAAAAGCAGAATACAAGTAAAACACAGTGTAAAGAAAATAAATCACAGTATACAAAATATAAAAAGGCAATAAAGTGAAACAAAATACAACAAATAAAAAGTAAACTAACCTTTCCCTCATAGCAAACTGTCACAGAGTCTGGATAAGCCTTTTCCAGCAAAGCTCTGAAATGTTTTATTTTACCCTTTAAATAGAAGGTTTAGTTGCTAGCTCCATCCCCTCAGTTCTCAGATATTTAACCTTAACTGACCTGATATAATTTATGTGCAACTCCTTAATTGACCTGTTCTAATTTCTGTCTGATTCACAAGAGACAGTGCTGTGGTCTCTTTTCAAGTTTTAATATGCAGTTAAAAGCAGAATACAAGCAAAATACAGTGTAAAGAAAAAAAATCACAGTATACAAAACAGAAAAAGGCAATAAAGTAATACAAAATACAAAAAATAAAAAGCAAACTAACCTTTGCCTCACAGCAAACTATAGCAGAGTCTGGGTGAGCCTTTCCAGCAAAGCTCTGAAATGTTTTATTTTACCCCTTAAATAGAAGGTATAGTTCCTAGCTCCACCCCTCAGTTCACAGATGATTAAACTTAACTGACCTGTTGTAACTTATGCGTGACTCCTTAATTGACCTGTTCTAATTTCTGTCTGACTCACAAGAGACAGAGTTGTGGTCTCTTTTCAATTTTTAATATGCACTTAAAAGCAGAATACAAGTAAAACACAGTGTAAAGAAAACAGATCATAGTATACAAAACAGAAAAGGCAATAAAGTAATAAAAAATACAACAAAAAAATCAACTAACCTTTGCCTCACATTAAACTGTAGCATAGTCTGGGTGAGCCTTTCCAGTAAATCTCTGAAATGTTTTATTTGACCCCTTAAATAGAAGGTTTACTTCCTAGCTCCACCCCTTTAGTTCACAGATGATTAACCTTAACTGACCTGTTGTAACTTATGTGTGACTCCTTAACTGACCTGTCCTAATTTCTCTCTGACTCATAAGAGAAAGAGCCGTGGTCTCTTTTCAAGTTTTAATATGCAGTTAAAAGCAGAATACAAGTAAAACACAGTGTAAAAAAAACAAATCACAGTATACAAAATAGAAAAAGGCAATAAAGTATTACAAAATACAACAAATAAAAAGCAAACTAACCTTTCCCTCACAGCAAACTGTATCAGAGTCTGGGTGAGCCTTTCCACCTAAATTTTACCCCTTCTGATTCCACAATGTACAATCTCTGCTCTCAACGTACGCTTTTCATGACTCCAATCCGATCAAAACCATTGGACTTCTGCATCCTCACTATCTCCCCTTCTTGTAATGGATTGAGAAGTTTGCTGGACTTATCATAATAGAACTTCAGAGACAAACACCTTTTCATAAGTTGAGCTCTCACTGCTTTGTTTTCCTTAGCACAGGGAACCAACAGATTGCTCCTAATTGGTAGTGTGGTTCTGGTTTGTCTCGACAACAGCCTTTTTGCAGGTAAACCAAGATGTTTATCATGAGGAATAGTTCTGAGATTCAGGAGATTCAGAAAAACATCACTACTGACTTGTTTCGACTTCTCTAATAACTGCTTTGCACTTTGAACTGCACATTCTGCCAAACCATTTGACTGTGGGTACTCAGGGCCAGTGGGGTGCTAGTTACTTATAAAAGTAATACATTACTATTACTAGTTACTTTTCAGTGAAAGTAATATATTACTATTACTTATTACTTTTCTAAAAAGTAATGTATTACTATCACTAGTTACTTTTACATAAGTATAGTTTATCAATTATAATATTGGGATTTACTCACACAGGTAAGCACATGCATATTAACTGCATTATTACACTTGTATACACAGTGTTACAATGATGATGAATAGCATTTAACAATTGAAAAACTCCAGTAGACTATTTTTTATAGCTGGGCAGCACAGTGATGCAGTAGTTAGCATTGTCACCTCACAGCAAAAGGTTCTCTCATTCGATTCTTGGCTGGGGTGCCTTCTGTGCAGAGTCTGCATGCCCTCTGTACCTTTCAACCTGGAAACATCAAAAATCTGAACAAAGACCCATGAAAAGTATGTGCAATTGGCCAAAAATTGAAATGCTGATTAACATAAACTTTCCATACATATCAACATAAACCTGCCCACTCCAATGGGATTGTGGGATATCAAAATAAATATTGAAGTCCATAAATAATGGCAGACATTTGAATTTCAGATTTCATATCCCACAGAAAATACATAATAATCATAACCTGTTATTCTAGCAACTATCTGAGTGTACATGAGCAATATTTAAAATTCGTCCCTATTTTGTGGGTCGTTGTTCCACCATTATTTTTAACTTTATCTAGATTTCTTGCTCTGAGAAATTGAGAGGTATGACTGACACACACACACACACACACACACACACACACACACACACACACACACACACACACACACACACACACTTCCTTACTTCCTTGGACTATACAATGTGGCAATACACTTTGTTTCGTTGATGTATTTTGTTGACAGTAAACATATTAACATTAAAAACAACAAGAAATATTGTGTAAAAATCACATCTTGCAGGGTGCATTATAAATCATAAGCTACATTCATGCACTTTGGAATTTGCCCAAAAAAACATGAGATGGGTCATGCAAATCTGGTCTTGAGCTAGTAATAATATCCTCCAACATTTTGTTTCCTTACATGAACTGCACACATAATTTACTGGCTTAAAGTAGAAAACATAAGTCTATATGAGCATCAAAGCAACACAAAAAGAAAGTGTGTAGAAGGCGGTCACGGCAGTGAAGGAAAGATGACCACTAAAGCCACCCACCCATATTTTTTTTTTTGGATAAAGCATATGAAGGCATTAAGTCACTTTTTAATCAAACAATAGTTTCTCGATTATGAAAACTAAAACATAAAGGATTTTGGCTACTAATATAAATGGACTTGCTAATAGCATTTATGCTGTACTTTTACAGCATGTTACTGTTATAAAGTAATGAAGGTCAGTTGTAGTTGCCAGTTGCCTTAAAACCTGCCTACGTGATGTTGCATTATAAATATGCACTCATTTGTGTGCAGCCTGCAGGATGACAGTGAAAACATGAAGCTCCAAGTCACAGCATTTATTCGTGCAATTAGTCTAACCTTCAGTTGTAAATGCCAGTTTATGTACCCAACTTCCAAGCATTGGATCACAAAGAAAAAATATGAAATCTGCACTGACCGTTGACCAAACTTGCAAAAAGAAGTAATCAACTATCTCTGTCATATGTTTATTATACAGCTATGTGGTTCCTACATTGTTTATTTTCTGGAAGAGATTCTTTTTTTCTTGTATCAAATAGCATCATGATAGGGAATTGCAGTTAAAGAAAATGAGAGATAGTCTGCCTTATTTCATACCCATCAACAACACACCTAACTCCCTCAGGCTGACTGACACCACTTCTGGAATCTTAGCAGCTCCCCTGAACAGTTTGCAGTTAATAAACTAATTTTTAGTAACGTGCACTCCAGGCCTCCTGCAGATGCAAAAAGTAATCAAAGAGGTGACCACTAGCAACACTTACCAACCTCATATTACTCATTTTCTGTAGGTATCCACTTTTTTATAGATTTTGAAACACTTTCCACTCCAGTCCTGAGTCTGACCAACAGCTGCCTGTAAATTAGTAGGAAGTGACATTCAACCTTACTCCAGATCCTTCCCAGCTTTCTCCATCAGTTCTACAACTACCAGCAATGGACGTCACCATGATTTGAAACACCCATGTTCATGTATTTATTAAAAATGCAAAATACTGCCATTTAAAACTTGCATAACTCTTATTGCTATGTATGATATTATTAGAATAAAATCATTTGGCACCATAATGATGATTACGTTATCATGTACTATATTACATATATTATTTTTCCACTGGGCAGTGATCTTCAGTATTACTTTTTCACTTCAAAACTGATCAAAGGGATACTTGACACAAAACAAACATAAATGCGCTGTGTTTACTATCCTCAGCAGTACTGGTTGCTTGCAATGTAAGACAAAACCTGCTGCAAATGTTAACAGAAGTAATGGAGTTTCTATGTGCAAATAGTTGTAAGTTCTAAAGTTCATGCACACAAACCATGCACCACACGTTCTACTACATCTGATGTGATTTACAGTCCTCACCCTCACCATCTTGCATTACCTTCAGGGTGATTCAGGGTGAAGTTGAAATGGTTTGAGGGCCAGCTGGACTCTGTCATGGTGACAAAACTAAAATGAGCTTTTACGTCTCAATAAAGATAGACATTATTTAAAAAAAAATTTTACTTGATGGAGTCATCCTATGTTATATAATGGATGTAACACAGAGAGAAGTAGAATTATTGACCTATTTCCAATTTTCTGAGCAATGCACAACTACAAGCAGCTTCACTATCTACAGTTTGAAACTCCCATTTGTCTCTGAGTTTGAAAATCATGAATTGAAGGGAACACTCAGAAATGAGTGGTACCCCATTATTTTGGCCTCAAAACCAGTAAATACTGAGGACTTTAGTATGGTAGAGAGGCATGATGCCCTCCCAGTGCTTGCCTGGGCTTCCTCCAGGTGCTCCGTTTCCTACCACATTTCCAAGACATGCTGCAGGTGAATTGGACATTCTAAATTGGCCCTAGGTGTGATTGTGTACATGGATGTGCCTTCTGAGGAAGTTTGGATGCCAGGGTGTCAACTCAACAATGTAAAATTCTACTGCCACTTTTTCTGCAGACCGATGATTTGCCGTGGTGACCCCTAACAGTAGCAGCAAAAGGAAGAAGAAAAGACTAGTCTTTATAGTTAGAGTCACAAATAATAATTAAACCAAACCATGCACAGCCAGCAGCACAAGACCTATAAAAACCTATCACATTTTCTCTATTTTTAGCAACTAAAAATTGAAACCCAAAAAGAATTTTAAATAGAACATAACAAAAAAAAATTGTCAAGACAAAGGTTGCTTGATCATAGATCCAAAAACACCAAAGAGGATGGTAAAAATCACTGACACCACTGGAACCGAACAGCACTGCAGCTAACAGGCAGAAATGAAGTGAGCCGCAACCGGGAAATGTAGCTGAAACTTTAATAACAAATATCCACAAGTGTTGAAAGCTTTCTTCCCATTAAGGGGTTTCATCAGAACTGTTGGATGTCATAAAATACCCAGTATAAATACAATCATTTCACATCATGTGATATAACGATTGACCAACTGTATACAAAAGGCAGATATCAAATGGCAATAACACTCTTAAACATTACTTAAAAATAACATTCACATCAATATTAAAAACGTATACATATAAATATATACTGTGTGCAAAACTGCATACTAGATGTAAAATGTTGTTAAATCTCCAAGTCTTTTAATTTTAACACTGATGAAATTGAACATGCTTCATTCAATCTAAGAATAGAATGAATGCCCTGTTATTAAGTGAAACATATGTTAAAGTTTCATGCAATGAGCTGAATATAGCTTATGCCAAGATAGATATGGCATTATTGAACATGCTTATACAGGAGCATTTTAGTCAAGATGACTACATATTTATAGAAAACAATCATCTGGTCATTGCTGGAATCTTTGGGATTCCTAAAATTCATAAGTGTATAACTGCCCCCCCCCCCCTACACCTATTGTTGATGCTAACAGGTCCAAAACACATTATATTGTAACATTTTTGGACCATTAGTTAAAGGATTCTGTTGGTCCAATATTACAAATTTGTCATAATTCATGGCATTTTTTAAGTAATATTAATGCTGCTGCATATGATGAGGATTGTTTTTTGTGACTATCGATGTGAATAATTTATATTCTGTTATACCCCACAACGTGGGGCTGAGATGGTTTGAGGAAGTCTTGTTTCATATTAACATGACTGAGACGGTTAAAGTTAACATGGTTACAAGCCTTATGGAGATTGGATTAACTAACAGTTTCCTATTTTTTGAAGGGCAATTTGTTTAAACAAGTGACTGGTGTGGCAATGGGGGCGGCCTGTGCCCCCAGTTTCGCAAACCTGGTGATGGCACAGTGGGAGTATAAATTTGTGTTAAACAATATTTACAGTGGTTGTTGGTCTTATTATACCCATTATCTGGATGACATTTTTATTTTATGGATGGACACAGAAGACCGCTTAAAATAATTCACTGAATATATAAATAGTTCCATTGATTTTGTTTTAGCTTTCATTTGTTTATTATGCAAAATGTATTTTTTTTAATGTAAAACTGTAAAAATAAGGTTCACAGATGTTTTAGCCCCAATTTATATAGGAAAACGACATTTTTGAATGCATATCCTCACTTCACCAGTTGGCGCCTTAAGCATCAAAAGAGGGTGGTAGTCAAGGGGCAACTGGTGAGGTTAGTGAGGATGATCATTGAGGATAAAGTATTTGTAAGGGAATGTGACATCTTCTTAGATATGTTTAGTAAACGTGGTTACCCTTCCAACTCACTTACAGAAATTAAAAACAAGGTACTTCTAAAGCATTTTTATGGTATACATACCCCCTTAGTGAAGTTACGAGATGTAATTGAGAATAATTTGAATGAAGGGGTCACAGATAATATTTTACCAGTTATGCCTAGGATTTGTGGGGAGGAAATGGTAGACAGTAATTGCACCATGACTTTTATTACTGCTTTTTCTATAGATAGGGGTGACATCTTTGATCATATTAAGAACAGCTGGTGTATTTTCTCCTTTGATTACAAAATCATGAAAGTTTTGGGGAATGGGCATTTGGTAATATATAAGAAGGATAATTCCTTTAAAGCACTTTTGGAAAAAAAATCCAAGAAAAGAAGATGTATAAAATTGAGATGGCTAAGTGTGATTATTGTTCTTATTGTAAACATATCCCAGTAGGTGAAAGCGTGGTTATTAAAGGAATCAAATACAGCATCAATGGGTATTTTAACTGTGACTCAACCCAAGTTGTTTATCTGGCTAGTTGCCATCATTGTCTGGCTTTTTATGTTGGGAAACCTCTAGGAAGTTTAAAGAAAGAATATATAAACACCTACCTGAAATTTAAAAAATGCAAAACTACCAATATCCTTTTCAGGCACATTTTAGACCATGCCTTGCATGTTTTTAAGTTTACAGTCTTAGTTCAGGTTAAGAAAGATATGAGGGGGTTAGTAGCTGATGAACACGTACTTAAATCTGAATTGATATGGCTGTTAAAATTAAATGCTTTGGAAAAGCCTGGATTGAATGAAGCATGTTCAATTTCATCAGTGTTAAAATTAAAACAATTGGAGGTTTACATCTAGTATGTGGTTTTGCGCACACACACACACACACACACACACACACACACACACACACACACACACATATATATATATATATATATATATATAGGTCCACTATATAATTTCGAAAGTTCAAAATCCCGAGCATCAGAATCCCGAAGCTCAGATGCTCGAGATTTTGAGATCTCGAAAGTGTATAATGGACATCGCCGTACAATGCAGAATGGGAGATTTCCCATTCTTTACATTGGAGTATGATCTTGGAGTTGTTATATTTAAGTAGCGGGAGTGGGGTGTGCAGGTGGGCTTGCCCCCCTGCAAAAATGTCAGTTTGAGTGTTTTGTGTGTGTTTTTTTTTTTGTTTATTTTTTTATTTCATGATTTAAAAATCTCAAGCAACTGAGCTTCGGGATTCTGATGCTTGGGATTTTGAACTTTTTAAATTATATAGTGGACCTATATATATATATATATATATATATATATATATATATATATATATATATATATATATATATTTATATTCATGTTTATACAGGTTTTTAATGTTTGTGAATGCTATTTTTAATTAATGATTAAGAGTCCATGTGCCATTTGATATCTGCCTTTTGTATGCCATTGGTCAATTTTTATATCACATAATGTGAAATGATTGTATTTATACTGGGTATTTTATGACATCCAACAGTTTTGATGAAGTCACTTAATGAGAAGAAACCATTCAACAACTGTGGATGGTTGTTATTAAGTTTCAGCTACATTTCCTCATTGTGGTTTACTTCATTTCTGACTGTTAGCAGCAGTGCTCTTTGGTTCCAGTGGTATCAGTGGCTTTTACCATCCTATTGGGTAATTTTGGTGTTTTATCTGGTTCCAGTTTTTGATCATAGATCCATCCAAAGAATGCTGCTTGGTGCAGTGAGTTGGGCCGTTGGGCATTAAACCAATGAGTAGTGAGTTCAATTCCGACTGATGGCAGTATGGAGAACCAGTGTTGTTTATTTTACAGCAAGGTATAGATATGATGTGTAGCAGGCTAGAATTGTTCCTGTGTTATGGGGTGTTTTAGTGAGTGAGAGTTCCACAATGCTAGGGCAGGGCCAGTGTCTGGTCATAATTAGCTTTTACCTCCTTGCAGTGCTAACAAATGAAGTAATTTTTGCTTCAGTCTAATTCTAATGATCTATTATGAATGCTACATGATATGAGTTGTGCTAACATTATGTCATCACTTTTTTATCCAAAGTGCCCATTCAAAATCTCTATTACCTCCTAACATCTGATTATCTTCCACACTATCTAGGACCACCTGAAGTTTTCTATCACTTTTTAGGGGACGATATCGCCCACATTGAGAACCACTGGTTTAAGCAAAAGTAAACGAAAAATAATGCACACTTTAGTTACTAGTTACTATTTTTAAAAATAAACTAGTTATATTCTTAGTTACTAGAAATTGTAATATATTACAGAAAATATTACATATTGTATTATATTACTCCCATCAATGTTCAGGGCTACTCATAACATGAATAACGTCCATCTCTTCAGCAAATCTCTTGAACTGCTGGCTTGTAAGCTGTGTACCATTGTCAGGAATAACTTTGTGCAGACTGGGTCTATATCAGAACACCGAAAGTTCATAATTTTGAATGTTCTTACATCTACCCCTGTTCAGCGAATGCTGAAAATAGCGAAACAACAGATGACCAATTTTTTTCCTAGGGAAAGAATTTGGTTGTCCGTTTCTGTCATTTTGCTATTTTCAGAGCTGTGCTGGAAAGTTACGGGTCAGGTTCAGGTAAGTGTGCGATTGGTTGTGGGTTAGGTGAGTTAGAGTTAGGGCGCAAGGGAGGTATGTGTGCGATTGTGTGGACGTGAGGGTTAGGGCGGGTTAGGTGAGTTAGGGTTAGGGCGCGGGTGAGGTGAGTGTGCGATAGTGACGGATCTTAGCGTTAGGGTTTGGGTTAAGGTAAGTGGATAGTTTGTGGTTATGTACAGTTTAGTGTAGGGTTAGCTGTAAGATTTTGGGTGTATGTGTGTGGATTGCTGTTTGTTTGGTGTGCTTGTGTTGTGTGTATGCATTTTGGAAAAGCAAATTTTTTCCCTAGGAAAACATTTGCTGTTCTGAATGTTCGATGTTGTCAGCACTCGCTGATTAGGGGTTGATGTAAGAACATTCGACAATGTGAACTTTCTGTGTTCTGATATAGACCTGTGCGGACTATCATGGACTACAAAATGACGCTTCAGCTTAATAATGACAGTACTGGATGCTAGATTAGGAAGTAGGTCAATCTCAAACCAGTTTGAATAACAGTCTACTAACACCAAGTAATGTTGACCATTCCATTTGAAAATGTCTGTAGCTACTGTTTATTAAGGTAGTTCAGGAATCTGATTTAGCTAAAGTGGTTCTTTCTGTTGATGTGGCTTAGTACTATTACCTACAGAACAAGATGAAAGTACTATCTCGATATCCTTTGACATAGAAGGCCAAAATACTAGTCCTCTTGCCATTCTTTTGGTAGAATCAGTTCCTGGGTGGCCACGATGCACAATGATAATGTACTCTTGCAAGGATTTTGGAACAATCACTTTTGGAACTTTCATAATGATACCATTGTCTGACAAAAATCTCATCTCTGTGAGGAACATAAGGTTGCACTTCTTCACAGGTTCACAGGTTCATAGGTCCATAGGTTGGTACTAGGCTATCAGCCCTAGGGCCTAAACAAGCCTAGCCATAACAATTCCCTGGCTATTTCTTCCCACAGTATTTACTACCCTGGATCCCTGTCTGGCAGGGTGACTGACGTGATCCCCGGGGTGAATTTCCTATCTCTCATCGAATCATCAAGGTTCTTTTAGAGGAGGGCCAAACAGGCACTCTGCTTGACATGTATGGGCAGCCTATTCCAGAGTCTGGGGAGTCTCTGGGTCAGGAACCTATCCCTCCAGCATGTTTTGTTCATTGTGATGACAAGGTTTAGATCTGTGGAGCATGTGTCTCTGAGGGATTGGGATTTCTTTAAGTGTAGCATGTCCAGCAGCCCAAGGTTTGACATGGCCTTGTATGTTAAGCAGAGATCACCTCTGAGTAGATGTTATGCTCCTGTTCTTCAGAGAAGTAGATGCCAAACAAGAGTGGTCCCAGAACTGAACCCTAAGGTACACCGCTTGTCACTTGTCTGAAGCTGGATTTGGAGTTGGCTACTTTTACAGTGTGGGTTCTGTCAATAAGCCAGTTGGCAACCCATCAAGTGATGTAGGGATTAATGCCCAATTTAGTAAGTTTATCTATGATTCCAGAGTGAGCGATGGTGTCAAAGGCCTTGGTGAGGTCCAGATAGGCTGTGTGGACTACCTTAACCTTGTCCACACCTCTGGAGACTGATGCAAAGAAGTCAATCAGTTTCAGGGGACAAGCTCGACCATTCACAAACCCAAACTGCATGGGGTCCAGTGTTTGAAGGTTGCCAATGTCTTTGTTTATAAGTTCCATGATAATACAGTCCATGACCTTGCAGGTCAGGCTTGTCAGACTAATGGGGGGGTAGTTCCTGGGATCCAAGGTGGATCCCCCTTTGTGGAGTGGGGTAACTGTAGCTGTGCACCATTCAGTGGGCACGAAGTCTGAGGTGAGGCTATGATTAAATGTGACACTTAGGTGAGGTGCCAGTTCATTTTGTAGTTCATGTAGTACACAGCCTGGGATGTCATCTTGTCCCATGAATGCTGTATTCTTAGCTTTGGAGAGTGAGTTTTTTACCTGTGTGGCCGTTATTACCAGAACTTGGCAATCATTTGGTATTGAGATGGGCCCTTTAGGGGGTGAGGGCGGGGTGAAGTTTGCACTGAATCGATCTGCCAGGATATTGGCAATACCCTTGGGATCAGTATATTTAATGCCATTCTGTTGTAGCTCAGAGCAGATCTGAGCATTGCCATTTAGATTCTTGACATAGTTATAAAATGCCCTGTGGTTGTATTTGGAATCTTATTTTCGTAACTAGCTTTGGAGGATTTTATGAGGGATCTCAGCTTCTTACTGTGGCTGGTAGGGGAGTTTTTTGCATCCTGGGATTCTCCTCTTTTCTGCAACAGTTTCTTCCTTTTATTGTAAAGTTTGTTTATGGCAAGAGACCACCATATTGGCTTCCTTTTTTGGGGGGAGAGCATCTTGTTTCTATTTGGGATGGCACGATTCATGCACGAGGGGATGTGCTCATACAGTGCCTTAGTGTAGGATTCAACAGTCGAACTTTCAGTTCCCGTCTGCATGAGTGTGATGAAGTTTGTCATTTCTGACTTGAGCAGCATGAAGTTGCCTTTGGAGAAGTTTTTTATGGAGGTTTCCTTACTGGGGGGTGGTGGTGGGATGTGGGTGTCAAGGGTAATTAGCTTATGGTCAGACCTGACCAATGAGGAGGTGACCATAGGTATAGAGCATCAATTTCCCTTGTTGGTTATGACCAGGTCTAGAATACTGGAGCCCTTGGTGGGACTAAGGATTAGTTGATCCAGGGATGTTGGAATTTATGAATTCCAATAACCATTGGACAAAGGTGTTGGCACACAAGTAGTTTTCCCAGTTAATGTCAGGGTAGTTGAAATCACCCAGTATTAGGGTGTTTGGTTGTATCTTAATATTTTCCAGTATATTTAGAAAGGTGCAGTGAGAATCCTGTGGCATGGTGGGAGATCTGTAACAAGCTACAATTTGGATTGCAGTCTTACCTAGTGTTAGTTTCACCTGGAGAATTTCAGATGCATTGTGTTGGGCAACTAGCCTGGTGTTGTCAATATCCTTGGTGAATATGGACACTCCTCCAAATTTAGAGTTTCAGTCCTCATTTGGTGGCCAAAAAGTGTTGTAAGAGATGTAGCCTGGTATTGCAGGGGTGCTCTCTAGAGCCTTGAACCAGGTCTCAGTTACTGCACAAATATCGATGTTCTCCATTTTTAGGAGTGCCTCGAGAGAGCGCATTTTGAAGTTTAGACTTCTAGCATTGAGTAGCATTACCTTCAGATTTTGCATGCATGTACCTGTTACGGTGGTGGTTTTGTCCTTTGAACTTTGCCTAAAAAAAGCACTATAGGGGTGACAAGAGCCTTATCCAGTAACCTGAAGCCCAGTGGTGACAGGTGCAGACCATCTCTGGCAAAGCATCATGGTCTGTCGATCATGTCATTCCATGCAGACATATACTGGATCCCCTTTGAATGACACCAGAAGCTTAGCCAATTGCTGAAGTCAATCATTTTGTCCTTATACTGTGGTATAATTCTGGGCAAAGGCAGGATGCTGCTCAGGGCTAGGGTCATATCTGCCTGGGCCACATGATCTGAGAGCTCTTCCATGTCTCTTTTCATGTAGTCCAGGGAGGTACATCTCAAGTCATTCACTCCAACATGGACAATGACAGAGTCATATTTGTACTTGTTGTGGAGTGACTTGAGTACATGCGTTATGTGGTGGATCCTAGCAGCCGACAGGCAGTTGACTGTAATTTTCTCCTTGTTCAGCTTGGGAAGTGGGACATCAGTGTGCCTGACTATAGAGTCATCTATGACTAATGTGATGGGTACGTTGTTTTCCCTTTGGGGCTGTTGTTGGGTGGCACACTGGTGTTGTGAGCTATGTGACACTTTGGTTGTGATTGGTATTTGTTTGCATTTCAGCTTTGGAGGTCCTTGTTGCTTGGGCAGGTTTCTGTTAAGGGCCTCCACATATAGTAAACAAGATTGCTTTATAGGCCATCCTTGACTGATAAAGTGGTTGAGCTTCTGAAGTATTGGATCTGAGGCTGTGTGACTTCTAAGTTCATCAAAATGTGTGGAACAAAAATGTCTCACTTCCATGACTGCAAAATCAAGTTTCTAATTGTCATGCTGTTCAGTGGTATTTCTAGGTGATCTGGATAATGTATTAGCAAGATAAAGACGTTTGCCTTTTGTGTAGACAAGATTGATATTATACTTTTGCAATTTCAACATCATGTGTTGCAATCTGGCACGAGCTGTATGCATAGGCTTTCTGAAAATAGTGACAAGAGGTTGATGATCTGTTTCGATTTGAATTGGGTGGCCATAAATATAATCATGGAACCTCAAACATGCAAACACAATTGCCAAGAGTTCTTTCTCAATCTTTGCATACTGCATCTCATTCTGGTCTAGATTTCTGCATGCATAGGCTACTGGCCTATCCTCTTGAAGAATGACTGCACTAAGACTAAGCTTTGAAGCATCACAAGAAAGACTTACTGGTTTGTGAGCATCATAGTATATGAGATTTGTTGGACTGGCAATTATCTGCTTCAGGATATCAAATGCTTTTTGGTGTTGTTCTGACCAGGACCAGGAAACATCTTTGCTTGTCAGCTCTCTGAGCAGTGATGAAAGTTGGCTCAAGTCTGGAATTAACTTGCTTTGATAGTTAACCATGCCAAGAAAACATTGCAAGGATTGAACACTGTCTGGAGCTGGCATCTCAAGAATTGCTGTTTGCTTAAAAGGATCTGGTCATAAGCCTGAACTGGTAAACAAATGACCAACATAAGCAACTTCTTGTAGTCTGAATTTCCACTTCTGAAGATTCAGCTTAAGATTCACTTCACATGCTCTTTCCAGACCTTTCTTGAGGTTTCTATCATGCTCAGCTTCACCAATACCTCTTACTAGAATATCATCTACTATAATAGAAAATGGATAACTAGAAAAATGGGTTCCTTGGCATACTGGAAGACTTCACTGGCAGAATTTATCCCAAATGGCATTTTCAAAAATCTTTTCCTGCCAAAAGGAGTACAGAAAATGCTCAGTAATGAGGATTTTCAGTCAAGCAAAATTTGCCAAAATGAACTCTTTGCATCCAAAACAGAAAAAAACAGTGGCATTTGGAATAAGAGCAGTAATTTCTTTGACTGTATGCATTGGATGATGAGGTCTTTTCTGGACTTTCTTCAAATCTCTTGGATAAATACATATTCTGATATCATCCGAGCTTTTCTTATGAGCTATCACCACGGAAAATACCCATTCAGTTGGTTTGTCAACTGGACAAATCACACTTTGCTGCACCATTTTATCTAGTTCAGCTTTGAATCTGTTCTGCATAGGTGCTGGAACTTTCTGGGCTGGGCTGGCAACTGGACTGCCTTCAGTGTCTAACTTCCAGGATTACACAGCTGGGAGTTTGCCAGTTTGTCTTTGAAAAGATCAGCATAGGTAGAGAAAATAGTCTGGGCAAAATTAGAACAGTGTTTTTTTAAGCTTACATGATGGACTTCCTTATTAAATTGAAGTATTCCTAGTTTCAAACTGTCTCTAAGGCCTAATAATGAGTGCACATGCATTTTGACTGTGTAAAATTTAAAGTCATAGCTGTTCCCAGCAGATTAACATGGAAGCACTACTGAACCTTCAGTCTGAATTTCTTCATCACCATAAGCAATAAGTTTTGCACACTTTGCCAAATCAAGCTTCTGACCAGAACATACTCTAGCAAATGTTTCTGCTGGCATAATGTTGCACTTTGAACCTGCGTCAGCTTTGAGCTCTATGGGTTTTCCATTTACCCTAAAAGTACAAAATACTTCATTCTTTGCCCCATAGATCTTAACTGTTTCATTAAGTACAAATGCAACATCAACATAAAAGATAGTGTCACAGCTTTCTAACTGATCAACTGCCTCCTTGAATGTTCTCTTTTAATAAAAGAATGAGCCTCTTTTGATTTACAAAATAATTGGAAATTATTCTACTTTTTACATCTGTGGAATTGCTGACCAAAAGCTAAGCGCTTTTCTATTTTAGATACATGATTGCCACCACAGTTACTGCAACTGACTATGAGGCTAGGTGAGAGCACATGCTTTGAGTTTGCTGACTCACCATTTTGCTTCACTGAGACTGTGCATGCTCTGGAATTTGCTAGAAAGCTATGGGGTTTCCAGGGAGTGTTATGGGATTCACACTTGCTGCCATGTGCTTGAGCCTGTTTCTTTTAACCACATGCTGCATACTATCAACACTAGCACTATAAGATACTGGAAGCAAGCATTTCTTATTTGTAAGCATATCTGTGTGCTTTTCTGTGAATTCATATATTTCACAAATGTCTATGTCTTTATTCAAAGTTAAATCACTGTATTGAAGCAAAGTTTTTCTCACGGCATCATCTTTAATACCCACACACAAGTCTGTCTTTTATCAACTCATCCCTTAAATCACTAAATCTGCATATTTTAGCTTTGTTTCTCAAGTCAGTTATATATGCTGGAAAAGTTTCTCCAGGCTTTTGATCACTTGTGTAAAATAAATGCCTTTCCATTGTAATATTCATTTGGGGGTTACACATTTCTCTAAATGTATGTTTTAAGCATTCTGGGTCTTCCCTTGATTCAGCTGTACCACTATATGGTGATTTCCCCCTCCCCTGCAAACACAGCAGGTGCATACACAAATGAACGCTCTCTTTCTATGGCCTCTGAACCTGCTAAATTAAGCAGAATAAATGCCTTTGTATGAAGAGCTTTCTCATAAAATGCAGCTTGTATGAAAATATCCTACTGTTGCTCAAACATTCTCCAGTTCTCTGCAATATTATTATCAAATACAAGTGAACCAGGTTTTTTAAATCCTTCAGCCATGCCAACAAAGTATGCATAAGTATGCATAAGCACACTGCAAATATGGCCCTTGTAATTATATATGAAAATGCACACATACCAAGTACTTGCAATAACATTCAAATGCACATTAAACTCTTTGAAATACTGTACTTTATGACATATGCATTCAAATGGCTGTATTTTGTGAAATAACTGCACTGTAATGCTACACAAACTTGTGAACACTTTGTATACTTTAGATATCTTGAATAACTTTAATTAATGTGAAAAAGTAGCATAAAGTCAAAAAATGCATTTGTTTTTCTTATTTTATACATTTTATGTGATTCAGACAGTGTTTCAAACATTTTCGTAACCATAAATAAAAGCGACCACCAGTGAAAAAAACAAATAAAACCAAACACTGGAGCAGCAGAGGAAGACACCAACTAGGAAGTAGCATAAAAAACTCTTTACTTAACGCTTTCGTCAGAATGACTTCTTCAGAAAGACAGTTACAGGCATTTTTACACAGACTTATATACTTACACTCTCATGTCCCTCCCACTAATCAGATTACATTAAATTACTAAATTAACAATCTCAGATAAAAATCTTAGGTGAAAATCTTAAAAGTATGTAGTAACAGACCATAATATAACAAACACATTTAAACACAAAAAATAAATGTGTATATATTAAACCATAAAATATGAATATACATCAACATTCCATCTACTATCTGATAAAAAACACTTAATATTTATAGATTCATTAAGGCCTGGAAAACTATCAGCACCCAGTCTAAGCTGCCATAATGATGTTTTTCTCTCTACTCTGTTTTTTATATTGCCACCTCTTAAATTGTCACCTTGTTCCAACACACTGAAAGTACATTTTTTATAAGAACTACAAATTACAGAGTGTTTGAACAAAGCAGTTTTATCATCTTTAGTTCTAATGGCATAGTAATGTTCTTTTATATGTGTTATAACGCATTAAGATTCCTGGTAGTCATACCTATATAAAATGCAGTACAGCCCGAACATAAAGCAACATACACTAAATTGATGGAATTACAGTTGAATCTTCCTTGTACACTAATAGTTCTATCTAAATGGGGTAAATTTATGAAAAGTCCCTCAGTAATGTATCTACAAGCACTGCAACAGAAGCATTTAAACATTCCCTAGGTTTATTGGATACAGGTATAGATTTCAATTGTTATTCTTTTCTAACAAGTTCTTAATAGTGTTTGATTTCTTTAACACAAAACTGGGTTTATTACCCAAAATAGTAGATAATTCATTATTGCCAGAAATAATCTTCCAGTTGTCTGTGACTATTGCCTTAATGTTATTACTATCAACAGACATGTTAATAATACATGTAGGCACAGATGGTAAAGCAGTAAGACCTACACTAGTACTAAGTATAGACTGACAGTTAACATTCTTAACTTGCAACCCTTTTAATAATATTGGGGAAAATGTAGTATTCCTTCTGTTTGCAATATCAGTGCTGATGTCACGAAGTAAAGGTAAGGGGTAACTTCTAACCACAAACAAATTAGTAATAAAATCAACTTCTTCATGTAATGCCTTATCATCAGTTGTCATACGAGATGCTCTTATGTATTGACCTTTAGATATGTTCTTCTTAATATACATAGGATGATTACTACCAAAATGCAGATGATTATTTACATAAGTAGCTTTCCTATAAATGCTACTTGCAAAGCATTTACTAATAGGATCCCATTCTAAACTTACATCCAGGTAGTTTATTTTATTACCAAAACCACTTAAAGTAAATTTTAAAAAATTACAACTAGCATTTAATTGTGTCAAAAATGTGATGTGGTTAACTAAAGGGCCCTTTATAGTAAAAAACAAATCATCTGTATATCGACAATATAATAGTATATCAGTAAAGAGACCCGTGGTGGGTAAAATTTCTTTCTCCTACCAACCCATTACCAGACCAGCAAAAGCTGGGGCCACCGTTGCCTCCATTGCTACCCCTCTTAACTGTTTATAACTTATTTTGTTAAAAATAAAAAAATATTATCTAATAACAATTTTAATAAGGAGCAGCATGCTTTTATTTTTGAACTACACCAGCTAGTATATTTGGTAAGAAAATTAGACACAAATTCTAACCCTTCTACTTGTGGAATACAAGTGTATAAAGGAACGGCATCAGCAGTTAGAATAAAAAATTCTTCTGTACTATGACAACTAGCATCTAAAAATTGTTTGTGAAACAGTCTGATTTTTTCCAAAATTATGGTCTGTTACTACACACTTTAAGATTTTTACCTAAGATTTTTATCTGAGAAGTTGATTGTTAATTTAGTAATTTACTATAATCTGATTAGTGGAAGCGACAAGAAAGTGTAAGTATGTAAGTCTGTGTAAAAATGTCTGTAATTCTATTTCTGTGTAAAAATGTCTGCAATCATATTTCTGAAGAAGTCATTCTGATGAAAGCATTAAGTAAAGAGTTTTTTACACTAATTCCTGGTTGGTGTCTTCCTCTGCTGCTCCAGTGTTTGGTTTTATTTGTTTTATTTTCGTAACCATGTTGAATATTTTTCTCAATATGTCACAGTTTCGAACATTTCATTTAATTAGAAATTTGTTTTGAGCATTCTGAGTACTTCATTTTATAGTCTTTGAGTAAGAAATCATTTAAGCAAGTTTTAGTACTTGGAATTTGTTTCTGACTGTTTTGTGAGTTGTATGTTCAGTAGGGATGATCCATTCCTCCATATTCCTCCAACATTAACTGATTGCCTCTTGGTCTTGATTCTGGATCTCATTCTGACACCATGTCACTCGTCCCATGTTATGATTCAAGACAAACAGGCAGGATAGTTCATTTATATGCTTTATTATATAGAAACACATCAGGATGGATAGCAGCAACATACAAACAAACTGATTAACTGACAGACCATTGCATACATGCATGTTTACATCTCAACAGCTCTCTACAAAATAGCAGTCTGGCTTGCATGTGCTCAGTATTTATACACCTGTGCAAGCCCATGGAAAGCTTCTTAAAGGTATACATACATACTGATCTACCTGATCTATAAACCATGTTATGAAACAAAGCACATGGAAATATAACCTGCTGCATATATACAGAATCTATTACAGTGCCCATGCAGGGGTATCTAAACATCAGAAGCATACCTTTCTTAGGTGAAGTACTTGCTTTGCCATGTTTTGTGTTCCAGTTCAGGATGTATTATAGGAAATTTCTTGCATGGTCTATGTGTTGCATATTGAGGTCATCAACCCAGGTTCTAGAGCACATCCGGCTTTGTATGCAAAATACAAAACATTACATATAACATATTATGTGTGGCATTCTCCCAGAATTTATGGTACTGGTGTGCAAAGAACAGTCTATCTAGCATGCGTGCCTACATAACGACCAGAAGACCCTGTTGGAATTCACCTTACAGGAACCACTGAATCAGGTTAGACATGTACCTTATATGTAAACTATATACACTTCATTTCTGGTAGACATATATATTATAAATAATGTCTTGGCCATTACAGACCACCTGGAAGTTTAGGGAGTGATAGTCCCTCCTGTTTCTATACCTCAGGCCACCGGGAGTAGGCAGAGCCTTGACAGCAGTGTTGGTATAATCATAAGATCATAAGATCATAGAAAGTTACTAGGCTAATGGCTTCAGGGCCCTTACAGGCCTAACCAAATGTTACCCTTGTTATCACAATCAGCACCTATTACCCTTGTCCAAGAGGAACACAGGGGGAATGCCGGGGTGAATTTACGGTTACCCATCCAATCGTCCAGAGTTTGTTTGAAGAGGACCAATGAGGTGCTCTGTTTGTTGTGAAGTGGGAATCTATTTCAAAGGTGTGGTAACCTCTGGGAGACAAATCTGTCCTTCCAGCAGGTTCTATTGATGTCACATACCAGGTTTAGGTCTTTAGAGTGTGTAACTCGTGTTCCATTTGACTTGTGGATGTGCAGCATTTCCAATAAAGCGGGATCAGAGATCACCTTATATTTAAGGCAGAGATTGCCTCTGAGTAGTCTGTATGAAACAGAATAAAGTGAAAATGATTTCAGCTGATCCACATAGGATAGCTGCTGAAGACTTTGAATTTTCTTTCTAAGAAACCTTTGTGGTCTCTTCAGTTGCTGCAGGATGCTTTGAAAGGTACATCCCAAAAGGGGCATTATACTAATTTATTGGCCTAATGAGGGAAGAATACAGGGAGGTGATAACTTCACTTTTTCTCAAGACAGTGCCTTTACTTATAAGGTGAGCCATATAGAATGCCCTTCCTACCACTCTGGAGACATGGTGATCTAAGGCAAGGTTGCTGTCAACCTGAGTTCCCAGATCTCTCATCACTGAGTGTGTACATAGGGTATTGCCATTGATGTGGTAATATGCACTAACTTTGCTCTTGCAGAAAGGGATGATAATGCATTCTTTTGCATTGAGTTTGAGGCCATAACTTTGGCACCAATCACTTGTTTGCATAAGACTTTCTTGAAGAATCTTGACATCGTTTGGAAATTCTATGACTGCACCTAGTTTGCACTTGTCAGCAAACTTCGTCAGCCACAGTCCCTTGGTTTTAGCTTGTACTTCAGAGCAATAGATTTCAAACAGTAGAGGTACCAGGATCAATCCCCGTGGAACACCACTGGTAAGGGGTCTGCTGTTGTAGGTGGATTTCCCTATTTTGACTGTATGGGTTCTAGCAAAGAACGAGTTTGTAACCCACTTGACAATATAAGGGTCGATGTCTAGATGGGAGAGTTTGTCAGTGATGCCTGAGTGATATATAGTGTCAAATGCCTTGGCCAGTTTTAGGTAGGCTGTGTGCACAGATTTCCCCTTATCCAGAGCCCTTGTAACTGTCTTGAAGAAGTCCACCAGGTTTAACAAGCATAATCTCCCCTTGACAAATCCAAACTGAGTAGGATCTAGTGTTTGGAGATTACCTATATCTTTGTTGATAAGGTCCATGATGATTTTCTCCATGGCCTTGTGGATAAGGCTAGTGAGGCTAATAGGTCTGTAGTTCTCAGGGTCAGTAAAAAGCACTACCTTTGTGAAGGGGGATAATGGTGGCTGTTTTCCATTAAGCTGGGATAAAGGGGGTGCATAGACTGTGATTTAAAATAGTAGCCAATGGTGATGCTAATTCTTGTTTGAAACCATGTAGGATGCAGCGTGGGATGTTATCAGGTCCCATTGGTGCTATGTTTTTGACCTTAGAGAAGGTGTTTACAACCTGCTCTTTATAGATCCATATTAGGGGACTGGCGGTAGGGATCTCATGAAGTATGTGACACAGGACTGAAGTTTTCACCAAACCTGTTGGCTAGGAGGTTAGCTATGTCCACTGGCTCAGTGTATGCGTTACCATTAACTACCAGTTCAGCACAAATTTAAGCCTTACCTTTTAGGTTATGAATGTAACTAAAGAATGCCTTATGGCTGTCCTTAGTTGAGGAAGCTAACTTGGATTTATAATTTGCCATGGAGGACTTCACAAGAAATCTTATTTAAGCTGAAGAGGGAGTGTCTCCAGTTTAGAACCCACTCCTTCTTACTCTTGTACAGCAGTTTTTTTTTTTCCTTTTATTGTAAAGCCTGTTAATTGTTATCTCACAGGCAGGTTTGCTTTTCCTTGAAAAGCTTATTTTAGTCCAAACAGGTACTGTCAAGTCAATGCAGTTATACAGGTGCTTGAATAGGGCATTGGTGTAGAGTTTGGCATACTTACTAGTTCTATCTGAAGGGAGGCTATAATTGACTTTGGAGAGGTTTTTCAGTCTAGTTGCTGCTAAAGGATGGTCATGTATGATAGTTAACTCAAGTGAGACTGATTTGTGGTCAGATCTCACCAGGGATGAGCTCACAGTGGGGGAGCTACAGTGGTTCCCCATATTTGTAAGCACCAGGTCCAGGATGTTGGCACCTCTGGTTATGGTATCAACCAGCTGGTCCAGGATACTGGAGTTGATAAAGTCAAGGAACCTTTGGGCAGGTGAGTTTGAGCACAAATAATTCACCCAGTCAATGCTAGAGTAGTTAAAGTCACCCAAACAATGGTGTTAGAATGTATCTTGATAGACTCAAGTTGATCCAAATAGGCAGAGTGGGTGTCCTGATTCATGGATGGGGTTCTGTAGCTGGCAGTGACTTGGACATGTGTCCTACTAACAGAACAGTTATTTGCACTTGAAGTATCTCCAGGGAATCATACTGTTTGACCAATCTGCAGGTGTATTTATCCTTGATGAATATTGATACACCACCTCCCTTAGTTTTCTTGCCTTCAGTTTGTGCAATTTATGGCACCCAGAATATCAGGGAAATTGACCACCTCATAGAGGGCTTGAATGTAGTTAGTTCTCTCCTCTGGTGTCCTGCAGACCCAAATGAGATCTTCCACATTTTACAGCATAATGTCTTTTATTCATGAGGCTGAAGTCTGTGATATCAGGAATGTATCCCCATATTTATCACAAGCTGAGATCTGTGCTATCTCTAATGTATCACCATAAGTCAGTGGAAGGTCCCTGTAGATACGATTGCTAATTCTGCATGTATCGCCACATTCAATGGAATATGCATATCACACATTCCCCCTGATTCTATTTTTGCTCAAAACAGTTTGATTAAGTCTCTTACAGCACTCATTTCCACACAGAAACATTCCATTATCTTTTGACCAGTCATGTCCTCCCTGTATGTCTTCCATTGGTGGTGGTTGCTGTATTACACATCATTGTGTAGAGTGGCTAAAACTGAACCTGCCAACACATGCTGAAGTCATACTGCTGCAGGAGTTACAAGCATAGCTGCCATCTTATGCACCACAAATCTTAGTGATCAAAATGGGTTAGCATGACTGCAAAGCTGTGCCTTCTTATACATCTCTGAATCAGTCCACTATTTTGAATTCTTTTGTATACATATTGCATGTGGTTCAATTGCACCATATGATTCTTAATCTACATGATGTTGTGCATTCGTTTTTTTCACTGCCTATCATGTTATTTTAACCATTGTACAGTCATGCAGTCTGTATCTTTGAATCACATGCAACCAGCACATACTCTGTGTCCATGTTATTTTTGCAATGCACACTGCAATAACACTGTGAGTGTCAGCCATTATTTTGTTCATATTCTGTACTTTTAAGCATTTGTCCTTAAACACATAAACACTCAGCAAATTCTGAGTGTTGAGATCATAAGCAGGAAAATTGCTGCTTAACACTTCTGTGGCAAATGTTACTCCACTCATATAAATTATATGTTTTGTAATATACCGTACAAAAGTTTAATGTGCACTATACAGTCTGTACGCCATGAGCACCTTTTGGAGAAAGTTGTCATTCCTTAGCAAGAAAATTATTCAATTTGGGGAGAATATAATTTTTAATGGACAGTGTCTGCACTGTTAATTCAGCTTTGTTTGTTTTATGTTTTATTTTAATTAATTTATTTAATTATTCATTAATGCAGGATGAGGCATGTAATCAACCCTCTATTCTGAATTGCAAGCCTACTTTGGACAGTGATAATATCTTGAGCTAATCCTGCCTATAGGAGATCATAGACAAATGCTTGGATAGAGAAGTGCCACCACAGACATACCTCTAGCTATCTATCATATATCAAAAGTGATGTAAGTCATGTTAGCCCTTTATTGACTTGGTCTCCAGAAGAAGGTGCTTTGACTCACAATTCATTGATGTATTAAAGTGTAGCATCTACCAAGTAAGATGACATGTCATCCAAAAACTCCATATGACATATGTGGATTTACTATGTTTCATTTGTCAAGATCCAAGTTTTATCCTGAACTGAGCACCTAATTGTTACACATGATTTCATTAAAGCTGCAGTCTGGTGTTTGATTTCACTCTGTGTATGTAAGTGATTAGGGGGCATATCCCATATTGTCTGTCAGTACAAGTCATTATAGCACCTCTCACTGCAGTTCTACATACTCTGTACAGTGAGAGGTTCCCAGTACAGTGCCTGTGGTATGCCTGTCATTATGCACTGCAGTTATCAGAGAGATGAAAGCATTTGAACAGCATATCAATATGCTATGTCTATTTAATACACTGCTATGTGCTGCCTATACATGGTAATCAATGGAGGATTTCTGAAAACAAGGTCACACAGGGATTTATTTTGTACTGCTTTTTTATTAGACAGGAAATGTATCCACTTGGGATATGAGTGACATACACAACCTGTTACAATATGGATGGTGGAACACTGCAATAGCCCAGTTGTGTAGTGTAGTATGGCAGCACACTTTTGATTCACAGCAATGCTACAGTGGCACATGGTGTTCCCTTCACTGCAGTGTCACACTTTTGGTGACTTTCATGCCAGTATCTTAGAACAATAAAAAAATTATTCAGGGGTAGAGCTGGTGTACTGCAGGCATTGCAGAATCATGTCCTCAGTTTCTAATTCCACTTTGAGAAACAAAGACACCTGTACTGAACAATCATATATATAATTTTTGAATACAGACATAAGTTTGTAGGCCCTGAATCTACCAAACACACTGTATGTGTTTGGGAGGAGAGCATGTAAAACTGAAGAAAACAAACATAACAGCTTTCTTCATCTGAAATTATCAATAGGGAAGGTTCAGTTTTTCACATCTTGGGATCTGATATTGTGCAAGGCTGAAAAATATATACCATATGCAGTTAGCATATCTCACAACTTCTTAGAGCAAAATCTTTGGACAAAGCCATAAACAATGGGGGTGGGGGCTCAAAACAGGGACATTTTTTTTTTAAATATTGCTCTTTCAAACTTAGAAAGTTGGTAGAATAGCAGATTTTATATTAACATCAATTTTCTGAAAGGTGGAAAGTTTGATTCTGAAATGTTTGTCATTATTTACTGACTTCATTCCTCAACAATTTGCCAATGATTTGCCAGAAAACCACAATTTTATGTGAAAGAGACCAAAAATAAGAGGCAAAAATGTGGACATTCTGCAAAAATCTGTACAGTTGAATGGTATGAAAAACAATCTATTGTCTGCTGACAGAACTAAGTTATTTAGTTCAGCACACAGAAATGAAAAAAATAAGTTTGATTATAAGCTGGAATGTAGAACAGAGATATATTTGTCAAATAATATATATAGAAAAAATGAACATAAAAAGGGTGTCCATACCCCAGAGGGAATGTGGTATAAATTAATTCTCATATGAATATTTTTGTTGTTTACTGTGTAATAATCCAGATGTCAGAACTGTTTTATTATCATCCACCATCTGGGAGTTTATCATGCTATTTAAACATGATGCAAGCAAAGCAGCTGAGCAGCATTTGTGGAAGCATCTCCTGAAGGTTCAATATTTCTCTCAGGCAAAGTAGAAGAGATCATATTCCCTATCTGAAAATAGCAACATAATGCTAAGCATTTCAAAAGATCAAAAACCACATTTTACATTATGACATAGAAAATAGAGTAAACCTTTCTGCTTGAAAAGCCAATTAAATGTTTATATTAACTTTTATCAAATTGTGAAAAGCAGTGAAGAAAATAAATGCTGAAAGACAGCATAATTTCACAATCTTATAGTAGATTATTCACAGTTTTTCTCTGACACTTAGATGGATTTTCCTTAATGTAACATTTTAGTAAAGGTTTTCTTTGAATGGTATGCAATAATACAACATGAAAACTAAAATCCATCCAGCTAATGAGAGTTGTAGTAACTGCTGGTCCCAAGTTCCTGAGCATATCAATGTACAGAACACTCCACCACCAACTGAGATGATCTTTTTTATGGCTGGGATAATCGGATTCACCATTCTGGCAGATGTAATTGGAAATGCGATGGTGATTTTGTCAGTTCTAAGGAACAAGAAACTGAGAAACACATGTAAGAGAAGTGTATTTATCATCTTAACTTACATATTATTATAATTTATGTGAAAGTGTACCATGCAGCAGTTTTGCAGCTGAGGAGACAATCACTTCAAAGCAGCAGCAGCAGTAATATGTTACGCACAAAAAGCGTTTGATTCTTTAGTTCATTACTTAGATAGGGGGCACTTTCTGTGCAAACTGCATATTCTGCCTCTGCTTGTGTCAGTTTTCTCTGGGTACTCCTGCATCTTTACACATAGCTAAGATGCACCATAGGTGAACTTTGATTGTCCATGGGACTGTGTACCAAATGAGTGTTCACATGTGTGTTTACACCTTGTGATGGTTTGGGGAGCCATTCTTGATGAGTCCACTGAGTTCAGGATTAGCCTTAACTCCTTGCACTGGATTAATCTGGTAATCAGCGAATGCATAAATATGGATAAAGACCTACCAACAAGAAATAGTTGCTGACGTGAAGTTTCTCACTTCACCAGCAGACATAAATTGTTGATACAGGTATGTTGTAAAACACACACTTTATAGTATCTGGTATCTAGCATTTTTTATATATATATATATATATATATATATATATATATATATATATATATATATATATATATATATATATATCTGCATACTTTTCAGAAAATTAATAAAAAAAAAATTACATAATAATGACCTTTACCATAACTTGAGAGTACAAGAAGAAGAACAACCTTACTGATTCTATCATTTTTTGTCAAAAAGTAAGTTCTTAACTACATTAAATAAACAATTCCTCAGTTCTCTGCACAACAATGTTTTAGAGATTTGCTTCTTTATTACACTTTGCTTCCAAGGAAGGGCTGTTTTGAATGGTACGTTAATTTCTTGGAAATTCCCAGCTATGGACTTGCTCACTGGAATCTGGATAGAGGTGACTTCACACATTGAAACACATTTATCTGTCACGCATGTGATCCAGTTGTCTACCAACTTGGAGAAGTAAGTGTTTATAGCCACTTGAGACAGTTTCTCTGTAATACCTGATTGTGGATTAGTGTCAAATGCCTTGGCCAAGTCAAATTATGCAGGATGATAGTGTTTTCCTCATGCATGCCCTTGGTAACCTTCTTGAAGACAGTGAACAGATGTAACAGACGTCATGTAGCCTTAACAAATCAAACATGGGTTTGGCACATAGTGGGGATATTACCTGTATCATTTTAGAGAAGGTCCATGATGACTCCTTCGTCTACCTGCAGATGAGGAAAGTCAGGATGGGTCTATAGCTCCATGTATCAGGTGATAATCCTCCAGGCAGAAGGATGCATGTTGCTGTACACCCTTCTGTGGGAACATAGGTTGTCTGGAGGCTGTGTTGAAGTACTATACAAGTCCTCTATACATCCCATATAAAATGTCTACATAAATGAGGGTAAAATAAGTCCCCATAGCTGTACCTTACAACCCCATCCTATCTAGCCAAAATTCTACAGCCAACAAATCAGCCCTGTTGTGTATGTACAGGAACAACTGATATGTGTTGATACACATAATATTTAGCTGCCTGAAATAGATACATGGATACATTACCTAGATGATTGCTGGCTGATGTGGAAATCTGATGTAATATATTTGGAAGAATTTATGCAATATTTGAATGATAATAAATGGGACTTACAATTTACTGTTTCTTATGATATTAAGGAAATTTCTTTTTTGGATGTTAAAGTTGTTAAAATGGCTGATGGTATGCTTAATACTTCTTTATTTAGAAATGAATCTCAATATAATTCTTTACAAGCAGCTGATAGCTGCCTTCCACCTAATATTATTAATAACATCCTTAAATCCCAGTTTCTTAGGGTTAAGAAAATTTGCTCCTCTGCAGAAGAGTTACAAAAGCATAGTCATGAGCTTGCTGCTAGGTTCCAGGTTAGGGGGTATAATGCTTCTGTTATAGATCAAGCTTGTTGTTTTGCTCAATCTGCCAATAAGGCCAGCTTATTGAGTTATAAGATTCATAAAAAAGATGACCATAAAATGTGGTTTATTACTATTTTTAGTAGTAATACCAGACAGCTTTGCGACCTATATAATAAGCATTGGGGAACACTTTTGACTGATAATAAGTTAGCAAAATGTTGCCTACACACTGCATGTTATAGGAGGGAGAAAACCACTGTAAATGTTTTAAATCATTTAAAAAACTGTTCATGTTGATGCTAACAGATAGCAATCTATAGAAGGTGTACCTTTGTCAGGTTGCTTTCCTTGTGGATGTTGTACAGCTTGCAAACATGTTGTGAAAATAAAACAATATTCATCTGCTAATACATATGTTGTATATGAATTTAGATGTTTTGCTAATTGTGTTTCTGAATGGATTATCTATTTAGTTGTGTCACTGTTCTGCCTTTTATATAGAGCAGACATCTGGACAGTTTAAGATGCGTTTTTCTGAGCACTTAAGTGAAATTCATAATAAAGAAATGTCTAATGGTTTATATAAACATGTTTTGCAGCATTCTACGACAACATTCAGATTTACTGCTATTGACTGTATTTGTATCAAGGGATATAATAAGTTGGAATGGCATGACATTTTAAACCAAAAAGAATGTTTTTGGATCATTAAATTAGGGGCTTTATTTCCCCTGGGTTAAATGATGTACTTTGGTGGAGCGGTGTCTGATTTTTTTAGATTAGATTTTGTGGTTGTGTGGGGTGTTTTACACTTTCTAGTTTTTTGCATTTTGCACTGAAGAAGGTTTTGGCTGAATCCGGTATGCAAGTTTTCCATTACTGGTTTTAATAATTGTTATATTAAACAGTTTCCTACATCCACCATTGATTTTGCTGGCCGTTTTTTATATTTCGCTCTTGGTGGTTTTGGCCTTTCACTTTTGCCATGTGTGTGTACTATGCAGGTTTTGTGAAGTACTGAGAGACCAAGTTTGAAGTGCATGCGTGCAGGTGACTCATGACTGCAGTGTAAATACGTGTTCTTTCCTTAAAAATTGCCTTCCCTTTGGTTGTGTTTTTACATGGACTTTCATGGGATGAAGTCTAAATGGGTATTAAACATAAGTAATACATGCTAATGTGCACTTTCCATAGCACACCAGCAAGCAGCTGGTTTGTACGAATGATGGCAAAGTGTTTGCGCATGTGAGATACACATTTATACTGCTTTCCCCATTTGGGCATACTTAAGTGAGGAGCAAACATGAGCCTCTCCTTCACTGATAAAATTATGAGAGGCCTATTGGTTTGTTTACCTCTTCACAAGCATGTTAAGTGGAGAGGTGCAGCAGTCAGCACTTTGGATAGTACAGAGTGTAAGAAACTCAACTATGGCTTTGCTGACTCTGTGGCACCAGATGTAAATGAACTGAGATATTTCTTTTGAACCCAGATGATACAGGGTTCAAATCCATTTGTATCTAATACTTTTAAATATGTATTTACAATGCAATGAAATAATTCCTAAAGCTAGTGTAACTGTGGGTTTCTATAGCATACCAGGTTTAAGCAGCATTGCACGGAGGTGATTGCACCTTTGAAAAGACATTCAATATCACTCGGCAGTGATGCACAATATTAAACTCCTTGTAAACTGAGGACAAAAAGTGAAGGGCTTCAGTTGCTTGTTTTCACTTATGTGTGTCGTGTGTGATTGTATTTTTTGAATAGATTAATGTAGTTAAAATGGGGAAAACTGTATAGAAATGTGCAGGATGGATGTTGGAAAGAACTATACTTATCCAATTCTTCAACAGTGTAAAATGAAAATATGTATAGAATATTAGCTGAATTTGGACTGTCACCTCAACAAAGAGGGGTGATAACAATGAAATCATGTTGCACTGTCAATTGGACCAAATCAAGTGTGTCAAGAAGACACGTGTTAAGTGGAGAAATATGTATGGGATGATATTTTTTTGTGGAACAGGTGCCCATTCTTTTATTTTTTATTTCAGTAAGAGAAGAATTTTGGGCAAGGGACATAGGTACTTCTGGGTCAGGTAAATAGGATAGGTGAGGAAGCAGATGCAGACAAACAGGACAAACAAGACAAGACACAGGGACAATGAGGGACACAACAGGTTGGGGGATACCATGACTGGGGATAGGGAGGGGACATCAGATGCCCATCAAACATGAGAACAATGAGAATCTAGTCATCACCCACAGAACTGTCATCACTGTTCCCTTACTCTGCTGTTTGTTGGAGTACTTGACATCTTCATTTATGTACCATAATAGAGAGCTTCCTCTACATCTGGCATAGGCATGCACCAATGGTGCTATGCATGATGCTATGCACCAAGCCTGTTATCTCCTGGTGGGTGACAAAATCCCCACCTCTGCCACTACTCCTAGAGGGTACCACTGCACCAGCTACTTGGGTAATGCTACCTGATATAGAGGGCCCAGTAAGTGCAGGGGGCAGCAGAGGCAGTACTCCCAAGTTGGGTCCCAGATGTGCTTGGCAATGATGTAGGAGCCAGTAGAATGGGAGAAGGCTGAGCCACAATGGCTAGCCTACCTTCCTGTGCTATAAAGCATTTTATGAGTTGTCATAAATTGATGAGATAAAAATGTTGTGACCACACATATAAAAATGAGAAAAAGATACGGGTCAGGGGGGGCAGAAAACAAGAGATTAGTACCATAATATGTGATATACAATGAATTATTGCAATATACAGAATTTATTTCTCCTTTTACATTTTAGTATACGTCTTAACAACTACAAACTATAACTGATGATTACTCAAAGTAATCCTTATAATGTGCATATATTGCATATATGTTTGTTCAAATAATGCAGATTAAAATAACAGCAGTGCATTTATGCCACTTCTGTTGAAATTAATTATGTAATATTTTTAAATGAGTTTACTATATATTTTTATTACATGTGGTATTTGAACCCACAATGTCTGACTACAGTATTAGAACTGACTCCTAAAGCTGGCTTGTACTATAGACTGAAGCATGCATGGTTGAGTTTACAGTTAAGATATGCATGTTTAATTTGCTATTATTGTATAGAAGAGCAATACTTTAGTTAAAATAATAGTTATGTTGTGCCGTATACATACCCCTGGCTTTGCTCAGTCTTTCTAAATGCTCAGCATGGGTTTCCCTGTTCATTACTATCTCCCTGTTAGCTTTGGAATAAAAAGAAGAGAACAAGAGGAGAGCAAAGCATTATGCATAATAGTCTTGCCTATATGCAGCTGTCTATCTGGTATAAATTCTCTTTATCTGTATTCTTACATAACTGCCAGATGTCAGCAGTTCTAAACTCAGCCAGCCGATGGTTGAGTATATCCTGCTTGCATCTTTTGAGGTCATTAAAATAGAGCATGCACTGTTCTCCAGTGTGTGGAATACCAGTTGCACTGGAGACAACCTTGGCCAGACTTTTCCATACCTCAGGCTTGTACTGGGAGCTGGTATAGTCCCTCTGCAAGAGCCTTCAGAAATTGCACTTTACAATGAGTCCAATAAAGGTTCTGGACTTCTCAACATCCCACCTTTGAGATCTAAATTGGGCAACTTCCCTTCTACCTCCAGACATGTCCACTCAGGGAAAACAGCAACAGTTAAGAGTTCTTTCCCTCCAGTTCATGTTATTGCATTTACTACTAATGCACAAACCTGAACAACCATGCCAACACAGTTTGCTTGGCATTAAGCACAGAGTAGCAGTACCAAACAGAGAAGAAAGCAATTTTTGAAATAGGAAGGTTAATCTGACAGTTGGCATTAATTTATGGGCTGGTTGCTGCTGTAACTGTTAGGAGATTTAACTTTGTAGACGTACTGGGGCATACATTTTATGAGCTGACACATTTTTTGTGTGGCTTTATACAGTGATAAAATTAATTTGCACAATGTGGGATTTAAACCTATGCATTAGAGACATGGTAGTCTGTCCCATACTCTGGAGAAAACTACCCATTCATGTCAAGCAAAGCTCCTCATTGGCCCTCTTTAAGAAAAACCTTGACGACTGGATGGGAAATAGAAAATTCACCCTGGGGAGGACTTCTGTGGTACTGCTTGACAGGGGCACAGGAAAATAATTTTCTAGGGTGGCGAAAGCCAGGGAACCTTTTTGTCTAGGCTTATATAGGCCCCAAGGCCGATAGTCTACTACCTACCTATGAACCTATGAACATAATCTTCCACATAAGTGATGTTTCATCCTTGCCACAGAAGAAGGGCTTGTTTAATATGCTCATGAATTATATATAAATACATATGACAGAGTGAGTGGTTAACCATGTATGTGTGTGATCTGACAAGGTCCTGGTTTATACATTCATGTGTTGATGAATATTATTCAGGCCTGAAGGCCATTTAAGGCCATAGAAGACAATTATAATTGTGGAAACATAATATTCAGTATACCCTCATTCACACATATAATGCATATGACCTCCACTGCTATACATACTTATTGTTATTTATAATTATGTTTATTTTTCTATTTTTTCAATTGTGTAGACAAGCATTAATAAAATTGGGAGTGTACTAGATTAAAAGCCTGGATCACTTGTATTGTTAACATTAACTTGTACCAGTTGCCACTAGGAAGGTTGGGCAAGTGCATTTTCTACAGTCATTACTGTGCAGAGTGCTCATTGCAACAGAGACATTGTTTGTCAGACCTGATCATTAATTATACATATACATTAAAGAGTTGAGTGTTTAAACATGTATGTGTGTGACATAACACTGATACCAACTGTAACAAATTTAACATATATCTGATATCCTGTGTATGCTCAATGCACCTGCTGTAGATCGTTATTACTATGTTTAGTTATTGTTTTCATGTTAATTGTAATATAAAGTAAAATGGAACAACAGTAATAAAACTTTGGATGTTGTTGAATTAGAACCCAGGTTCACCTGTATTGCAGCCCTACACCTACACCTGCTGCCACAGGAACAAATAAGGAACAGCAGTATAGTTTCATATTCATTATGAAGTATGTGTGCTGACTGCTGTGAAACATCCTTAGCATGTTTGTACAGTGGCAAACTATACAGAATACAATGTATCATCATCATCATCTTTTTTCGGCTGTTCCCATTAGGGGTCACCGCAGTGGATCATCTGTTTCCATTTCTTCCTGTCCTCTGCATCATGCTCTTTCACACCAACTGCCTGCATGTCTTCTCTCACCACATCCATAAACCTTATCTTAGGCCTTTCTCTTTTCCTCTTACCTGCCAGCTCCATCCTTAGCATCCTTTTCCCAATATACCCAGCATCCCTCCTCAGCACATGTCCAAACCAATGCAATCTTGCCTCTCTTGCTTTGTCTCCAAACTGTCAAACCTGAGCTGACCCTCTAATATAATAATTCCTAATCCTGTCCATCCTAGTCACACCCAGTGCAAATCTTGACATCTAACTCTGCCACATCTGGCTCTGACTCCTGCCTTTTTGTCAATACCACCGTCTCCAACCCATATAACATAGCGGGTCTCACTACCCTCTTGTAGACCTTCCCTTTCACTCTTACTGGTACCTGTCTGTCACAAATCACTCCTGACACTCTTCACCCATTCCACCCTGCCTGTACTCTCTTCTTCACCTCTCTTCCACACTCACCATTACTCTGAATTGTTGATCCTAAGTACTTAAACTCATCCACCCTTACCAACTCTACTCCCTGCATCCTCACCATTCCTCTACCCAGCCTCTCATTTACACACATATATTCTGTTTTAGCCCTGCTGACCTTCATTCCTCTCCTTTCTAAAGCATATCTCCACCTCTCCAGGGTCTCCTCAACCTGGTCCCTACTCTCACTACATATCACAATGTCATCTGCAAACATCATAGTCCATGGGACCTCCTGTCTGATCTCATCTGTCAACCTGTCCATCACCACTGCAAATAAGAAAGGGCTCAGAGCTGATCCTTGATATAATCCCACCTCCACCTTAAACATATCTGTCACTCCCACCGCAGTCCTCATCAATGTCACACTACCCTCGTACATATCCTATACCACTCTTACATACTTCTCTGCCACTCCCAAAATCCTCATACAATACCACAACTCCTCTCTAGGCACCCTGTCATATGCTTTCTCTAGTGCCTGTCATATGCTTTCTTTAAGTCCACAAAGACACAATGCAACTCCTTCTGACCTTCTCTGTATTTCTCCAACAACACTCTCAGGGCAAACAGTGCATCTGTAGTGCTCTTTCCTGGCATGAAACCATACTGCTGATCACTGATCATCACCTTCCTTCTTAACCTAGCTTCCACTACTCTTACCCATAACTTCAAGCTGTGACTGATCAATTTTATCCCTCTGTAGTTACTGCAGCTCTGCACACCACCCTTATTCTTAAAGATAGGTACCAAAACACTTTTTCTCCACTCCTCAGGCATCCCCTGACTTTCCAAAATTTCATTAAACAATCTGGTTAAAAATTCCACTGCCATTTCTCCTAAGCATCTCCATGCTTCCACTGATATGTCAACTGGGCCAACAGTCTTTCCATTCTTCATCCTCTTCATAGCTGTCCTTACTTACTCCTTGCTAATCTGCTTCACTTCCTGATTCAATATCCCCACATCATCCAACCTTCTCTCTCTCTCTCATTCTCTTCATTCATCAGCCCTTCAAAGTACTCTTTCCATCTACTCAACACACTCTCCTCGCTTGTGAGTACATTTCCCTGACTATCCTTCATCATCCTTACCTGCTGCACATCTTTCCCAGCTCTGTCCCTCTGTCTAGCCAATTGGTACAGGTCCTTTTCTCCCTCTTTAGTGTCCAATCTCTCATACAACTCTCCATATGCCTTATCCGTAGCCTTCGCCTCCTCTCTCTTTGCCCTGCGCCTCATCTCCTTATACTCATGTCTACTTTCTTCATCTCTTTGACAATCCCCCTTATTCTTCGCCATCCTTTTCCTCTGTATACTCTCTTGTACTTCCTCATTCCACCACCAGGTCTCCTTGTCCTCCTTCCTCTGTCCAGATGTCACACCAAGCACCTTTCTAGCAGTCTCCCTTACTAGCTGTGCTGTAGTTACCCAGCTATCCAGTAACTCTTCACTGCCTCCCAGTGCCTGTCTTAACTCTTCCCTGAACTCCACCTCACAATCACCCTTTTTTAACTTGCACCATTTAATCCTTGGCACTGCTTTCACACTCCTCGTCCTCTTCTTGATCACAAATGTCATCCTACTGACCGCCATTCTATGCTGCTTAACTACACTTTCCCCTGTCACCACTTTACAGTCTCCAATCTCCTTTAGACTGGCCCTCCTACATTGGATATAATCCACCTGTGTGCATCTTCCTCCACTCTTGTACATCACCCTATGCTCCTCCCTCTCCTTAAAATATATATTCACCACAGCCATGTCCATCTTTTTTGCAAAATCCACAATCATCTGACCTTCTGCATTCCTCTCCTTAACACCATACCTACCCATCACTTCCTCATCCCCTCTGTTCAGTTCACCAACACGCACATTGAAGTCCGCTCCAATCACTAGTCTCTTACCCTTGGGTACACTCACCACCACTTCATCCAGCTCACTCCAAAATTTTTCTTTCTCATCCATCGCACACCCAACTTGTTGAGCATATGCACTAACAACATTCGTCATTACACCATCAATTTCAAGCTTCATAAACATCACTCTATCAGACACTCTCTTCACCTCCAAAACACTCTTGGCATACTGTTCCTTTAGGATAACCCCTACCCCATTTCTCCTGCCATCCACACCATGATAGAACAATTTGAACCCACCTCCTATACACCTGTCCTTACTTCCCTTCCATCTGTTCTCTTGCACACACAATATATCAACCTTCCTTCTCTCCATCATATCAGCTAGCTCTCTCTCTACACCAGTCATACTGCCAACATTCAAAGTTCCTATCCTCACTACTACACTCCTAACTTTCCTCCTCTCTTCCTGCATTCGGACATGCCTTCCCCCTCTTATCCATTTTGAAATTATCTACTGTCTGCTTCCTGTCTGCAGGTGTTGGTGTAGTTTGCTGACCACTGTCCAATGCTGATTAGCAGGTTTGCATGATGGCAAGAAAAAAAATGCAACAATGTATCTGTTCTGCTTCCTGCCTGTTTGTGCTTAAGTCATTAAGCCATGTTTCCATGAAGTTAAGTGACATGCAAACATGACAGGCAAAGCACCTTGTTTTATCCTTGTGGGTAGTATTTATTAGTTTACATCCTTAAAAAACAAATGTGGGACTTTATTTATTTTACATTTGTTAACCTGGGGTGTCTGACTGAGCTGAAAAGGCCGTTTTTCAGCAACGGCCCGGGGAGAAAAGCTCCACATAGAAAAATTACAGATACATTTAGTTATTTAGACATGATCAGTATACACACAAATTACAAAAGACATGTTTTTACAGTGGTATGCAGCACATCAAAAGTTACAGTGGAGAGAACAAACAAAAACATATTAATTTAAAAATAAAGGTAATTAATAGATTTGTGGTGTACAGTTGAAATTTGGAACATAGGTAGAATACATACATAGTACACAGGTACAGTACAACATTGCAGATTAGCCAGTGTTTGTGAGCAAGATTGAAAACTATTATCAAGTACTCCAGGTTTAGTATGTGTACCTTATCTGCTTTCACTAGCCTGGGGAGCAATCATGGCACTGCCAACTTTGCTTGAGATGTTGCCTGATGAGGTCTTTAAAGGAGGCTTTGGATGATGTGTTTTGAATGCTAGTGGGGACAGAGTTCCATTTTTTAGCCACTAAACTACTATATAGTGCATCTCCAAAGCTATTTTAGCTATTGGTGACTTCTAGTAGTAGTTTGCTTGATGATCTAGGAGGTCTTTTGGCTGAGTGATGTTGTACTAGGTTTTTGAGGGCAGGGCACTTAATGGAGAGGTAATAGATTTAATGACAGAGGCAGAGCTGATTGTAGGTTAGGGGGGTTGGGCAGTTCAAGCTAGTGGAGCTGTCTCAAAGCAGTACAGTGATGAGTTCTTTATGAGCAATATGCATCAAAGCAGAAAATTCTGTTATAGCAGGCTTCCATTTTGCTTAGTTCAGTTTTGTTGAGATTAGTAAGAATGGGAGATGCATAGAGTAGGGTGGATAGAAGTTGGGAGCGAGCAATGGCTGATCTTGTGTTGTTGGTAAGAAATGGTTTGATACGGTAGAGTGATCTCAGTTTGGCATGTACTTTTTTAATAGTTAAGTTGAGATGACTATCAAATTTTAGATGGGAGTCTATGGTTATTCCCAATAGCTTAGCCTGTGCCACTGGAGCGATTGGAGTAGCATTTGTGGAGTAGATAGTGAATTGACTGTTATCAGTGTTTTTGTTAGAACTGGTTATGATCATAAGCTGAGTTTTCTTTGGATTGAGGATAAGTTGGACTTTGGTAAGTGTCAGAAAAATATGTATTAATGTGTGTATTAGTAATATGCTTAGTGCATTTAGAGCTTGAAAAGGGTTAACACATTTATTCTATTTCATACTGCATAAATCTGTACAAACTGCAGATACTTTCTGACCTTGTATTGTCAGTTAAAATCTTGCTTGTGCCTTGGAAATTTACTGAGAAGCAGAGGATTCCTGCTTATGTTAGGAAAATAATGAATAGAACAATACTACTTGTATGAAGCTTAGACAAGAAGTTCTGTTTGTGCTGTGAGAAAATAGACAGCTGTAGAAGCTATAGATAATTAGGACAAAGCCTGTTTGAAAATATGAACTGCAATCAGCATTTGCTTGTATCTGAATTAGAAGAGTACCTTGAAATGTAACACTGTACAATGGAAGCTTGTAAACAAATTAGTGCCCACCAAGGCCAGGTTGTTTTTCTCAAAAGTTTCTCACAAATCTAGTCATGTCAGCAGAAAATCTGAGTAACATCTGCTGTAGAACAATACTGAAAGTTGTGTTTGATTACGTCAGCCATAGCAGGCCATGTCTTGTAAAATAGTATAAGAATAAGCATACTTCCTGTTAGTAGATAGACAAATCCTTGTATTTGCATGTTTTTGTCTCCTTGCAGCAAGTAAATAAATATACCTTAACTGAACCTTACGTGTATTGGTCTTTGAAGTTTTTTCCTTTGACAGATTGGTCCTTTGGACCGGAAACCCTCACTTCGCCTCGGATCAGACAGGCCAGGTGGCTTGAAACCATACGGGGAAGAAACCACATCGGTTCTACTTAGTTGAAAAGCCCTCCGACTGAATTGTCATACAAAAGAGGCCAGCCACTTTCTGATCTGCGACTGAAGGACGGGTTTACTCGAACCAGGTGATCAATCATGAAGGCTCAGGTAAGGTGAATCTACCTTTTTTCTGTTTTAGATCAGGACTAGATTTGTATTTATTTTGTTAAGACTTTGTTTATACAAGTCAAGGACAAAAAAATTGCTGTCTTGTCATAGATCAGGGAAACAGAGCAGGTAGGCAGTCATTCTGAAGAGACTATAACAAAATCTGTGGTACCACATTAAAAATAAGGAGTTACATAATGATTAAAAGGGTAGAACAAAATGGGTAATAATTGTACAAAAAGATCCCAAAGTTCGCCGTTAACCGAAGATGCGAAATACATGCAGTCACAGCTTTCTGATAATATTAAATACTATTCCAAATGGGTTAATAAGTATGAATTTGATGGTAAACTAGAAAAATTCTCACTTGTCAAACTTGTCAAACAGCTTAAAACCGATTCTAAGGGTCGGGTAAAAAGGCAATGTCAATTAGGAATTCCTCAGGCACACAGGTGGATTGAGGAAGTAAACCAAAGGGAACAAAAAAGTAATAATTCAAAAGCAATGTTTTTAGATAGGGAGGACAATAACTTAGTAATAGTGTCAGCCCCTCCACTTCCCTTACCAGAATATGAGGAAAGTGAACAAGTTAGTCCACCCCTGTGATATCCTGCTGTCACTGTAAGTAGAGACACTATAAAAGCGAAACCGTTTATTAGAGATCCCGTCGAGACCAGGTCTCGAACACGGGCAGGAAACTCAAAAGGGGACACTGAGTTATATCAAATGGGTAGGAATTCACGATTTATGAGTGAAGAAGAAATATGCCCACTTATAGAAGTGCCTAATCCTCAGGCAGGGCAAGATGGTCAGGACCCAACTATTCTAGTGTATAGACCCTGGACTCCGGAAGACATCCGGAAAGCCACTGAGGGAATTCCCCATCCAAAAGTTAATTTTAGAAAGTTCTTAAAAGATTTGCAAGGAATGAGGCTAAGTTATAATTTAAACGGAGAAGAGGTAGAAAAAGTAGTCAGACAAATTGTGGGTCCAGATTGGCACATGATTAGTGGCGACTGGAATCCCCGTGATGCTGCTCTCAGGCCCCTCCTACATAGCAGCGCAGAATTAGACAACAGAGTGAAAGGTCTTACAGACTGCATCTCTGAGAAATGGAAGCCTAGGGCAGACTGGACTTGCATTAATCAATGCATCCAACAAGAAGGTGAAACTATTGACAGATATTATGCCAGACTATTAGAATGTTTTAATAACCATTGTGGAATGCAGGTTCCTGAAGATCAGACACATGATTCCCCGTATGAGCAGCAGTTAAAGAATGCATTTTTGAAAGGCAGTATTGCATCCATAAGCAGCTTTATTACAAAGCACATGGTAGATCATCGTACAAGCAGGTTACAGTCATTACTTGAATATGCGAGGCATGCCGAAAGGCATTTTAATAGCAAAAAGAAAAAGAAAGGCCAAGTATTTTCTGTAGAAGATGGAGCAGAAGTTTATGTAGTACAGTCCAGGAAAAAGGGCAAGAGAAATGCCCAGGGAAACAAACAATCTGATCAGCGATCAGAGGACTTTGAAGGGTGAAAGAAAAGGGGTGAATGTTTCAAATGCGGTAAAAAAGGACACTTGGCAAGGGATTGCAAGAAAAACAAGAAAGCAACCACGGAAGATAAGGAGGGTGAGGACTGACTATATGATAGTCATGAATCACTAGAAGGGGATAGCAGAGAAGGGACAAATGAGAATGTGATAGAGGGAGTAGAGAATGTGACAGAAGAAATAGAGGAAGTGCAGGAAGTCATGGATAGTGAAGAAAATGAAATATTAGATTTGGCTTTATTGAGCATAGAGCTCTATTTAGCAGACACGAAACCAGAAGTTACACTCCTGGTAGATGGGAGGGAAGTCAGATTTTTGTGTGACTCAGGGGCATCACGGGCCCTGGTACTTCCCTCCAAACTGCCAGAGAACTCAGAGTCACCTGATTACATATTAGTGAAAGCAGCTAATGGACAGCTGTATCGGGAGCCCCTCTCCCATAATATTGTGATAACAGATCTTGTTTCAGGATTGACCCAGAAAAGCAAAATTGTTGTTTCTGCAAAATGCCCAGTAAACCTTTTGGGCAGAGACCTTATGCAGCTATTTGGTATAGCAGTAGTTCCGACTATGCAGGGTATGGAAGCACAGCAACAAATTGATACCTTTGCAGTGCAAACGTTGGGTAAAATGTTTTATTGGTACAGCCAGGACTTGGTTACGACTGGTCCGGGGCAGTGACCGAAGAGTTGATGAATGTAGCCATCAGCAAATTCCCCTCCCTTGACAGTTGCACTGTACTCTGTATTATTGTAACACACCAGGACCTGATAAGGAATATGAGCAAGAATTGTTTAGAAATCGTGCAAACAGTTTGATATTATGTAATCTGTACTGGGACACAGAAGGGAACAGTGTAGCCAGCTGTTCATTGCCCCAGGAGTTCTTTGCACTCTATAAATCTAATTGATTACCACACGTTAGCTTAACTAAGGACAAGAATGTAAAATGGGTAGACTTAGGAGAAAAAGTCACGAGATAGGAAAAACAGACAGAGTTAGAACTGTCAGAACAGGGAATATAAATGCAGAAGTTGAATTGGATAACTCAGACCCACCCAGCTGTACACTTGCAGTCTAGCAAGGACAGCTGATTAGCACTCCTATTGAAGGAGGAAGAGAATGTCTTACAGAATATACCAGAAACTCTCTGGTCAACAGGAAAATCAGATGTAGGACTTATTCGTACAGCGTGACCAGTTACTATAACACCAAAGTCAGCATTTAGACCACAAAAAAGACAGTATCCCTTAAGAAAAGATGCAGAGGTAGGAATCAAACCTATTATAGCAGCTTTACTTAAGGAAGGGGTGCTGGTGGAATCTCCTGATTCACCATGTAACACACCCTTATTTCCTGTTAAGAAAGCGAATGGAGAGTGGCGTATGGTCCAAGATTTACAAGCTGTAAATGACGCAGTAATACCAAGGGCACCTAGGGTGCCAGACTCACATACCCTGTTGAATGATTTAAAACCTCAACAGAAATATTTTTCTGTGGTAGATATCAGCAATGCGTTCTTCTTGATACCGATACACCCTGACAGCCAGTATTGGTTTGCATTCACATTTCAGGGGTAAAGGTATACATATAGGCGACTACCAGAGGGGTATTGTGAAAGTCCAACAATATTCTCACAAGAAATGGCAAGCAACTTGGCGGGATTTACCCCATCAAGAGGTAGCCAGATTTTGCTATATGTTGATGATATCCTGCTGGCGGCCCCCACCCAGCAAGATTGTAAAGAAGATACTATAGCGCTATTACAATTTTTAGCCACTGAAGGACATAAAGTAAACAAAAATAAACTGCAACTTTGGAAAAAACAAGTTAAATACCTAGGATATGTAATATCCAAGGAAGGTAGGACATTAGATGAGGACAGAAAAGTAGCAATTTTGCAAGCACCAAAACCCACTACCAAGAAGGAAATTATGTCCTTCCTGGGTACAACTAATTTTTGTCAGAGTTGGATTCCAAACTATGCCTTGGAAACTGCACCGTTGACTAACCTGACTTATAAAAAGCCTATGGCAGCACAGGATTTGTTACAATGGACACCACAAGCAGAATCTGCTTTCTGCAAACTGAAACAGTTAATAGCGTCCTCATTAGTTTTGGGATTACCAAACTATCATAAATGTTTTTTCCAAACTGTAGATTGTAAGCAAGGTTATATGACATCAGTGTTAACACAGCAGCATGGGGACAAGCAACACCCTATTGCTTATTATTCATCACAACTGGACCCAGTGGCACGGTCTTTACCTCACTGTGTACAAGCAGTAGCTGCAGCTGCAATGGCAGTACAGGCTTCGGCCTCAGTAGTTTTGTGCCTCATGCAGTCACGATTATTTTACTGCAAGAGAAGGTAGCATATCTTTCCCCTGCTAGGCATCTTTCCTGTATGACTATATTGTTCAGCCAACCTCATATGATAATTGAACGATGTACGACTTTGAACCCTTCTACCTTGCTCCCAACCCCTGCAAATGGCACATCACATAGCTGCCTGCAGGTGATTGAGCAAAAGACACTGCCTAGAAAAGACCTTACGGATGTTCCCTTGGATGATGCCGAGGTGACATACTACATGGATGGCTCATGCAAAAGGGGTCCTGCAGGACAGAACCTAGTAGGATATGCAGTAGTTTCTGAAATTGAGATTATAGAAGCAAAATCTTTACCACACAATTTATCTGCACAGGCAGCAGAATTGATTGCCTTGACACGGGCATGTACCTTAGCAAAGGGTAAATGTGTGAACATTTTTACTGACAGCCAGTATGCTTTTTCTACTGTACATGTTTTTGCGCAACAGTGGAAAAATCGAGGAATGATAACATCTACTGGCAAACCAATCAATCATGCACAGTTTATTTTAGACCTTTTAGAATCTATTCAGTTACCTCATAAAGTAGCTATTTGTAAATGCACAGCTCATACCAAGCAACAGGACAGGATTTCAAAAGGTAATGCGAGAGCTGATACAGCTGCAAAGCAGGCAGCTTCAGAAGTATTTCTTTTAAACAAGGAATTACAACCCTCTGAGATTTTAGACTTAGAAATGTTAAAGACAATGCAGACACTTACTATGTAAGTTGAAAAACAAAGATGGGTAAAACGAGGAGCAATTCTCGAAAAGGGGCTGTACATCTCTAAAGAAGGGAAACCGATATTGCCATCTAAGTTGTTTAGATATGCAGCTTTGTTGAGCCATGGGCAGTGCCATGTCTCAACAGGGGAGATGGTACAGCTGGTGAACCAAGTGTTCACAACATATGGATTCTTAAATTACACTAAAAAAATTCTGTTTGATGTGCCATGTTTGTAATAAACATCATGCACAAGGGGCGTTAAAGCCCAAGCAAAGGAGTTTCCCTACACCACCGTATCAGTTTCATACTATCTGTATGGATTTCATAGAGTTGAATAAATGTGTAAATAAGAAGTATTGTCTTGTCATTGTAGATATGTTTTTCAGATGGGTGGAAGCCTTTCCGACTAAAAATCCAGACGCAGCAACTGTGGCCAAAGTTCTTGTTAAAGAAATCATCCCTAGATTCGGCATTCTGGAAAGGATCTACAGTGACAATGGCACACACTTCGTAAACCAGACCATACAACAGTTAAGTAGACATTTTGGTATTTCTTTAAAAAATCATTGTGCGTATCACCCACAATCTGCAGGGCTAGTAGAGAGGCATAATGGGATTTTAAAGAATAAACTAAGGAAGTTAATAGTAGAAACGCAGAGAAATTGGGTGCACTGTCTGGCCCTGGCACTGTTGAGCATGAGAACTGTTCCGAATGCAAAAGGATTGACTCCTTTTGAAAAATTATTTGGAAGGGCTTATTATATACCTCCGTGGAAATCTCTCATGCCCGCGGACCAGGAAGCTGAGAGTACACTAGCTGAGTACATGCGAAACTTGTTAAATTCTAAACATTTGTTGCAGTCAAATTCTGTTTCAGATAAAGAATGAACCAGACCATCAGAAGTGGCAGTGTCCCCTGGAACTTGGATCTGGGTGAAGACAGTAAAGAGAAAGAACTGGGTATCACCAAAGTGGGAGGGTCCATATCAAGTGCTTCTGTTGACACCCACTGCAGTCAAGATAGTGGAGTGTGCCTCCTGGATCCACCTGACGCACTGTAAATTAGTAAAGAACTTTGAACTGGACAAAAATCTTGTCACATGCCAAGAGTAAAAATGATAGAGTCCAGAAGAAACAGGAATGCAGAACAACCCTTTCCTCAGAAGTATTGCATAATCATCCTGTTAACTGTACTAGTGACAATAATCTTTTTGTTGTGGCCTTTCCTTTTCCCAGCCACACAGACTGAACTGAATAAACGTGAAGTGTTACTCATAGACTGGCATCCAAACTTTAACACTTACCAGGCAATTAAATATGTGTATGCTGAGACTTTCAATGTTTCGAATTGCTGGATTTGCACAGCTTTGCCAACAGCATACGGGGGGGTATTAATGACTACAGTCCCCCTAGGGGTCAATGAGACCTAGGAGAACTTGATTTATGATACCTCAACAATTACATCACAAGATAAAATAGCATTGCACTTGTCTGTTCCACAAAAGGGAACTGTGTGTTTTTATAAAAATGATACTGTTCAGATGGGTTGGAGCAATTGCAATGTGACTGTTCCTTATAAATGTTACACAAAAGGTAACAATGTAGATCTTTATTGTAATACAAACTATGATTCATTTCTTGGATTGATGCATAAAATACTTGATGAAGTAAAACATAATTCTGTTCTTTATAAACAACTGTCTATAATTGATATAAAAATGTTTCATGCAGGGTGAGTGTATATTCACAGCAAGGTTACTACTAAATTAGAGGATTGTTATTTTGTGTGTGGCATAAAGGCATACAAATGGTTACCTGAGAATTGGTCCGGCAGTTGTCTTTTGGGTTAACTGGTTCCGGCCATACGACACACTGCAGTTTTGCCTCGAGTAAAAATTCAAAATGTCTGAGAGGTCGTCAAGAAACCTGTAAATCCAGTGGGACAAATCGATGCACGTTGGAAAGACCATCATTCCATAGGCAAAGGACTGACACATATGGACTTGAGTGATAGCGTTATATCGTGGGCAGGCATATTACCGGCATATGGAGCAGCGAAATTGATCTGGGAGCTGAGAAAACTGTCAAAACTTCTCGAAGTAATGAGTATTGCAACTTTTTCCACTCTCGAATTAGTGACTGATGAATTGAATGCTATGAGAACTGTAGTGCTTCAAAACTGCATGTCTCTCGACTTCACCCTAGCGGCGAGAGGTGGTACTTGTGCTTTAATCCAAGAAGAATGCTGTTCGTATATTCCTGACCATAAACACAAGATAGACAATCATCTTAAGGTAATTCAGCAAGTGCCGGCCATGACCAAACCAGGCCCAAACCCACTGATGGACTTTTTCCAGAAATGGTTTGGGGGGTGGGGTACCATCCTAATGAACATCCTGATTGCCATTTGTGTAGGAATGCTCCTACTGGGAGTATGTGTTTGTTGCGGCATCCCCTGCATGAAAAGATTGATTAAAGATTTTATATACATGAAACCTTATATCAAAGTACTGAGTTTGAAGAACTGTTAAAAGATTGAAAATGCTTTCATAAGTTTAAACTGAATGACTCTCTTAACTGCAAATCCTGAGTGGAAGAGGTTAGGAGAAGAAAACAAACTGTTTATGCTTATTTTGAAAGTAGAATAAAAGTATTAAAAAAGGGGAAATGTCAGAAAAATATGTATTAATGTGTGTATTAGTAATAAGCTTAGTGCATTTAGAGCTTGAAAAGGGTTAACACATTTATTCTATTTCATACTGCATAAATCTGTACAAACTGCAGATGCTTTCTGACCTTGTATTGTTAGCTAAAATCTTGCTTGTGCCTTGGAAATTTACTGAGAAGCAGATGATTCCTGCTTATGTTAGGAAAATAATGAATAGAACAATACTACTTGTATGAAGCTTAGACAAGAATTCCTTTTGTGCTGTGAGAAAATATACAGCTGTAGAAGCTATAAATAATTAGGACAAAGCCTGTTTGAAAATAGGAACTGCAATCAGCATTTGCTTGTATCTGAATTAGAAGAGTACCTTGAAATGTAACACTGTACAATGGAAGCTTGTAAATGAATTAGTGCCCACCAAGGCCAGGTTGTTTTTCTCAAAAGTTTCTCACAAATCTAGTCATGTCAGCAGAAAATCTGAGTAACATCTGCTGTAGAACAATACTGAAAGTTGTATTTGATTACGTCAACCATAGAAGGCCATGTCTTGTAAAATAGTATAAGAATAAGCATACTTCTTGTTAGTAGTTAGACAAATCCTTGTATTTGCATGTTTTTGTCTCCTTGTGGCAAGTAAATAAATATACCTTAACTGAACCTTACATGTAAAGACATGTATTTACAGTGGTATGCAGCACATCAAAAGTTACAGTGGAGAGAACAAACAAAAACATATTAATTTAAAAATAAAGGTAATTAATAGATTTGTGGTATACAGCTGAAATTTGGAACATAGGTAGAATACATACATTGATATATACACAGGTACAGTACAACAGTACATACATTGTAGATTAACCAGTGTTTGTGAGCAAGATTGAAAACTATTGTCAAGTACTCCAGGTTTAGTATGTGTACCTTATCTGCTTTCACTAGCCTGGGGAGCAATCATGGCACTGCCAATTTTGCTTGAGATGTTGCATGATGAGGTCTTTAAAGGAGGCTTTGGATGATGTGTTCTGAATGCTAGTGGGGACAGAGTTCCATTTTTTAGCCACTAAACTACTATACAGTGCATCTCCAAAGCTATTGTAGCTATTGGTGACTTCTAGTAGTAGTTTGCTTGATGATCTAAGAGGCCTTTTGGCTGAGTGATGTTATACTAGGTTTTTGAGGGCAGGGCACTTATTGGAGAGGTAATAGATTTAATGACAGAGGCAGAGCTGATTGTAGGTTAGGAGGGTTGGGCAGTTCAAGCTAGTGGAGCTGTCTCAAAGCAGTACAGTGATGAGTTCTATATGAGCAATTTGCAGCAAAGCAGGCAATTCTGTTATAGCAGGCTTCCATTTTGCTTAGTTCAGTTTTGTTGAGATTAGTAAGAATGGGAGATGCATAGAGTAGGGTGGATAGAAGTTGGGAGCGAGCAATGGCTGATCTTGTGTTGTTGGTAAGAAATGGTTTGATACGGTAGAGTGATCCCAGTTTGGCATGTAATTTTTTTAATAGTTAAGTTGAGATGACTATCAAATTTTAGATGGGAGTCTATGGTTATTCCCAATAGCTTAGCCTGTGCCACTGGAGCGATTGGAGTAGCATTTGTGCAGTAGATAGTGAATTGACTTTTATCAGTGTTTTTGTTAAAACTGGTTATGATCATAAGCTGAGTTTTCTTTGGATTGAGGATAAGTTGGACTTTGGTAAGGTAGTTTTCAATGTCAGAGAATGCTAGTTTAGTTGTTTGCAGGAGGGGTAATGTTTTGTGCAGCACAGATTAAGGTAGTGGCATCTGCATACTGAATGATAGATGCATGCTGTGTGGAGGCTGGAGGTCATTTGTGAAGATTGTGAATAGTAGTGGTCCTAAGATAGAACCCTGTGAGAGTCCTATAGTTATGGGCAACTGAGAAGAGAGAGAATTGTCCCAATTCACAGTCTGGTACCTGTCAGTTAAGTAGCTTTGAACCAGGTAAGAGTGGACTTTGATAGGTGATATTGGTTTAGTTTGTTTAGCAGGATTTGGTGCGAGACTATGTCAAATGTTTTGGACATATCCAGAAAAAGAGTTGACACCTGCAGGCCTTCATTTTTGAGATGGTTTACTGTGTCTGTGAAGCAGAGGAGGACTGTAGTGGTACTATGGGCAGGTCTGAAACCATGCTGAGTAGGTGATAGGATGCTGCTGTCTAGGAGATATTTTAGCATCTGGGTATAGATGCATTTTTCTAGGATTTTGGCCAGGGAGGAGAGTAAAGCAATGGGTCTGTAGTTATTAAGTTCAGTGGAGATCCTGCCTTTATGTATGGGTGTAACATAGGATATTTTCCAGAGATTGGGCACATAGTTTTCAACAATTGATCTGTTTATAAGAGTGGAGATTAGGATAACAATATCATCTGCTGTGAGTTTCAAGAAATAGCTGGGGAGTAGGTCGGTTGCTGTTGATGAGGTTTTTAGTTTGGAGAGCATGCTTTTGATTGAAGTGGTGGAAACTGTTTTGAGGGTAAAGCTAGTATTAGAGTTATTTGTGTTGGGGGGGATAGTGAGGAAGGAACTGTCCTGTGATACTAAGGATAGAATTGAGTTCAATAAGTGGGAGTTGAATTGTGTTTCGATGGGAACTTTAGTGTCAGGGGTGGTTGGTTTTGGGGTAGCCTTTTGGGTGGATTTTAGTAGCTGGTTTATATTTTTCCAAAATTGTTGGGGATTGTGTTGGTATTTAGTTTGTAATGTCACGTAGTGTAGTAGGATCTTTTGTCCAGCCTAATGCATTTGTTTGCACGGTTGCACAGTTCTTGATACCTAGGCTTTGTGTTTCTTTGTTTTTTTGATAGTAAAGCCAGGCAGTGTCTCTGGACCTGAGGATTTGTTTGGTTTCTTTACTGAGCCAGGGGTTTGCAGAGGTTCTAACCTTGATTTTGCACAATGGAGCGACAGTGTCTAGGTGTTGTAGAAATGTTTTGTTGTAATATGCTACAGCCTGGTCAAGTGGGAGGGTTTTTAGGGGGGGGTCCAGTCACAGTTACAGAGTAAAGTACTGAGGACCTCAGGAGAGAATTTGTTTGTGTTTCTAGTGGATATATAGTTTGTGGTTTTGCATATGCTTGTTCTACTACGAATAAAGTATATTATGTTGTGGTCACTTAAGGGAGACTGCCTGTGTGGGGGTACAATGTGGGGTTGTTAGTTAGGACCCAGTCAAGGATGGATTCCCTTTTAGATTTTTTATCACATCTAGTTGGAATTTGGGCTAGCTGCTGGTAGCCATGGGGATTCATTAGATTACCTGGAGGTTCTGATATGCAGGTGAACCAATCTAGGTTGAAATCCTCCAGAATAAGGGTTTCTTGTGAGTATGTGGAAGAACACCATGATAAGAAGTCTTCAAGGTTAGCAGGTGTATTACCAGGTGGAATATAGATCACAATTGTGGTGATTACCTTTTTGGGGTGAAATTGAAGTTGTGAGATTAGTATGTCCCAATTATTGGGGGAGGGGTGGGAGTTTGCTAATTGACGTACAGTTAAGTTGTACTTATACAGTAATGCAGTTCCACTCCCTTTATAAAGTGGTCTGTCTTGTCTAATGATATTGTATCCGGTAGGGAGAAGTTCTGAGTTAGCTATGTTTTTATTTAGCCAGGTTTCTGTTAAAGCTACTATGTCTGGGGACTAGTGTGCTATTGTGGCCTGGAGTTCAGGTATTTTATTTCTGATACTTCTAATATTAATATTTAGCATTAAAAGATGGTTGGTTTTGCTGCTGTTGTTGATTTGCCCAGGGATGAAGATAGTGGGGGTGTTATGCTCTGACATTTGTGTTGGAGCAGTTTGTGTTGGACAGGATGGATTTGGGCCTGGGTTGGGGTGGATATCCCCACTTATGGTGAGACTGGTGTTAAAATGGTGATACAGATGTTGGAGTTGGGTGAGGAGTGTGAGAAAGTATTGTATTTTTTTTAGTAGGAATGAGAGCATATGTGTTTAGTTCTGAATTGGTCCATTATGTAGTTCTTAAACAATTGTGGGCAGATATTATTATAATGTGTGGTGTCTGTATATGAGACTGCATAATGTAGTGTTGTGCTACTATGTTTAGGGTTATTGCTAGAGTGATAACTTGTGTTATAAAGAATTATGAGAAGACAGACTAGACGTAGTTGTGTGATAGTCATGGTTATAATGTTTAAGTTGGTTCTAGGTGGGGGTCTGAATAGGAATTATAGGGTTGCACTATATGTGGATGGGTAAGTAAGTGATGTAAAAAATGCCTAGTGGCAATGAGAGGAATTGGGAGTATTTTGTTTGGAGCAAGTTGGTGTGGTATAATGTGATCTGACTTGAGGAGCTGTGATTATTGGAGGTGATGTGAGGGTGAGCTGTGGATGTGGCTGTGATTACTATAAATGGAGAAGTAGTGGGACCGGGAGGGAATAGGGGACAGGGCAGGGGAGTGTTGAAAGCCCGAGTGTTAGTGAGGGTGAATGGAGCGGGGCAGAGCCCATCAAGACAAGAGTAAAAGGTAAGTATTCTTTACAAATCTGAGCACTTTAAACACATTCCTAAGGTCTAATAGCTTACCATCAAGCAGAATGCAATTGCTGAAGAGCACTTGTGTCCTGGTTGGAGACTAGAAATTTAAAGATAGCTCCATGCTCAGCAGGATTCTAATATAGACTTAGTATTGAGGGAGGGAGATAGCACAAGGAGTGTAAACCAGGTGAAATGCAAAGAAGCCAGAGAGGCAATCAGTGGAAATCTATCAGTGAAGGCCTCAGAGGGGCTAAGTAATAATTCAAACTACCTGTAAAGTGAAGGAGAGAAGAGACAACAACGTTTATTAAGTTTGGGAGTGTGTCTTTACATTGACTTGCTGATTAGTAACCAGTTTGCGGACAGATTAGAGTAGGGAGATACATTAGCAATGAAGGGGAATGTATAGAGATGCAAATAAACAGGTGTGCCTCCAAGTGATGCAAACTAAGGCAGAAAGCACTGAGAGGGCTGCTTGATGGTTAATTTAATCACAGGGATCTGAATTAAATGTATACTGTCTATTGGACAGTTAGAATTACTGCATTAGCTGGGGGGGGGACACACAAGGCTACAACAGTCAGTTTTATTAGCACGCTGAGAACTACTAAGAAATACTGCTAATGTAATAGCTTCACTCGCAAAAAACATACAAGTAGAATGCCTGGGTGGACTGACCCTGCTCTGGAGGCTCAAAATGTATATCCTTGTTTAGTTTTGCAGTACTGATTCCTTCTTATACTGTATGGGTGGAGTGGTAGCCGCAGACTGCAGATTTGCTTGAGTGTGCTCAGCAAACAGAATGCAATTGCTGAAGTGCACTTGTGTCCTGGTGGGAGACTAGAAATTTAAAGGACTTGAACCATGATCTACAGATACCATATACTGTTTGGTACACTGTGTTAAGCAGGTATGCTACACACACATTTTTCACAAGTGCAGTTTAAGAAGTCTTTACCACAGAAGTACATTACATGAAATGTATTTGATTTATCCGTTTTACTGTGTTTGCACTAAGCCACATGCTACTAAAATAGTAATGCTACAAAAATATAAACAACATTACAAAATAAATGTTAGTACACATTAAAGATTTTCACAGATTTTTTAAATGTTTTAAAACCTTGGTACAATTACTTCTACACTTTGTAGGTGTCACCTGGGTGACAAAACCACTGCCAGGTAAGGGAGTCTGAATTGCTGTTGTGTTTTCCTTCTTCCTACCTGTAATCATTTACAGTTGCAATCCATTAGCAACTAATACTGAGAGAGTGCCTCCACTATGTTTGCACCTGATACATGGTGCCATGATTTTGGGATTCAGCAATTCTACTGAGTTCACACCTCATCTGCATCTTCACCATGCTCATAGGCCTGAATCTACACTATAAAAAGGTAACAGTGTAGCTAGGAAGCCTGAAGCTGAGGAAAGTTGCTTATGTGGATAACACAGAAGAAGACTGATATTACTTTGGATTTATATACAGAGAAGACTACTGATCTTGATAAGGTATTATTCAATTTTTCAATTACATACTAGATTTGCTCACGTTTCTAGAAAAGTATTATTACACACGCACATATATATATATATATATATGGTTCCCTATCAGAAGCCTGAAACACTATAAGCTTGAAAATCAAAATCCTGAAACCAAAAGCCTGAAAATTCAAAATCCGAACCCCAAATCCTGAAACTCAAAATCCTGAAAACACAAATAATGCTAATATGTCACTATAAAGACACTAATATCTACCAACCTGGACCCTAACCCTAACCCTAAGGCCCGCCAATATACAGCACACTGACCTGACCCGCCCTAACCCTAACTCACTTAAACCACCCCTAACCCCAATATTTGTCACTATTGCATACATGCCTAACCCTAACTCACTTAATAACCCTAACATAAACTTACCTGAACCCAACGCGTGACCTAACACCACAGGGCTAACAATAGCAAAGCCACAATGACATCAGTATGTCCATTTTGTGTTTTCAGGATTTTGAGTTTCAGGATTTTGGATTTTGAATTTTCAGGCTTTTGGTTTCAGGATTTTGATTTTCAAGCTTATAGTGTTTCAGGCTTCTGATAGGGAACTATATATATATATATATATATATATATATATATATATATATGTATATATATATATATATATATATATATATATATATATATATATATATATATATATATATATACATATATATAAATATATATATATATATACATTAGCAAATGCAACTTTTATCTGTATGCACTTCTTAGAAGTTTATTGATAGTATAGCCATTGGTGGCAGGGCATGTTTGAGATACACAGCCTTTTAACTTTCATCACAAGTGTTACTGTTACAACTGTTTCTCTTACACTCTTCTTTGTTAGTCCTTCTTTGGTACAGACTGTTATTTGCCTGTTGCTTTGGGGGGTGAGGGAGCCAAGTTCCATTTGTGTTGCCACAACCAAAAACTTTTTTTTTTTTAGAGAGGTTTCCCCTTGTTGGTCCTTGTTTTGGATCAAACCTTGGTTTGTGTCTGACTGTGATATGTTACAACCACATACACTTTTTTATATTTTAATAACTGAAGTTTTGTGTTTCTCCAGGGGTAATATTGAAAAACTAATAATATGTGCTATATCCAAGCAGGACTTTTATGTATGTGATATTTATGTGTAGTATCTTACTTTTGTGCTTTATGTTGCCTAGGACTATAGCACTGAAGCATCCCAATCCCCGCAACCCCCCTTCAGTGACAATGAGAATGTTGTCCAAGCCTTTCGGTGACATGGTACCTTTCTGCTTGAGAGATGATGAGGGGATATGTCTGGCAGAATGCAGAACTGGAACAAGATAGTGAACGATATCAGTGCCATTGTGGGACACAGCAGGTCAAATGATCTGGTGTGTCATATGGTCACTGATATGATTTCATTGGCCCAGAGGAGAGCAGCTGTAGTGGCTCATGGACAGTTGGCTATCAGGGGGGCCTGTAACAGAGCCACCACTGACATGAAATGAAGAGTTTCTGTCCATTGTCTGGGTAAGAGCTTCAGTGGAAAGTGCACAACAGCATGTGATTGATGTTGCTGCTGCTCAAGGAAGCTTCCAGGTAAGCTTACATCCATCAGTTTTTAACAACATTTTGTATATTAAAATATTGAAAGTAATAGTTAAGTTGGTTTAATCATTTTTTGGGGGAGGTGACCTATTGATTCATTTAACAGCACATTCTAGTTCATTACACATGGGCTTAAGGTGGATTTGTCAGCCAAGTTTCAGTTAAAAGTATTGTTAATGGACACATGAAGCCAATAAATTGTTTTCCCTGTGTTATTGTTTATTGTGATGATGGTGTTCTTACATTTTGCTGTACTTCTTCCAGGAACTTCCTCCCTAGCAAGTGTTGAGTCATCTGCACATGGTAAGCCAAATATTTTTATTTCAGTACTGATGAGTATTTTCCAGAAATACACATTTATCCATATGGGTGATGTGGGTGCCAGGACTCTGTGTATTTTCCTGTACCATCTTTGATAGTGGCACCAGTGTTAGTTTGTTAGCATATATTAAATTGAATAGTGCAGATATTTCTTTCTTTCTTGTGTTTGTTGCATATTATCACAGGTGATCCTGACAGTGGAAATGTTGGACTCTTACCACCTGATGTCAAAGTATCAGCAGATGCTGATGATGATGGCAGCCAAACACAGGCACAGTGGCACAGTTGGGGGGGGGGTGCAGAGGTTGAATCTCATACTGCAACTGACATTTAGTCATCTCCTGTATTTCCATCGGACACAGCCAGTATGCCTATGCAAACCTATTCCAGTGATCCTTCTAATATTGGACAGGTGGAGGGTGAGACTTGATCAGGGTAGTGTGGTTACTGCTGCTTCCTTGCCTGTTGACTCTGACTGTAGTAAAAGAGGATTATTAGGGGTGCTCGGAAGAGCCCTGCTGTCCATCCTCCTCCTGATTATGGTGTGTCTTTCAGCGCCACTCAATGTATATTTAGGGCCATCATGGGGGCTTGACTGCCTCCACCATGTTGCTGATTCAATGCATCAGATGACTGACATGTTGGAATGGGTGGTGTCTGTAAAGGGACAACTGCTGGGAGGGGGACATCATCCATGCGCACGTAAATCAGCCACATCACCTGATGTTAGCCAACATGGCTGTGCCCAATCATGCTCCCATAGTGGTACGACTTCCACTGCTCTGATAATTGTTGAGGTGTCTGTATCCAGACATGGTAGGTCATGTGGTCATGGTCCTGGGCATACTCACAAGGGCAGCATGTCCGGCACACATCAGTCACATTCAGGTAGCAGCAGCACATCTGACCGTGGGCATGGACATGCATGTGTAACTTCTGGCAGAGCCATTTCTTGTGGTTGGGGACTATGACACTGAACTGTCATGTCTACCATGCATGGCTCTCACCTGCCCAACATACCTGGACACAGAGCTATCACAGAGCTTGGCTGTGTTCTTGCAGACACTCACACACACATGTCATCTTGACTGCCCTTACAGACACACACACATGACAGCTGCATGGGTCATTCATGAGGCTTACAGCTCATTATATCGCAATGGACATTTGATACTTTATCCAAGTGTCTGCCTGTTTCTCTTTTTTAATAACAAGAACTCACTACCTTCTTTGTCAACCTAGGCCTCCTGCTCCCTACACAATACCTTGTGCAAATGATGATAACTGTGCCATATCCCTGTTTTCTATCTTTTGGATTCAGGGATACCTAAGTCTTTTAACAGAGCCATTGAGTTACTTTTACCAGTTGGGATCTGTTTGTGGTTGTTGTCCATACCTAAGTCTTTTGTCTGATGCTCAGAATGAATAGCTGGCTTAATGCTTAGTATATCTGTGTTTGTGATGCTGTTTGCAAATTGTACTACTTTCTTTCAGATGTTTGTAGTGAGTACATCCCTCCCAACCTCTTACATCAATGAAGCTGGACTAAGCCATAAATAAAAGTGGGATAAAGACCCAACAATAGGGAGACTTTTTAAATATTTTGTCCTTACAAAATTAGACAGTTGATAGAATAATAGGTTTTGCATTAGTATATGATGTTTTTGAAGGATACAAAGTCTGAAACTGAAATGTGTGACATTATTTTCTAATTTCACTTTTTAATGATTTGCCAGTACAAACGTATGAGGCCAAACTGTGGACATTTTGTGAAAATCTGTGCTTTTAAGAGGTTTGAATTTGTGAATCCTTGATGCATGAGGCCTATCAGTTGAGAGAGGACGTGTTCATATAAGTCACTGTTTTCACATCTTGATGTCATTGCTGTAAAAATTACCCACCATATACTTACTTACATTAGCAAGTAACAGTATGCAAGGATATGCTATTCATTTGTATTCTTAGACATTTATTTTTCTATTCCAGGTTCAACACTTATTTCGGAAATCTGTTAGTTGCAAGAATTTTAGTTTAGGGCTGACTCTGTCTGATGCTAGCAGTACACAGCCATTATTGCATGGGTAAGTAAAGGTTGTGAGCATTGCCTGGCATCAATGTTACTGTATATATGTGCATATGTTGAAGGTTATAGCCCCTTAGGTGGTGAACATGGGTGCTATCCATTGCCTTTTGGCCAGTGCGAGGGCATATTATGCATGCCTACTTCTGCCTACACCCACAGAAGCTGTTGGTTCCCTCTCTGACTCCTCACCTGCAGTTGGCTGTAGTGACCTTGCCAGTGCTGGTGGGATGTGTGGCCCTTTTCCTTGGTGTTCCTGCTGAAGCTATTTTCTCAGGATAATATTGTGAAGCATGGCACAGACAGTGAAGATTTCAGCACATGTATGGGGATTATACAGCATGTCACGATATTTACTGAGTTTGAGTTGCTCTACACACCATGTAGAACCACTTATTGAATACAAAACAGTGCACTATCATGTACATGGTTTTAGTGGACCATGTAAGCTTTATTGAATCTGCACCATGAAGTTCTGGCACTCTAGGATGCATTTGGGAGAGCAGCTTTCTTTACTGTGTTCCAGTCATTCCTGGGAAATAATGTTTCTCATAGATGTAATTATAATATGCAAGACCTCTGCTTTAGACTACTGAATGTGGTAAAAACAAGTAAAAAAATTATATTATCCTTAGTGGAAGTTACAGAAAAAAAAAAAGAATAATTCCATGGAATAGTCAGAATGCTGGGTGACCATCTGACAGAGACCAAGAATAATGAAAAAAGGGATTTACAAGATGGCTGCACAGTACTCAATAACCTAATTTCAACTCTCCCGATGTGAAAAAAGAAACTGAGAGGTAAGGCCCAGTAACTCTGCCAGTTTTAGTAAATTCAGTAACTGGCTAGTACGTACACTGCATGAAACCTAAGGAAGAAACTTTGAGAGCCTGAAAGAAAGTCAACTAGAAGAAGTGAAGAGAAAACACAGACTGAGAAGAATCTTTCACCTGTTCAGCAAAAAGCAGCTCAAGCTCTAGCTTTGCAGTAAGGCACGGCTTCCAGCAATATAGAGGAAAAAATAAACAGTGCTCAGAGCTGATTAAAATTAATGAAACAATGAAGGAGTATATCAACTCAAATAGCAAAAGGCTGGAAAAAAATGGAAGAAGCTTTAAAAAGCTATTCAGATGACCTGATAGAACTGCAAATATCAGAAACTGAAATGTAGAAAAAGCTGTCTGAATATGTAACTGGTCAAGAAGAGCTGTATCAAAAACGGTAGAGTTAAAATGCAGAGCATGCAGGAAAAACATGAGATTTTCTGTCATAATAAAGGAACAGGTGGGGGTGGACTGTATTAATATTATGAAAGTGCAAATAAGCAAATGAACTGATATTCCACAAGATGAACTGTTAATTGAAATGGAATACTGTGTCCACATTCCAAATGTGGCCACGAGAAAGCAGCCAAGACCATTATTAGTAAAGATACAGTAATACTAGCTGAAAGAGACAGTCCTGACAAAAGTATGGCAGTGTAGTGTTTGCAGAAAATGTTTATTTACAGTACACCAGAAAGAAAAGAAGCACATTTATCCAAACAATCAAGGAAGGTTGAAAGACAGGTGTGAGATTCACGCTGCTGTATCCAGTTATCTTCAGAATATTTTTTAATAGAGTTTCAAAGTCATTTTTGATGTAGAACAGGCTAAGAAGGAAATGCAAAAGTTTGCCCAAAAAGATTAATCATTAAACAGAAGGGGACCCTGCTTCTCATTCTTCAGATAATAAAGCTCATTGAGAGACTTCCACAGATAAACATTTTCCAATGGTCTGAAGGAAATAGCTTGTGACACAAAAAAAAAAAAAAACACATGGGTTGACTAGAAAAACTGGGAGCACCTTGGACTTGAACTGGAGTCTGGGGTTGGGAGACAGAAATAAACCGAACAATTATTATAAAGAATCAATCACATTTGAAAAATGGCTTTACAAGAAAAAGTAGAAAGACCAGACTTTTTTTTTTACTCTGATAAACTAGTGGGGGACTTAAAAGTATATACCCCACTTCATGTCATTAATGTTTGGAAGGACACTGAGGGGAAGAGAAAAAAGTAACTACGTTAAACATTTTTGTTAACAATATTTGTAAAAATGACTTCATGATATAAATTACATGCTATATAGCAAACATTTTTTCAGTTATTGTAGTAACGTTTTATGTAATAAAGATACTAAAGTAAGGAAATCCTTTTTTCTTCCTTCTTTTTTAGTTTTAAGAAATGTAGGCATTACAATGCAAAAAGGAGGAAAGGCTGGACAAAAGCATGTTTAAGCTAATGGTGCAGATTCAATAAACCCTACATGGTCTGCTAAGACCATGTGCACGTTGTGGTATGATGAGCACATGGTAGCCCACTGCTTTTTTGTAGAGCCAGTTAAACATGGTAAACTCCATGGCATGCTAATTACAACATAAGCAGCTGAATTGCATTCTAGTCATCCAATGCAAGATGGAGGAGCTATTCAACAACCTATAAAGCAACCGTGTATACTCAGTGTTGATTTTCCCTGCAAATTCCGAAGCCTAATTGAATATAGCCACAGAAAGGAGTCTACACAGAAAAAATGTTAGGGGCTGCTGTTGCTTTAATTCATGTGTATATCCAACAGACTGAAGTATGTGCATTTACTGCTGCTAATAGACCACAGACACAAAGGAGAAGAGTTTTCAGACCCCATTTAACTTATCACAGTCTGCATGAGGTGGAAAGTGCAGTGCACTGCAGGGTGGATATAGACACACTACAGGTTCTCTTCAACCTCTGTCCTCCTCAACTCAGGCCCAGGGCAACCTGAAGGGAAACCATCCCAGTGGAGACAAAGGTATGTGTAGCATTTCGAATTTTAGCTGCAAGAACCTTTCAGAGATCAACAGGGTACACATCGGGGTGTCACAGGCATCAACATCCAGGATCCTCCATCAATTCCTGAATGATATGCTCCAACATGCTAGTGACCACATATAGTTTCCCTGTACTCCTGAGGACAGAGCCACAGATATGCAGGAGTTCTGCCCTGTAGCACACTATGCTGAAGAACTAGGTTGCATAGATTATGCACCTATAGAAATCAAACCACCATCTAGGAAACAGGGAAGTGTCTACATAAATAGAAAGGGCTTCCACTCCATTAACTGTCAAGTTGTATGTAATGATAATGGAATCATCTTGAATGTGTGTGCTGGCAAACCAGGCAGTTACCATGACTCACATATTTGGCACAACGTTCAACTGTATAACAGTTCACTAGGGGTGATATCCCACAGGGTCATTTACTGGGGGATGCAGGTTATGCACTGAAACTTTGGCCAATGACATCCATCAGAAATGCACACACACACACTAAAAACACCATAATGAGGCACATGTTCAAACCAGAAATATCATAGAGCATGTGTTTGGGTTAATGAAGTCACAGTTCTGGTGTCTAGAAACATCTGGGGAAGCCCTGCACTACAATCCACATATATGTACTGAAATCTTCACCATCTGTGCCATGCTTCACAACATCATCCTGTGAAAACAGCTTCAGCAGGATCAACAAGGGAAAGGGTACACATCCCACCACCACTGGCAAGGTCAGCACAACCACATGCAGGTAAAAAGCCAGATGTGTTCCAGCAACTCCTGTGGGTGCTGGTCTGATGTAGAAGTGCTCAATATGACTTTGCATTGACTAAGAAGGAACACATAGCACACTCACTCATCAACTAAGTTGCTAAAACCTTCATCGTATGCACATACATACAATAACCTTGATGCCAGGCAATGGTTACAACCTTTACCTACCCATGTATTGGTTGTGTACTCTCAGCATCAAACAGCCCTGAACTAAAACTGTAGCAACTGCTGTATTTATAAGGTAAATGTTGAACCTGGAGTATTAAAAAATGTGCAATAACACAGATGAATGGCATATCTTTGCATGTTGTTACTTGGTAATGTAAGTAAGTAAAATGTGGCTGATTTATATAGCAGAGACTTATCTGAATACATGTGTCCTCTGTCAAGTCATAGGCCTCAGGTATCAAAGATTCACACATTCATGCCTCTCAAAAGTAGTGATGGTCACCGAATGTCCTCAGCTTGCCCTCATAATTTTGTACTGGTGAATCATTAAAGAGAGAAGTTAGAAATTAGTGACAAACTTTTCAGTTTCATACTTCATAACCCTGAGATGATTCTTAAAAATACTAATGCAAAACATGTTTCGATCCTATCAACTGTCTAACTTTGTAAAACCAAAAGATGTAAAAAGTCTCCCTTTTGTTCAGCCTTTGTCACTTTTATTTATGGCTTGGTCCAGCTTTGTTGCTGTAACAGTGGGGAAGGCATGTACACATTACAAAAAACAGAAAGAAAGCAGTACAATTTAATAAACAACATCACAAACACAGGTATACTAAGCACTAAGTCAGCTATGAGCATCAGACACAAAGCGTATGTATCTCCCTGAATCCAAAAAATAGAAAACAAGGATATGGCACAATTATTATCACTTGCACAGGTTTTGTGGGGGTGTTAGGAAGTCTAAGTTGACACAAAGGGTAAGTAAATGCATGTGAGTAAGAAAGAAAAACAGGCAGATATTTGGATAAAGTAACAAATGACCAGTGAGACAGAATGACCTTTAAGCCTCGCAGCTGAACCCTTTAACTTTTGTATGCATGTCTGTATGAACCGTTCTGATAAAATTGGTGTGTGAGTGTCTGCAAGAACACAGCCAAGTTCTGTGCTAGCTCTATGTCTCGGTATGTCAGACAGGTGTGAGCCATGCATGGAGAGGTGACAGTTCACTGTTGTTGTACCCGACCATGAGGACTGGCTCTGCCAGGAGTTGCTCTGGCATGTCCATGCCCAAGGTCAGATGCACTGCTGCTACCTGAATGTGACTGATGTCTGCTGGATAAGATCTCCTTATGAATATGCCCAGAACCATGACTCCATGGCCTGCCATGTCTGGGTGTGGAAACGTCAACCACTAATGGAGCAGTGGAAGTAGTGCCACCATGGAAGTGTGATCTGGCACAGCCATGTCAGCTAACATTAGATGATATGGCTGACCTACTGCCATGTGGATGCCATCCCCTTCCCAGTAGACATTCCATTACAGACACTACCCCTTCCAGCATGTCATACATCCAATCCTTTGAACTGGCAACATGGTGGAGGCAGTCACACATGTCAGCCTGTGCCACATCTACAACTCTAAGCATTTCTTCAGAGGACCTATTGGAACATGCCTCCATGATGGCCATAAATATACAATGAGTGGCATGGAAAGACACATATTGATCAGGTGGAGGATAGGCAGCAGGCCTTCTCTCAGCACCAGTTACAACTGTCCTGCATGGCACCTTGCCCACACTTTGGTTATGACCAGAGTCAACAGACAGTGAAGCTGCAGAAATCACACTACCCTGAATGAGTGTCTCACCTACAACTTGTCCAACATCTGAGGGTTCACTGTAATGGTTTGGCATAGGCCTACTGGCTGTGTCTAATGGAATTACAGGAGATGGTTGAATGCCACTTTCAGTGTCTGATTCAACCTCTGCACACCCATCATCATCAGAGTCTGCTTATACTCTGACATCAGATGGCAAGAGTCCTACACTTCCACTATCAGGATCACCTGTGATAAGCAACAAACACAGGAAATGAATTAATACCTACAATACTATAGCCCAACATATGCTAGCAAACTAACAGTGGTGCCACTATTACAGACAGTGCAGCAATATACACAACAGCCCTTACACCCACCACACAAATGGATAAAAAAAATATTTCTGTGAACTGCTCATCAGTACTGACATAAAAATATTTTGCTTACCGTGTGCAGATAACTCCAAATTTAATAGGGTGGATATTCCTGGAAGAAGTTAAACAAAAGGTAAGGACACCACCATCACAATTAACAGTAGCACATGGGGTTAAAACTTTCACCCTTTTAAATGTACAGTAATGATACTTTTAATAAAAATGTGAATGACACTTCCACCCCAAGCTCATGTGTAATAAAGCAGAATGTGTTGTTAACTGTATCAATCTACAACTCCCCCCCCCAAAAAAAAAGATTCATGTTCAGCAAAACTTAAATCTTGCTGTCAATATCTGACAATGCAATAAATATTTAACAATTGAGATAGGTAAACCTACCTGGAAGCTCTTCCTGGGACATACTTGCCCCCACCCGAAACAGCAGCACCAACATCAATGACATGCTGTTGTGCACTTCTCACTAAGCTCTTTGGATTGCTGACAATGGACAGGAATTCTTCATTTGGTGTCAGTGGTGGCTCTGTAGCAAGCTCTGTGCATGCAATACAATTGGGAATCCAAGAGCTGTATATGTTGGTATCAATGCATAAATGACACTAAAGTTTTAGACTCTCAGTTTCTTGTAAAAGAGCATGGTTTACTTCCTCAAAACTGGTAAATTCTACAAAGTATCTTAACTTATTCTCAAGATTTATGCATAATACTTAAAAAACTCATCTTATCAAGAAACACCAAAGATGATAACTCTCGTGTGAAATTTTACATAATAGCTTCAATACAAATAACATTATTTTGAAATTATAAAACATGTTAATTGTTTATAAGACTAATATAAATCAAAGTTACTGGAACTTTATATTCAAATGCTGTTCTTATAATTTCTCACATGATGAAAAACAAAAAAATCTGTTATCCATCAAGTATATTTCATGGTCTCATTACTGGAGTATTTTTGCTTGGCAATATCTCAATAGGGCATTTCTGACACTAGATGAGATAGTTAAAATCAATAATAGCTCCAGCGCATCCTGCTGGCGATGTACACAACATACCAAAGCCGATTGGGCACACATTTTTTATGACTGTCCTAAATTAAAGGGCTATTGGAACAGCATAGAAGATTTTCTCAAAACATTATTCACTGATTCCTTCTTATTGTCTAAATCATTAGTTCTTTTCAATGTGAATGAAGGATACTTTTTGAATAACAATAATTCACATTTACTATGGTCAGTACTTGCTATCGCCAGAAAATGCATCACTAGAAGATGGAAAACTAGCTGCCACCCACTGTTGAGGATTTCTTGTCTTCAGTGAAAGACCTGGCAATCAAAGAAACTAAGACCAAAAAACTTAGAATCTAGCCAAAGATATTTGTTAATAATCCTTGGACAAAAGTTTTAGCACTTATTGAGACTTTACAAATGGACTACAACTCTTTCTGAATTGATACTTATACTAAAGAACTTGTGTATTTTAACTGTGATCTGCAGTTTTGCTTCAGGCCTATGTATATATTATAAATAGTTTTTACCTTGTTTGTTAATAGTTTTTCTTAGAATGAGAATACTGCTTGTCATTTGTTGTCTTTTACTTTTCATGTAAAACTTAATAAAATATTTTGAAAAAATATATACTTTAACTATGGATTTAACATTTGTTCAACTGTGTCAATGCACCAAAACCTGCAACATTTGTTATTATGTTTTAGTATTCTACACAAGTCAGCTGGGGTATGTATAGACTAAAAAAACTCATGCATTTCTAAGTTACTTAGAAAAATTATGCAGTTATTTGCTCATGTTTTATTAAAGTACTGAGAATCTCTTAAGACACGGTTACATTCTGTTGTGATTTAAACAAGTACTTGAAGCATACCCATTCAAAACATATCATTCCTTGTACACTGTACAGAATGCAGATTTGTATTTGCTATTAAATTCAGGTCTACCTCAAGTGGTCATGTTAGTACCTTGTGACAGACTTCTGCACTACCACTTGCCCAAAAAGGCAAGTGCTCTAATTCCCACTATGCCAATCTTGCTTAATTATATAGCCCTCCCAACTCACATCCACATATCACACTGCAGACTTACCAAAGTCTGAACTGGGGTAGGTTTGACATAATGGTTAAGGTCTTCACCTCATAGGCACACTATGCAGGGTTAATTCTAACCCCAGGTAATTAACAAGCCTGAAAATGGCCCTTCAGGGCAGATAGCCTAGCATTCACCTATGAACCTCTGAACTCTAACACTAAAACTTCCACCCAGTTCCTAATCTGAATCCTCAGTCTCTAGACCTAAAACTTCACTCCACTCCCTAAATCTAAAATCCCCAATCCCTCCATAAATATAAAACTCCACTCCCTGTTTCTAACTCTAAAGACCCCAGTTGTTCCTTAAAACTAAAACTCCAAACCCACTCCCTAAACCTAAATTCCCTGATAAGTCCTTAACTTTAAACTTCTCTGCTGATCCCAAACCCAAACATTCCCCTGCCACTCCTAAACCCTAAATCACCTTTGTGATCACTGTTATAATCTCCCATTCCTTCCCTGTGACTGCTGCATTTATCAAACTTGAACTTGAATAACATGTTTGGATAAGGTGCGACAGCTGCCTTCACAAACTTATATTCAGTTTGGAACATGAGTGACAGCTTGCATGAGCTATAAGATGCTTAAGTCCCTGATTTCAGACTCTGGTCTTCAAGCTCTTCAGACTCAATTGTTTGTAGTAGAGCTGTTAAATTCTCTTTTGCTACTAATTTTAATTTTGAGAAATAACCCTATTTAGTATATCTCGCATTAGCCAAGAATGATTGCTATAATATTACTTTGCAAACATGTTTCTTCCCGTCGACACTCAAATGACCTATAATGCAGACAAACATTTTTCTCATGGCAGCTTACTCTCTTTCTCATGCATTTATATAATAATTAGTCCAAAGAATAAATTTTGTAATTATCAGGAAAAACAATATCCTTTCGATTTTTATGTTTATTATTATCATTACTTTTTTTTAAATGAGGTTTGAGAATAAACCAATTTGTCTACCGACATCTTTGGGTGAGTGTCAGTTAGAGAAAGTAATGGGAGTTAATATGGTAGTGGAAGAAAGATAGTGTGGTGGGGATGGAAGGGTTAAATTGGGAAGGTAGGAGGGTTGGGAGGAAATGAGGTATGTGCAAGGAGGGGCTTAACTGTTTTTTTGTGAGTGTAACTTGGTGAGGGATCAGATTTTGGCATGAACTTGCTAGATTGCAGGCCAGGCTTACATCCATAATGACCAGTAGGCACTTTGGTGTCAAGTAGGCCTTAGATTGATAGTAGTGGGCAGGAGAAGGCAAGTAATGGTTACATGGTATTATTTTTTTTTTTTTTTGCCTCCTTGTTTGTTGTCCTTTCTTTTCTCAGTACATGGTGGAAGTTGCAGGGTCTGCAGGGGGTTCAGGGATTTTAATATTTTTGTATAGGTAGTTAGGAGTGAGGCAGGATAATCTGAGTCATGTTGAGGGCCGAGTTATGGTTATTTGGTAGTTGGTGGAGTTTATAACCGGATGCATGTTGTAAACTTGGCCTGCATGTCACAGGGCTGGAGTGTAGAGTTTTGTGGTTAATATAAGAAATGTAGGTTCATTGGTGAGTTTTTGCAGTTATTTCATTGGTATGTAGTTGTCTTGGCTTTGCAGCTCAGTTAAGTAGTAGAACTGGGCATACAAACCATGTGAAGTTTACATTTCAGGTGCATTCATGGATCGTGAGGCACAAACAAATAATGGTTGATCGCTGAGCATGTGAAGTATAAGTTTAAGGATTCCTGAAAAAAAATTGAGAAGATTGTTCACATGTGAATCTTGACTTTTTCTTCAACACTGAATACTTTCCCAGGTTTCAATCATATCTTGTAATTCACACCTAATATGGTCCTGGTTATGCCTGACAGTTGTTTGTGTTGTTTTCTTTAACTATGAAATAATTTTTGTGCAGACTGCTTTGGGGATTTGTAGGTTTGCTTATTTATTTGTGTTATGTATTTATTAATAAGGTACATGTATCGAGTACTTTTTTATCATGGTTATTGTTAAGGGAGCTATCAGGTAGCTAGAGTTATGCAAGGACTATCAACAATTATCTTGTGATTTATTTTCGTAATCATTTTTATGCTTTTTGTTATGACTGGGAAGTTGTACACCTTGTCAAATGCATCTCCAGTTTAAACTACAATACCCACAATTCAGCTGTTTACCCATAGCTCTGTGTCACATAGCCGATCCATAATTTTGTTTAGTGTTGAAATTTGGTGTGACATTTACTGACGCTTGTCATAGTAGGAATTTGTGATATTGCCAGGTCTACAGGATTGGGCATCAGGACAGCTGTTGTATACTCTGTACATTGTTACAGAATTAAAATGCTCTAATGCATGGCTTTCAAGTCCATGTTTGTTGTTGAATGAAGCTATATTCATTTGTTTATTTGGCTGTTATAATTAGTTTCACTTGTTTCTCTGTCTTAAAAGTGTGCGTTAGTTGTTGTACCATTGGCAAGGTAGTTAAGGAGCGCTGGAAGTTGGCCAAGAAGGGTTGCAGCACAAATCTCTGAGATACACATTATCATCCTCTTACCGTGGCACCAAATAAACTATCATTGCAGCTTTATTTTAGCTTTATTTTATAAATGCGGTGGAAGTTTTATTGTGGATCTTAGGTTGAAGAGGTATTAATGCCAACAATGCTTAAAATGCAGATACTTTAATTTGGTGTGTTCGCACATGCTATGCACAAGTTTTCCTTCTCTTATATAATCTGATCTATACTTGTCTGTGTATACATAAATGCATTTTCATTATGAGGAAGGTGTGTGTGTGTGTGTGTGTGTGGGGGGGGGGGGGTCAGGCTTATGTGCAGTCCTGTGTTGGGAACCTGTCACAGTTGAGTTCTGTTAATCTTGAAACTGTTTAGATGTTCACAGTAGGTTCAAGTTTGGACTCATGTTTTTGGTCAGTTTCTCATAAAATGGTAGTTTCTGGCAAATCACTAGCAAATAGCTAAGGACTGAAGTCAGGATAATGGGAGACGGTTTGTTTTAGACTTAATATGCGCTCATAATGGGTCCTTCAAATTCATGCTAAGGCAAAACCGGTTATTTTTTGAACTTTCTAATGTGGCACTTTCTTTCTCTGCAAGGTCAAAAATGCACGATTCACTTTAGCAGCTTACAGAGGTATAGCCAGGAAGCACTCCTTTCAATTGCTGAGTTTCACAGAATGTCCTGATTTATTGACAGGCAGTTAGTTTAGACTTCATACCTTTTGGAAATGTATGTTTGTAGAGGTCAGTTAAGGTAGTCTGGAAGGGCAGTATTTAAAGGGTCCCTATCTTTGGGCATCTGTGCCCCCTGCTTGGTGGCTTTGTCCAGATTGCTTGCTTTAAGAGGTTGTGAGGATCAAGTCTGATCCATGTTAGAAGCCTCACTGTAGAATAGCTGTGATGCTTACTGTCTGTTGTGCAAAATGTTCAGGTTGGGTAAGGGTTTATAGCCCATTACTGAGGGCTTTAGAAAATAATAGACATCTCAGATGCATGTGCATATACTGCAGAAAGTTATACTGAAACGATTATTGGATCAATGAACTGAGTTTGTAAGAGCAATATGTTAAGGGGGTCCTATTTGGCTCTTTCAGTCTGCTGTATATTTTTTTCAGAAGTTTCCCTTACTTTCAGAGGATTTACAGTTATCTTTTCTTTTGCAGATGACAGAAGCACAGAGTTTGCACCAGCCAGTGGCCTGAAGGAAGTGCACTTGACAGGTGCTGGATACTGCTGTGATGGATGTTCTGGCCACTGGAGCTGTGCACAATGAGGTCACAGATGGCAGAAGTGCAGAGTTTGCATCAGCCAGTGGCCTGATGGAAGGGGCTTGACAGGTGATGGATGCTACTGCAGTGGATGTTTTGGTTGCTGGAGTGGTGTGTAGTGGGATCAGAGGTAATGATTCATTGTTAGGTGCTCATTTAGGGCATGTCAGAGTTTATGCAGTCTGGTAGTATATGAGGACAGGTGAGGATGAAGTACGTCAGGGGCAGGGTAAAACAGGTGTTTAGGTTTGATTATGGGAAGTTTGGGGTCATTCACACATGGGGTGGAGCCACAACAGCATGAGGTTGGGTCAAACTTTGGGATCTGGCCAAGGTGATTGGTTAGCTAAGCAGTCCCTGGGGTAGGGGGTATTTTGACCCCTCACATACTGCTTTTAGTTAAATGGAAAGATCTGGAAGGGGAGTATGTAGATATTTTGAATTAATTGATGTGGGTGGATTTCAACATCTGATGAAATCAGGGACCATAAGCAGTAGAGACTTTTGGCAGCTTTAGCAGCATTGGGGGTGGTTGAGGATGAGTAGACTGTGGCCCAAGACATGGGACACCTGGGTTTTAGTCTTCATTTATACATGGCAATTTGGTTGGAGAAGGATACTGCCTTGGCCTTACCAGTCTTGGCTTATTTTCTCAAGATTTGTGAGGCAGCGGACCAGAGTTCCACTGTGGCGACCCATAACCGAGAAAAGACAAAAGAAGAAGAAGAAGTGTCTGTTGGTAGGGAATGCCTGGTAGTGATATGATCAGGCATTTTGAAAGTGGAAGATGGGCAATCAGTCACTGCATTGGGATCTGAGACATACTGACATTTGGCTAATCCCTATGGTAGATAGCCTTTGAGCTGTTAGTAGGGGGGTTAAATTAGGGTGAGTCAGGATGGGGGTATACTGGGCTGTACTGCAAGGTGTTGCTTGTGGGTGGTGTGTATGTTTTCACATCTCTGTTTGAAATGTGAGGGTATGCATTCAGTGGTGCAGGTGGCAAATGGGAAGGCACTTTAATTAATTTGAGTTTGCAGCAGCCAGAATCAAGTGGATTATCTTTGTCATTTCTTGGATTTCAGGGTAGTTGGGGAGGAGGATTTTTTTTTGGTGGGGAAGGGAGGGTGGCCATTCATGGGTCAAAGGGAAGTCTGGGGGATGCATTTGCCTATTAATGTACAGGTATTGGATCAGCTGCTCAGGCAATTCCTGATTCAGCAGTTGTGACTGAATCAATAGATGGGTTTTCTGAGGGATTTTCTGTTTAATCAATAGTGGGAGGGGGTTACTTTATAGCAATCTGCATTTCTTGTGGGGGGAAGGATGGGAGTTTTGAGGGTATATTGGAGTAGAAATGGTTGTTGGGTCTGTTCTGCCCTTTAACAGCTTTAAGGTTTTTCCATTGGGGTTGCTTCCTAAGAAGGTAGCAGAGAATTTAATTTGATTCACCATTTGTCTTATCCTGAGGGGAATTCTGAGAAAGCTTTTATTTCTGGAGATGAAGTAACAGTCAATTATGGGTTGTTGGATGTTACACTACAGGTCATTTGGGAGTTTACAGTCTCATGGTCGGTGTAGGTAGATATTGAATCTGTTTTTCATTTATTGCCAGTTTGGGAGGAAGGGTGACCATGGTCGGGCATGGTAGCTGTGCTGAAGCTTTGTTTTGACAAGGCTATGCTGATATGATGCTCAGTGGCCTGTGCTACTTTGAGAGGTTTATCACTGCTCTCCATTAGATTTGGCAGCAGCAGATGGTCAGCCAGAAGCCAGTATATTAGCTGGATGGGAAGGCACATGATAAGGCATTGCCAGATTCTGATAAGTCTGTGCTGTAGCTGCTTGAGGAGGAAGGAGTTTGGTCAGAAGAATCGTGGATGAAATATTTGGTTCAGGTTTGGGACAAGGTAAGGCTGTTCAATCGGTCAAGGTGGATGTAGCAGCAAATAGTGTAGTTGCACAGGTGGCAGGGTTATATGATTTTATTAAATCTTGGATTATGGTTCAAATGTTGAAGGTTTGATGTAGGGTTGTTAGTGTGAAGACTGGAAGATGACGGCCATTGACAAGACAGGTTTTGAAGGTTTTGTTGTGGGGATTAGTGTTGGTAAATATTGTGCAATAAAGTTATGTTTATGAAAGTTTAATAAAAGTCATTAAATGTCATTTGATGTGGTGTATTTATAGAAGGGGACCAGAGCAATTGCTCTTTTTGGGGAGGGCAAGCAACTTTATAGTTTGTCCCATTTGACTATACTTTATGTGTGATGTTCACTTTATGGATGTATTATGGAGCTCTTATAGTGTCAGAGTTGTTTTGGTCATTAGCTTGCTGGGATGTTTCACTTTTTTTTGCTTCCATGCGTATTTGGTTGTGTAGATCTAAAATGGATAAGTTGAGGAAGTACAGGCAGATACTATTGGGAAAGAACAGGAATGATTGGTTGTGTCCAGTGGGCTGGGCTAAGAAGTTGCTGTGGATCATGTTGGGAGCCCTCATTACATCATTTGATCAGGAAGGGGCAAGGTCTTGACGTGTAATCCGTATGTATACATGAGGAGGAGAGCTTTTTGATGATATTTTTTGGGAGAGAGGATTGCCATTAATGCTTTCCGTAGTGGAAGGGTATTGGAGTTAGTGAGGGTAGGCAGATTAACTGAAGTCATTAAAAGGGTGGGTTGTTGGTAATCAAATGCTTTCTTGTCTTATATTAGATAACTGGGTAAGGTGACTGGCTTAGTTTTAAATTATTTTCTAGGAAAGGAAATTTCGTTTTGCTATTATTATATACATTGGACAGCAAAAGGAGGATGCAGTTACACTGGATGACATGCACTTGGGTTTCCATTGTTTCAGGTGGCATTAGGCTCCTTAGAGTTCTGGTGGTACATTTGGCAGGTAACAATTTGGGAATAATTCTGAAGTTACAGTGGGTAATTAGGATAAGTGAGGATCTGTTTATTCTAAAGAGATTATACCCAGGCATGTGTATTGTGTGGTCTCGGGTTGTACCACAAGTTTTAGTTTTTTTGGCTTTGGAGAGGGATCATTGGTTTGTAAATTTTAGGCTAGTTAGGCAACTTGCTGCTTCGGGTATTTATATCCTAGGGCATTTGTATGTTGATAACTGGGATCCAGTTTGGTTCAGTGAGGATGCAGTACACCTGAATGATTTTGGTGGCACCTCTTTAATGTGCACTTAGGTTTATTTTGCTGGGTTTCCTGAAAGTTTTGGAGTAAATGAGGGGGAACAGCCTTTGTCAGGCTGGTTGGCAGAGAAGATGGACAGGTTTGCCCCTGTTCTGTTTCCCCTCTGTTGTTGGATGTTTCATTCAATGAGTTGGGGAATGGAAGTGAGCAATGGGACACTGCTTGATAAGTAAAAGTAAGTAAGCAGAGGTAAGGACACTGCTTGATAAGTAACAGAGAGTGGAGGTGAGGATGCTGCTTATTTGGTTAGGGTGAGTGAGGTTACACTGCCCTAGTAAATGGTTATATGGATGTTCAAGCTGTGATCAATAAAGTAAAATATTGTGCAATAAAGTTATGTTTATGAAAGTTTAATAAAGGTCATTAAATGTCATTTGATGTGGTGTATTTATAGAAGGGGACCAGGGCAATTGCTCTTTTTGGGGAGGGCAAGCAACGTTATAGCAATACCTTATTTGTACATTCACTTTTAAATATAAAAGAAGCTACAGGAATTTCTTGTTGTTTTTAATTTACAGTCAACTTTGCAGTATCTGTGCTTCTTTCCTTAAGTTCAGGCTCTCTGGTTGCTTGTTTCCTAGTCAAGGAGAGGTATTATGAAGCAAGTAGTTCTCATATAGGTTTTTGTTAAAGTCCTTGTAGAGCATTGCAGATACACTACTTCAGTCTGTTAAAAACACAGTATAATATATGTTTTAAAGGTACAGGGTAATATCATATTTTTAAATGTCTTTTTTAAATGATCATCTTCTAAATAGTGATATAAGTACATATACATTAATACAAAAGAAAAGTTATAGCAAACATGTTTCACTTTTATGCAGTATAAAAATGTTTTCTTTTCAATAATTATCATTCACTCCAATATTACATAAATTGCTCAAGACCTGCCTTCCCTTAAACCTCACTCCTCCCTTTGGACATTATTCTGCATATATTGTTCCCACACATTCTCTTTATTTCTATGTAATTTGCTTCTTCTCTTTTCTAAAGATCCCAATTAAAGTTCTTTTATTCCCTTAACAATATTTATCACTTTACTTATATCTGGTTTAGATTTAGATTTCCATTTTCTAGTAATTGCTTTTTGGCAGTCAATAAGGCCTTACTATGTCTGAGCAATTTAACTCCTCAACCCTAGGTCAAAAGAATAATTTGCTCCCCTAACATTTCTGTCAAAATACTCTGTAGGGAAATTTTAAATCTGCCAGCTCCTTTTAGTCCCAAAAATGTATCCTCAACTATGTCTTTTGTTCCACTCAAACCAGAGACAGGTGATAGCATATGTTTTATACTCATTCCAAACAAAAGTACTGCATTTTTCTCCTTTACTAATAAATGTTCAGTTTGACGTATAGTTGCAAAATTAGTCAGGTATTAAGTACCTCTGTAGATAGTGGGTTGCTGATTTATTCAAAATTTTCCAGACAATACTGTAATAATTTTTTTTGTCTTGCAGGAATTTAGTACTACATCATACACACACCTTGGCACTCAAATAGGATTATTTTGTTCTGTCATAAGTCTTAACTCTTTTTAGTTTCAGTACTATTTATAGTACATTTGATTTAAAGTGAATAATTATTTTGCATAATTTACATTTTTCATAAAATACCTTTAAAGTCCGCATCTAAAACTGGAAAATTCAAACAAGCATATCTGCTTGTGTTTGTTTGACATTTTCTGGGAATGGGATACGATCGTCTTGAGAAGAGTACATAAATTCTGTCTAATTTAAATCTGGACAAAGCGGGAACCCTCATCTCTGGTGAAGGTAAGGCATCACTTGACACCTGGTTTTATTAGTTGTGCTGAATCACATTAGGAAATTTTGAATAACGTACATTTTATTATTTCTAAGTCCATGAACTTTTTTTTTTCGAGCATATACTTAAATAACATAACTATCTGAATGCTTTAAAAACAGTAATTTGAAAATTTCTTTCATCATAATGTGTCACTTCTTTCTAAGAGTTATATTTCTGTCATGCCACTATGTGTCTTTTAGTTAGTTTTGTTATTATGGAAAATACTTTATAGACAACATTTTGCACTGTAGGACATTTGTTTGAGCTATCTGGACATCTTCAGTCTTAGCAAGCTGGTAGTATATTTAGTGTTTAGTATTTAGTGTTTATTCAAATAATATAGCATTTCATCTCTCTTTTAAATCTTTCTTATCGAGTGCACTATGCAACATTTTAATTCTCTCCAGACTTCATCTAGTGCTCACTCTTTTAAAATGAATAAGCATTATAGTTTAGGACTTCATCAAGAACAGTATATATGGACACTAACAGAGAATAGGAATTTTATATATATATATATATATATATATATATATATATATATATATATATATATACATACATACACATATGCACAGAAACAAGACAGAAATAGAATTCATTACAATATTTACAGAGCAATGCCATCTTTATCTTCCATAGCTGTTAGATAATTTCTATAAATTAAAACAATGAGTAAAAAGGTCACACAGGAAAACCAACTGGTTAAAAATACAAAAGGAAAAATTGAGCAAAGTTAGACTTTCCACTGTATGATACCTTAAACCTCTTGTATCAGAGGCAACATGGGATATATGCAAATTACCCTATAAGGATATCAAGTGTTTCAGCTAAATGGCAATTCTGAATGTCCATGACTTTTTCTTTTACTTTTACTTCTAAGTCTATTTATGGACAATTTCAGGCCAGTAAAGCCAATAATCTGCATGAGCCATTCCTTCATGTGTCCTTTCTTGTTACCAAACAGATAAAGTCTGTGTTGAGTAATTGGATTCTATCATCATTTGACCACTAGACTCAGCTGACATCTACATGTTTTTATGATGACCTTTCCAGTAAACATGTTCCATTACTTTCCTAAGGATGTTTAATACCAGCATGGACAATAACAATCTTCCAGCTGCAGTACATATTTTAGCTTATGTAAGCTATCAATACTGCTTTCAAAACTCATTTTAGTAGAGTAGTTTTTCAATTCATTTAAGTAGACAGATAAACATTAAAGAATAAGTAACAATGTGCTTTCTGTGAAGACTGACAACTTAAATATCTCCTCTACCTGCTATTTAAGCCAAACTAAAATCCCCTCAGACAACTAAAACTAAAAATAAAATGTAATACCAAGACAGAACAAATTATAATGATAGGTCATCCAAATGGTGGCAGATAAGCAGACTGACAACACTGTAATTCTAATGATATGGTGTAATATATTGCTATATTCGTGTTGCCTACCCACACAGCTGGAGATGAAGGTCAGGCTAAACAATTTCTCCTCTTTGCACTTATCAAATGTCAATCAGGCATCAAGAAAGTAGAGTAGTTCCCTGAGTCTCAACAGTTGACATGCCTGTTCGGAAATAGTTGAAAGAATGGGAAAACAAACCATAGCTTGCCTAATTTGTCTACTGATATCTGCATTGTGGTTGGGACATCAAGGAACAATCCATCTAGCATGCACATATAAGCATTCCATCTAATCCACTCAGACATAATGTTTCATCTAGTAGATTTAACAAAACTAGTCATCCATAGCAATATTTGGATAAGAAGATGCAAAATTATCAAGTAGTGAGAAACTGTATATCTGTGGCAGCCTCCCTCCTACAACTGATTAAGTTATAGCTTAGTTACCTATATGCAGCAGTAATGCTTTCAACTTGACACCAGTACTTATGTTTAGTGTTGTTTTATACTTAATAAATCTGGTCAGTCATCTTTTCCATTGTGGATCTATTTGATGTGTATTAAAGTCCTTAACAAAAATAAGTCATTGTAGATGATTTTGTGAGAATAAAAGGAAAGATCCAGTTTGGGGTGATTCAAAGAAACACTGAGCGCAATCATTTAAATTGGAACCTGTGTTCTGAGAGACAGCCTTACAAGACTATCTGCAAATATACAGAGCTGAGTATAGTTTTCTTTATTATAAAGTTTGTTGCTTAGATATCTGTTGTCTCACTGTTCTGAGAGTCTGATCTGCAAATATACAGAGCTGAGTATATATTTTTGGTTTTATAGTTTATACTATTAGTGGTTGCTGAAATCTCTGCTGAAACTGTCTTCCCCACCCTGTTTTTGGTTTGTAGTTTAAATTTGGTGGCTTTTGCAGTGCCCGCCCCACTGTAGATTTGATCTAGGACACTCCCCCAGTCCCATCTCTTTATGGCATTCTACCTAATAAACCCTTTCTGCACTTGCTTTTAGTCCTTTTTAATTTAATTGCATTTTCTAACTGTGTGTGGTCTAATATTGCTACATACTCAAGTGTGCTAGCTTGCACTGCATGTGAATTGTTTTTGCTACTGTTTTTGCTACTTTTCTGTAAAAAAAAAAAAAAAAAAAACTGTAAGCCTGTTTCCTACCTTTCCTGTAACTAGTGTTCCAGACACAGATTTGCTGATTCCAGGACTGTTTGTAAACTTCTGAGCCCCCCAAGCCTTTCTGTGTTGGAGAGAAGCCTTCTAGCTTATCAGTGGGAGTGTTAAGCATTAGGTAACCTGTCTAGCACATAAGGAGTGGTTCTGGCCCAGAATTTGTAATTATTGGCTGTTTGGGCAATCAAATTACCGCCCCATAAGCTTGACGAGCCTTGTCTGCAAAGCTATGGAGAGGATCATAATGGATCATAATGGAACTCATAAATAAAGACATTGGGGACCTACAGACACTGGATCCTACCAAATTTGGCTTTGTCAAGGGCAGATCCTGCCTCTTGAACTTGGTCAACTTTTTTGAAACAGTCACTAAGGCCATTGATGAGGGTAAGGCAGTTCACACAACCTACCTTGATCTAGCAAAAGTGTTCGACACAATACCCCACTCGGGCATCATAGAAAAGCTCACCAGCTTAGATGTAAACCCATATGTCACAAGATGGGTTGCAAATTGGCTCAAGGACAGAACCCACAGGGTTAGAGTTGCTGGTGCCATGTCAGACTCTAAGCCGGTCACGAGCGGTGTCCCACAGGGCTCAGTCCTGGGCCCCCTCTTGTTTGGCATTTATTTTTCTGAAGTGCGGGCAAACATAAGGGGATTGTGGCTGACAAAATTTGCAGATGACTGCAAACTGGCCACCATAATTGACACTCCATCAGACACAGACATCCTCCAGAGAGGTCTCATAGAAATGGATAACTGGTGCCAGAGCCATGGCCTTAAGCTAAATGCCAAAAAATGTATAGTCATACCCTTTGGGAAAAACAAGGTAACCCCTAATTACCACATAGGTGGTAATCCATTAAACACGGAAGAAGTTATCGGGGACCTGGGGACCCAAGTTGACAGTAACCTCTCTTTGACACTCACATTGCCAAAGTGGTTAGGAAGACCTTCTACATTGCCCACCTGATCATGAAGGGATTCACATCCAGATCAGGAGAGGTCATTGTACCCCTTTACTCTTCACTTATCAGACCAATGATTGAGTACAACGCCCCATTGAATGTACCTTACCCGACACCTGCAGCAGTTGGAAAGACCCCAAAAGTTCCTCACCAAAAGGATAAAGGGGCTCAAACATATGTCATACGCTGCCCGACTGAAGAAACTCCAGATCTATTCAGTCGCATACCGTCTGCTCAGAGGTGATCTGTGCCTGACATACAAGGCCATGTCCAACCCGGAATTAATGGACATGCTCCACCTCAAAAATCCAAATCCACCAGAGCCACGAGCAAGAGACTTAAACCTCAACACGGATATAAATAGGATGTGCTGGAGGGACAGATTCATCACCCAGAGACTCCCTACACTATGGAACAGAATCCCAGTCCATGTGAGGCAGAGCCCCTCACTGACTCTGTTCAAGAGAAATCTTGACGAGTGGATGGGAGATCGTAGGTTTACCCCGGGAATCATCTCTGTGTCACTGCTGGACAGAGGCACAGCAAACTAATGGGTATAGTATTCTCATCCTAAGGGGTGGTGAAAGCCACACACACTCTGGCTAGGCTTATAAATGCCCTAAGGCAGATAGCCTAGTATGAACCTATGAACCTAATCTTCCATCTCTCTCAACTTTCTGATTTGAAAACCTGCATTTGCACTTGTTTCTGTCCTGTAACTAATCTAGTGCAGATACAGATTCTTAGTTTTAGCACTTAAATTTGCTTATTCATACTCAGCACTTGTTCAGAACTTGTAAGCACTAAATAAGCTACTAATTACTATAGCACTCAATCTTCCTCATTACCTAAAGGAAAACAGTTTTTGTACTTACGTTTCTCACTGGCGTTGAGAAAAACAGCTCTTGTACTCACTTTCCTCACTTATCTAGAGGAAAATAGTTTTTTATTCAGGCATGTCCAAGGGTCATCTCCCAGTGTTCTCCCCTGTCTATCTGATGACTCTGGGCATCCTGAGGCAATGTAGAAATTGCCTCATGTACACAGACAACCCTCTCCTCCTACCACCCAACACTACAACCTGTGAGAGATGCACTTATCTAGCCAAACTGGAGGTAAAGCTCTCATCAACCAAGACTGAACCTGACAGTAATGAGGAGAAGGTAAACATTTGCACCACACCACACTCATCAGATAGTCTAACTACGTCTACACCACCAAAATCCACACATGGAAACTCAAAAACATTCGCAGAGGCTCTCAATAATAATCTGCCTAAGCAACAGAGACCTCCAAAGCAGAAACACAAGCAACCTCCATCCCCCAACACAACCCAAATGACACATAGCCCACAGATTCAGTGTGCCACTCAAACACAGCCAATAAGGCAAAACAACATACCCAACACACTAGTCATAGGTGACTCTATAGTCAGGCACACTGATGTCCCACTCACCAGGCTAAACAAGGAGAAGGTTACTGTCAGCTGCCTGTCAGGTGCCAGGATCCGCCACATAACCCACGCACTCAGGTCACTCCACAAGAAGTACAAATATGATTCTGTCATTGTCCATGTTGGTGTGAATGGCCTGAGACGTACCTCCCTGGACTACATGAAAAGAGACATGGAAGAGCTCTGCAATCTTGTAGCCCAGGCAGGTATGACTCTAGCCCTGAGTAGCATTCTGCCATCGCCCAGAATGATACCGCAGTACAAGGACAAAATGATTGATTTCAACAATTGGCTAAGCTTCTGGTGTCATTCAAAGGGGATCCAGTATCTGACTGCTTGGGATGACATGCTCGACAGACCACGATGCTTTGCCACAGATGGCCTGCACCTGTCGCCCCTAGGATTCCAGATACTGGCTAAGGCTCTTGCTGCCCCTATAGTGCCTTTTTTAGGCAGGGTTCAAGTAGCAAATTCACCACCATAACAGGAACAGGTAAGCAAAAACTGAGGTAATGCTACTCAATGCTAGAAGTCTAAATTTCAAAATGCACTTACTCGAGGCACTCCTTAAAATGGAGAACATCGATATCTGTGCAGTGACTGAGACCTGGTTCAAGGCTCCAGGGAACACCCCTGCACTAGCAGGCTATAACTCATACCACACTTTTCGGCCATCTAACCTGGACTGAAACATCAAAGGTGGGTGTGTGTCCATATTCATTAAGGATATCCACACCTCCAGGCTAGTTGCTCAGCATAATGCATCTGAGGTTATCCAAGTGCAACTAACTCTTGGCAAAACTGCAATCCAAATTGTAGCTTGCTACAGATCCCCCACTATGCCCCAGGATTCCCACTCCTCTTTTCTTGATGTACTGGAAAATATTAGGATTCAACCAAACACCTTAATAATGGGTGACTTCAACTACCCCATCATTAACTGGGAAAACTACTCATGTACTAACTCCTTAGCACAACGCTTTCTGGAATTCATAAACTCCAATGCCCTAGATCAACTTATCCACACCCCCACCAGGGGCAACAATATCCTAGACCTAGTCATTACCAACATGAGTGACCAGTGTTCCACACCTGGAGTCAACTCCTCGTTGGTCCGATCCGACCATAAGCTAATCACCCTCGATATCCACATCCCACCCCCACCCCCCATTAAGGAAACCACAGTAAGAAATTTCTCCAAAGCCAACTTAATGCTTCTTAAGACAGAAGTAGTGAACTTCATGACACCCATGCAGATGGGCAATACAGTTACAACTGCTGAATCCTACACAAATGCACTCTATAAGCACTTACATGAGTGCATGGATTGTGCTGTCCCAAACGGAACCAAGACGCTATCCTCCAAAAAAAGGAAACCAATCTGGTGGTCCCCTGCCATAAACAAACGGTACAACAGAAGGAAGAAACTGTTGCAAAAGAGAGTAAAATCCCATGAGTGGAGGAGCTCCCTGGTCAGCCTCAGTAAGAAGCTGAGATCCCTTATAAGATCCTCCAAAGCTAGCTACGAAAATAAAATTGCCACTAATTCCAAGAACAACCACAAAGCATTCTATAGCTATGTCAAGAATCTCAATGGCAACACCCAGATCTGCTCTGTTACAGCACAAAGGTATGAAAATTACAGAACCAACTGATATTGCCAACATCTTGGCAGATAGGTTCAGTACTAACTTTACCCCCCTCACCCCATAAAAGGCCCATATCTATACAGGAAGAATGCAGAGTCCCTGTAATCACAACCACGCAGGTGAAAGCTGCACTCTCTAAAGCCAAAAACACAGCATCCATGGGAGCGGACAACATCCCAGGCTGCGTTTTACACAAACGTCAAAATGAACTGGCTCCCCACTTAAGCACTATGTTCAATAATAGCCTCACATCAGGCTTTGTGCCCACTGAATGGCTCACAACAACAGTTATCCCACTCCACAAAGGGGGAGCCACCACTGATCCCAGGAACTATAGACCTATTAGCCTGACGAGCCTGGTCTGCAAAGCCATGGAACGCATCATCATGGAACTCATAAAGAAAGACATTGGTAACCTCCAAACTCTGGATCCCACCCAGTTCAAGTTTGTGAAAGGCAAATCATGCCTCCTGAACCTGATCAACTTCTTTGAGGCAGTCACCAAAGCCGTAGATGTGGGTAAAGTGGTTCACACAGCCTATCTTGACCTCGCCAAGGCTTTCGACACCATCCCCCATTCTGGAATTATAGCTAAACTCAATAAACTAGGCATAAATCCCTACGTCACAAGATGGGTTGCCAACTGACTCACTGACAGAACCCACACTGTAAAAGTTGCAGACTCCAAATCTGACCTCAAACCAGTGACAAGTGGAGTACCACAGGGTTCCATCCTGGGACCGCTCCTGTTTGATATCTACTTCTCTGAAGTACAGGCTAACACAGAAGGCCTCTGGCTAACATAGTTAGCAGATGACTGCAAACTATGAGCCATAGTCAAGTCCCCAAATGATGTGAACATCCTACAGAAGGGCTCTCTGAGACAGATGCCTGGTGTCAGAGCCATGGCCTCAACTCAATGCCAAAAAGTGCAGTGTCATCCCCTTTGATAAAAACTCTGTACCCATGAGCTACCACATAGGCAGCAATCTACTTAACACCGAATGCGTGATAAGAGACCTTGGGACCCAGGTGGACAGTAGTCTCTCCTTTGATAGTCACATTGCCACAGTAGTCAGGAAGTCTTTCTACGTGGCACACCTCATCATAAAAGGGTTCTCGTCCAGGAAAAAAGAGGTCATCGTTACCCTCTACTCATCACTCATTAGACCCATTATAGAGTACAACGCCCCTTTTGGAATGTACCTCACAAGACATCTGCAGCAGCTGGAAAGGCCACATAAATACCTCACAAAGAGGATTACTGTACTCAAACAAATGCCCTACACTGACCGCCTCAAAAAACTCCAGCTTTACTCCATAGCATATCGCCTACTCAGAGGTGATCTCTGCCTAACATATAAAGCTATGTCAAACCCAGAGCTGTTGGACATGCTACACCTAAAGAAATCCCAATCCCTCTGAGCTACACGCTCTAGGGACCTAAACCTTGTCACCACAATAAACAGGACATGCTGGAGGGATAAATTCTTAACCCAGAGACTTCCCATACTCTGGAACAGGCTACCCATCTATGTCAAGCAAAGTTCTTCATTAGCACTTTTCAAGAAAAATCTTGATGAGTGGATGGGAAATAGGAAATACACCCCGGGGATCACTTCTGTGTCTCTGCTTGACAGTGGCACAGGAAAATAACTTTCTTGGGTGGTGTAAGCCAGGAGAACCTTGTTGGCTAGGCTTGCATAGGCTCTTGGGACGATAGCCTAGTACCTACCTATGAACCTATGAACTTATGAACCTATGACAGACCACGAAATTGCACATCTTGCATACTATGCAATGGTGGTAGGTGGTATAATGGCATGAAAATGAGCAACATTATTAAACTGAAGGCAGTAGCAGATGCTAATAAGGGAAAACAATATTACAGAGTAATTCAGAAATGTGTATATTTTGTAGAATCACTACTAGGCCATCAGGTGCTCTGTGTAGATTTCTGTATTGATGCCTCCTTGTAACTCAAAGTTGAGGAGCTAAAACAAAAAAATCTGAAACTGCAGCAAGCTGCTTGCTACAAACATACAGCTTACTACAGTTAAAGTACCATACACTTAGTACATCAGTAATTCAGTTATAACCACAGATGTAGTACCGGCATTCATTTACTAGACCAGTACTGCACATCCTCATCATCAGCTCCAGCAAATTGCATCCCCTGACAGCATATGTTCAGGGCAACCATGACTTTGTAAAGTTTATCTACAGTGACTGAATGTGAGATAGTGTTGAACAGCTTTGCAACATCCAGATATGCAGTGTGCATGGACTTTCTCTCATGCAGTGACTTTTTCAAAGAAGTCGAAGAGGACCTACCCTTGATGAATCTGAAATGGGCCAGGTCAGTAGTCTTTAGGTTACCTGTATCCCAATTTCTAGTTCCATAATGATCATTTTCATAGCCTTAAAGATAAGATTGGACAGGTATACGGAACTATAATTACCTAGGTCTATTGAAGCCCCTTCTTTGTGCAAAATAATTACTGTTGCAGTCCTCCATTTATCCTGCACAAAGTCTGTTTTAAGGCTAATTTTGAATAATCTCTGTAGGAGGTCTGACATCATGTTTCTAGCAAACCAGTAGGCAGCTTGGTATGTTATCTGGTCCCACATACATAATGTTCTTGGCATTGGATAACACATTAAAAACTTGTTCTTGGGAGATTTGAAGAAGGTGTAGATGCAGTTATTCCTTATAAAAATAATGGGGGGAGGGTGATGTTAGAGCTAAATTTATAAAGTATCAGATTTGTCATGTCCTCTAGGTCTTAGTATGTAATATCATTTACTATTAGCTTTTTGCAGTGTTGAGAATTTTTCCTAAGATTTATAACATAACTAAATAAGACTTTCTAGCTGTAATTAATCTGGGTGGCTATGATTACCTTATATTTGGCTTTGTTTGGTTTGATAAGGATCTAATGATATCTGTATAGTTTTCCAAGAGTGGAGAGATGGACTTATTTTTGCATGCATTGAGATTTTTCTTTTGTTATAGAACTCATTTATGTTAAAGTTCCACCACAGGGTTTGTGATTGAATTTGGCATTCTGTCTGTTTCTGAGAGGGTCAGATGAATCTATATAACTATTTACAGTTGCATAGAATTTGACATTAAAGGATTCTGTATAAGCAGTGGGATCAGTGACACGGACAGGGCTTTTGAATTTAGTCAGGTTATGATTCGGTTTCAGTAGATTAGCCTTTGCATAATCTCTGAATACAAAGGATTAAATGATGCTTCAGGCTTCACCCTTAAGGTTAATGTAATAGACATGTGGTGCAATTTGAGCAGGGAGGAGGTTATAGGTTGCAGGGACTAAAGCAGCCATATACTGGTACGGACCAAGTTCAGGATTTTAATGCTCATGGTTGGGGTGTAGAATACTTGATCCAGAGAGTTTGTATTGATGAAGTCCACAAATCTCCGAGCATGCATGTTTGAGAACACATACATTTTCCAGTTTATAGAGTGATAGTTGAAATCTCCTAGGAGAATGGTATTTGTTTAATACATAAGAACTCCTTACTGGTTAGGTAGGAGACATAGGCTAAGACAGTCACAGAAGGGATCCTGTATTTAGCTATGATGTGATAAGGAGCTTTAGTTATAGTAAGTTGGACATGGATGAATTCCCGGTCATTGTTTCATCTATTATGTTTGGAAGTGAGGATTTTTTTTAAGAAATGTAGAAACACCTCCACCTTTAGTGCCTTCGTCTAATGCAGTGGACATGTATAAATAATAATCATTGAAGCCGTGCACTGAAGGAGTGCTTTTCCTTTTCTTGAACCAGGTCTTATTGATGATGCATATATTGTTATTTTCCGGGGTAGGTAGTAGGAGCTAGAGCTTGCATGGTGCTGAGTTTTTTGTTAAGGCTCCTAGCATTGAGCAGCAATACCTTAATTTTGTTTGAATTCTGTTTAGATAAGTTGGGAGCTTTAAAACACTGATATAGCCTAAAAACCCACCATGGGGGGTGAGCGAGTGTTTAGATGATATACAGAAGCCTTGGAAGGAAAGGTGCTGTCCATCACTTGCACAGCTGTTAGAACTGTCAGCCATCTCTTCTCATGCTGATATGTACTGGACCCCCTTTGAATGAGATCAGAAGCTAAGCCAGTTGTTGATGTCAGTTATCTTTTGTTTATATTGCAACATCATACTTGGTGATGATAGAACACTGCCCGAGGTTAGATTCATATCTGCATTAGACACATAATGCAAAAGCTACATCATGGCTGTCTCTTTGTATAGTCCTTGTCATAATTTTAGGCTATTAGAGTAGGACCTACTAGGCTAGGAGTAGACTTACTGAAGGGCTACCTGTCTAAAATGAGCAATCTAAGTCTCAAAAAAAAAACAATGCAACTACTCATGCAGTCCAGGATTTCTTAGCACAACTACTAACTGATAAGTACAGTAGAAATTTATCAAGTAAGTTATTTAGAGAAAGTTAAGTTTGTAAGTGCCTAGGTCTGCACAGTGCATGGTTAAGAATAGTTGCATGTGATATGGAAATCCTGTCTCATAGACTGTGACTTATAACTAGCAATGATATGGTATTGGACTTTACCTAAGGTTAGTTTGACATGGAGTAGCTCAAGCATGTCATATTGTTTGACCAGTCTTGAGGTGTGCTTACTTCTTATGTAGATTGCTACACCTCCACCTTGTGTCTCTTCTTGTGTGGTAGCTTGTCTAAATATGTGGAACGCATTATAGCCTTGTCCTGGTGCAGTGCCTTCCATGGCTTTAAATCATGTCTCAGTAACTGGACAGATATCAACATTCTCCAGGGTAAGTAGTGCTTCCAGGGAATGGAGCTTCTTGAGCTCCTAGCACTCAGCAGTAACACCTTCAGTCTGTCTGGCATAAAATGTATTATGTTGGAGGATTTATCAGATTGGTATTGCCTAAAACGGCACTTTAGGGCTGGATAATGTTTTGGCCAACATCCAAAAGTCTAGTGGGGACATGTGGAGACCATCCCTGACAAAGCAGGGTAGTCTGTTGATTATGTCCTCCCAAGCTGCCAAATATTGGACCCCCTTAGAATGACACCAGTAACTAAGCCAATTGTTGAAGATAAGCACCTTCTATTTATATTGTGATATCATCCTTGGGGAAGATAGAATGCTGTTCAGTGAGAGGCTCATACTTGCTTGGAACACATAATATGAAAGCACCATCATGTTTCTTTTCATATAGTCCAAGGAGGTATATCTTAGCCATTAACACCCACCTGGACAAAGACAGAGTCATACTGGTACTTGTGGTTCAATGTCCTTAGTGCATGTGTGATCCAGAAGATCCTTGCCCCTGATTGTGATATGCAGTTGCATGTGCCCTGGGGATTGTTGTCTTTGTAGAGTGTTTGGGAGGTTGCTGAGGGCATCAAATGGGAGGTATTTCAGGTTTTCTTAGATTGTATTTAAATGCTGCAGTATATGTGAGGTTATGTGTCTGATCTATAATAGGTGTAGTGTGTGTGTGTGTGTGTGTGTGTGTGTGTGTGTGTGTGTGTGTGTGTGTGTGTGTGTCTGTGTGTGTGTGTGTGTGTATTACTGGCAACCCATTTGGAGAAAACAGTGTTTGTTTGCAAGTGCTTTGCCTCCAAAGGTATAGTGTAGCTGCATCCCTCACATACTGTGTCAGTCTGCTTAAGAATAAGGCGGTTGCCAGTAAACATAACGCAATTGCTACATCGTCTCAAGATGCCCATTTCCACCAGGCTGGCTACAGAGACAGTTGTAAAGTGTACATCCACAGCTGTGGATTCTTCTTTTTTTTTTAGTGATCTGTGAGGGTGGTACAATCAGAGTTGTTGGGTTGGGAGGAGCGGTCTAGATTTGATCTAAAATAACACTTTTGGGGAAATGCTTCTTACCAAGCAAGCTAACTGTTGTACACTAAGCCAGATACTTGAGAAAATAGCATAAGAAAATTTATATGGAAAATTACAACTTTAGGTGCCTGATTATATATAGAGGCACTGCAAACTACTGTTGCACAACTCAGCACAGGTTTATAGGAGCTGAGTTTGAGAGGAATCCAATCAGTAAACAGTAAAAATGAAATGTAAGGCTCAGATCCTGCAGCAATTCACAATTCTCTCACTGTTGTGAGTGATACTACAAAACTAAAGTTTCTAGACTAAATCAAATTCAAACAGAAAAATTCAGCAGTAATCTAATAAATGAGGCTCAGATCTTGCAGCAATTCACATTTCTCTCATTACTGTGAGCTAAACTACAAGACTAACATCCCAGACCAAGAAAAATGCAAGCAGAAAAATGCAGTAAAACATAATACATGAGGGTCAGATCTTGCAGCAATTCACAATTCTCTCAGTACTGTGAGGGGTACTATAAGACTAAGGTCGCAGAGCAAGTTAAAAATGAAAAACAGTTGACTTTTAGGTAAAAGCAAGCAAAATGTAGAAAAGAACCATGCACAGTTCAGATTAACATTCTGAACATTGCAGTGTGCACTAAAAATGGGATTATATGAAACAAAGCTAACTCAAAGTCCAGTGGGAGTACCTTATCAGTTTGGACTACCAGTGTCCATTAGCACTGGGAATGACTTGCAAGCTCTAATTTACAGTAGGGGCTGGCAGCTAAAAAAGCAACAGATCCAAAAATCAATGCAGTCAAACAGCTGTTTTAAACTCTGAGCTCTTGTAGCTGAAGAGGAATGTAGGTGACTACCTTAAAAATAAAACTGCTTATTGGGTCCTTCCCCTAACTAGCTAGATATAATTTGTATTCATTCAATGATTGCAAAAGGAATGTTTCCTAACTGACCCTAGCCAACAACTTTTAAGGTTTCAAGGAAAAAAGCTTTGCAGTAAAACAAAATTTAAAATACAACAAACTGTAATACAATAATACAAAAATAAAAAATTAATAGAAAAATAAAACCTTAAATGTAGAAAATTCAAACATCAATGCAGTCAAACAGCAGTTTTAAACTAGGCAGTCTTGTAGCTCAACACAAGTTCATAAGCAAATACTATGCTAGCTGCCATTGTGGGCCATTTTAAGCCTAGCCAATTTCACTTTTGAAGGTGAGAATCAAATCCTATACTTTGTAACTGGAAGGTAAACATGTCAACCATTATACTAACCCCTCAACCACTATAGTAATATAGACACATAGGTAAGTACTAGGCTATATGCCCTTGTGGGTCATTTTAAGCATAGCCAATTTCCCTTCCAAAGGTAAGAATCAATCCCTGCACTTTGTTTTTTTAAGGTAAACACCTAACCATAATACGAACCCTTAAGTCATGTTTACTTATCCTGCCCATTTTTAGACTAACCTATACTTCCATTTCCTTTCCATTTCACTGAATAAAACTGCATGGAGACATTGCATGCAGCACTTGCTTACTGTGGCTCCCTGTCATTCTTGTAGCATCATTATGTTGTTTGTGTGGACACACATAGTCATGTGTACACCACAAACTTATTATTGGTGTTCAATAAATTCATAGCCTTTTTTGTGAATGTGTTTCTTACTTAGTTACTTCTTGAAACATGAGGTTCATAATAGTTAATTATATTTGAGATGTGTCTCATCTCAGATAAAAGATATGTTTCTGAATCCCAAGTTGTATTTCTAGAAACCTACTTTTGCAGTGCTTTTCTTTTACTGGAGAGTAGCCACACATTTTGCTTCCCTCCTGCTGTTTATTTTAGTTTTCATTTATGATGCCTTCAGACCCTTTGATACCCTATTCAGGTTTTAAATGGGGTGGCCATGGTGGTGCAGTGGTTAGTGTTGCCACCAAACAGCTAAAGGTTCTCTGGTTTGATCCTCAGCTGGGGTGCCTTCTGTGCAGAGTCTGCATGTCCTCCCTGTGGTCGTGTGGGTTTTCTCCAGGTGTTCTGGTTTCCTCCCAAAGACATGTTGTAGGTGGATTGAACACTCTAAATAGGCCCTAGGCGTGCATGTGTGTGCCTTCTGTGGAAGGATGGAGTGCCAGGCTGGCAACTCAACACTACAGGTGACCCCTATCCAGGAAAAAAGAAAAGAAGAAGACTAGATATTTTAAATAAATGTGCACTAATCTTTGTAGTCCCTGTCTGTAGTTTAGCCTTTATGGTTGCAAACCTCTGGAATAAGCAGACTAGTGAATATAATAGAATAAATTTCACCATTAAAATAATTTACCAGCTTCCTATATGACTGATACTTTGCCACAATTTTCCTGCTAACATATTTGTAGAATTGATTTTCATATGTTGACAAGGTACATCTTAAATTCCAACAAGCAAGATATAACAGGTGAATTTATCTACCATAATTGGAGAATGACATCAACAAAGCTTTTTTTATAAATACTTGATAGCTCTAGGGTGATGTTTATTTTAAGAAGGCATAGTTTACTTACAACTTTTTATGACAGAGCTTTACACCTAGTCAACTTTACAGAAAAATAACAATGAAACAATGACCACAATGTTTTTTTTTCAAACTGACTTATAAATTCTCTTTAGAATATTTTCCCACAACAACAAAATAGGAGGCAGGCATACAAGGATAGATAATATGTATTTTATTTTCTAGTTCACAAAAGCAATCAACAACTCACACCACTCTAACACATTAATAACTGCCAACAGTCATTGGTCTAAAGCCTGTACTCCCAAAAAGCACACTTTGCATATGTCACTATTGCAACCAAACTTTATTCATCATGCAACAGATAACCAATGTAACAGTTCAGCAACTCTATTCCATTCTCAGCCATTATCCAGAATACTACCACCAGACAGCATAGGAGCTGGGTAGTGTACTCTGCTGCTTGCCAACATACTTGCCCATACTAACACCCTTAGATGTTTGTCCATCAAGTACTGAACAGCATGATACAGTGCTCACTCCCCAACATGCCCAGAAATCAGAGATGAGTGCCTCCTCATGACTATTCCTACAAAGGGAGTGGGGGTAGTGCTACTTCACCACACTGGCATGTAAGATAGTTCAGCACCCCAACTTATATTCCCATTATACATGCCACTCCCATTGCACCTTCCCTATGGCATGGCAAGACAAAGGCTTCAAGAGGTAAAATCCAATGCTTGACTGTCAGCAAACTGCATAGCAATTGCCTTATACTTAGAGTGTAAAAAGTCAAATGTAACAAAAATCTTTTCAGTTCAGTGGGTAAAGCAGCGTTTGCCGTACCTGTTCAATATTTTCTCACATTTAAATTGCTCAATCGCTGCAGTGAATATAACACATTCAGTACTCATGTTAAGTTACAGTGAAACAAAAGCAATGTGTGCAGTGTGCCTTTCAAGTACCTTAGGCCTAAAGAGACAAGACAGCCCACCAGAGCTAGCACTCAAGGAATGATGCAGTACAGAACACAGGTAGCACTATATATCTACACATTCACACATATATATATATATATATATATATATATATATATATATATAAATGATTTAACCAACCAGCAACATCACTATACAGCTGTTCAGTGTGGAAAACAGAGTCCCAGAATGCATAGCAAGAATGGTCCTGTAGCATTTGCTTTGCTGTGGGTCAGTCCTGTAAAATGCATCATTCCCTTCTTTGCTCCACAGGGAATTGTGCTTTACAATGCATATCTGACATATCATGTTGATCATAATCATTTTTTGATGAAGATAAGTCAATCTCCTTTATAATACTTAAAAAGCATATATGCCATTTTTTGCTAAGTTGGTTCTTTATGCTTAAAGTTTAAGTTTTCTGCATTTGGAGTTATATCATAGATTTACCTGTATCTCAGGATTGTGTTATAGTTATCCAGGTTACTTTAGCACTGTTGTGTAGCAACTAGTTCTTGGATTCACAGGTTTGAATGTCAAGCTTATAAATTAGTAGACCTAAAGTAGTGAAATCCTCTGCTGATGTTTTTTACTTCCAGTGTGTGCATTATGATCTTTTTTGAAAGAGTTTAATAAGAACTGGATCATACATTATCTTCTAACTAGGTGCATGTGTTTTTCTAATAATCTAAATGAAACAGAATACAATGGCAATTAATGCAGCATTTTGCAAGAGTTCACATGTTCAAACACTATGAATTTTATGTAAGAAATATGCCTTTTCAAAAGGTTCAGGTGGCTTGTTCAGGAACTGCAGAACACAGGAGAGTTTCAATAACAGGTCAGATCAGTGACAAATAAAATGGTACAATGATTTCCAGGGAAAAGGCTATATTTACTATTACAATGGAATGATCACATAAAATGCTTTTATGACATTAATACCTAGACATGTAACTATCTATCTATCTATCTGTCTGTCTGCCTGCTTGTCTGTCTATCTATCTATCTATCTATCTATCTATCTATCTATCTATCTATCTATCTATCTATCTATCTATCTATCTATCTATATATCTTTATGTAACATTTGGTCTTTGGGTGAGTGATGTGGTATCACACCAATTTCTGCCTCAGCCTGTGTCATAAAGCAAACACAAATTTAAAATTAAATTGTATTTATTTGATGAAGAGCAAAACAGAACACCAGAGATAGCAGAGCATATTGAATCATCAGTGATAATTAATAAATATGTACAGGGTGAACAGTTTTGCAGCCTCATATGTATAATAATGCTAAATGCAAATAGGTACAGAAACTGTTACAGAGAAGCTGTAATCAACATATTTTATTTAATTTATGCAGTATAAACCGTATCTTGAATTAGTTTCATCTGTCTACCTTTGTCCCTGTAACTTTAAGAATGATGTCATTTTTATGATTAGGCAATTTATCTTGTAATTGTAATTTACATAATTTACCCATGTTTCACAGTGTTAATATTTATTGACATTAAGTTTGAGATCAGTACTAATACATCAATATGTATTTTGTTTCCACTATGGCACATTGAATTGCAAGTAGCTGAAAAATTGTTCAAGCAATCATGAAAGTGAAAGGTCAAAATATACCTGTGCCATTTATAGTAATGCCAGAGAAAGGAAAATAGTTTGTAGTTGGAAAAGCCCTTCTGTAGCCCCCAGGTGGGGACAAGCCCACACACCTCTGGAATTATACATAGCAACTCCACACTCACCCAGCATTGGGGAAACAAGGAACCCCTCAGTACATCTAACTACATTCTTGAACAATCCTTGTTTTTACTCTTATAAGAGTGAGAAAGTGGTTTTTGAGGTACCATTCTTTGAGGAACATGGAAGAGTTACATATTTTTGTAGACCATCTTGAAGAATTTTCCCTTATTTATTGAAACAATAATGTTACACAATTTACAGTCGCATGCATATGTTTTAACTAGAGCCAATATTCCCCTTTATATTTTCAGAAAGAAATCAGTGGCCACAGTAGAGAGACCTATGGGGCACCACTTCCAAACCCCACCAATATGGATGAGTAATGTGTTGCAGCATGTTGCTTAAACATTATTTTATCTACAGTCATAAGCAGGGTGGTCTGAAGGGACAGCTGCTCCAGATGTAAGCAGGCAGAGGTCATGATCAACACTGTAGAAATGGCATTGATCAGTCCTTGCAAGTGTTAGTGGTGCCCACACAGACTATGTATTATTTAAGCAGGCAGGATCTCTATCCTGGCTGCTTAAATGATCAATCACCTGCAAAATGTTTGCAGTGAATTTCATAAAGTGAAGAAGTAAAGGCCTATTATGTTGTAGAGCTATAATAGCTCTTTATCTCTTAGGTGGACTTTTCCATTTGTTTTTTGCTCTCAATTTCCGATTGAGGAGGCACTAAGTAGATTGAGGACTGCCCAGGACAACATTTACCCTGGCTAGTGCTCTGGATTTCTCCAGTGACCTATGCATAGATTGTCATTATATGCATTTGATTTGTCAACAGTTCCCCTATATGAAATAGTATTCAACTCCTTAGCAAAGCTAGCATATGAAGCTTGCAATGTAGGCATTTCATTGAATGTTGTTCTTACATTTGCAAATAATTCTATTAGATTCAAAAGGCAGGTTTTCTCATTAACATTTCTATAGTGCTGCATATATACCATTCAGTTTTATTTGGGTCAGTTATGTATAAGTTACATTATGGCTGTCTTTATAATATTACATAATAGGTTCATAGGTTCATACTAGGCTATCTGCCCTGGGGCAATTATAAGCCTAGCCCGATTCTGTATGGCTTACGCCACCCCTTGATTTGAGTATACTGTGCCCTTTTTAAGGTTTAGTTTACTGTGCCTCTGTCTAATAGTGACACGTGGAGAATCCTGGGACAAACCTACGATCCCCCATCCACTTATCAAGATTCTTCTTGAAGAGATTCATTGAAGTGCTCTGCCTCACATGAACTGGAATTCTATTCCAGAGCGAAGGGAGCCTCTGGGTTATGAACCTGTCCCTCCAGCAAGTTCTATTTATTTCTGTGCTGAGGTTCAAGTCCTCGAGTGTGGCTCTAAGGGATTTAGATTTACTGAGGTGGAGCATGTCCATTAATTCTGGATTTGACATAGCTTTGTATGTCAGGCATAGATCGCCTCAGTAGGCGTGTATGCAACTGAGTAGAGCTGAAGTTTTTTTAACCGAGCAGCATATGGCATCTGTTTGAGACCCTTGATCCTCTTGGTGAGATACTTTTGGGGTCTTTCTAATTGCTGCAGGTGTTGAGTAAGGTACATCCCAAAATGGGCATTGTATTCTATGATGGGCCTGATGAGGGATGAATAAAGGGGCACGATTACCTCTCTTGATCGAGATGTGAAACCCTTCGTGATGAGGTGGGCTATGTAGAAGGTCTTTCTAACCACTTTGGCAATGTGGTTTTCAAAGGAGAGATTGCTATCAACTTGGGTCCCCAGGTCCCTAATAACTTTCTCTGTACTTAATGGGTTTCCGCCTATGTGTTAATTTGTGGGCACATTGTTTTTGCCAAAGGGTATGACTATACATTTTTTGGCATTTAGCTTTAAACAATGGCACTGGCACCAGTTATCTGTCTCTGTGAGAACTTTTTGAAGGATGTTTGTGTCAGCTGGAGAGTTGATTATGGCACCCAGTTTGCAGTCGTCTGCGAACTTGGTGAGCCATAGTCCTCCCACGTTTGCCTGTACCTCGGAAACGTATATACCGAACAAGAGTGGTCCCAGGACAGAACCCTGTGGGACGCCACTTGTGACCGGTTTCGAGTCTGACATGGCTCCAGCAACTCTCACTCTGTGGGTTTTGTCTTTGAGCCAGTTTGCGACCCATCTTGTGACATAGGGGTTTATATTTAAGCTGGATAGCTTATCTATGATGCCCGAGTGGGGTAATGTGTCAAATGCCTTTGCAAGGTCCAGATAGGCTGTGTGGACTACCTTCCCTTCATCTATGGCTTTGGTGACTGTTTCAAAGAAGTCAACCAGGTCCAAAGGCAGGATCTGCCCTTGACAAAGCTGAACTGGGTAGGATCTAGTGTCTGTAGGTCCCCAATGTCTTTGTTTATGAGTATGTTGAAACTTAAAAGTTTAATTCGTTAATAACAAATAATAATAAATAATAAAAAATATTTTTTCTTGGTCACATTCTATATATTTGTTCAATATTATATATATATTTATATACTACATTTTACATTTTTTACATTCATATTTTACATATTATTACATTAAAGTGTTAGGTTATTTGCTTATGGAGATTTATGCTGCTTTTTTTATTAGAAGTGTATTTTTGTATTATAAACAGATTGGTTTTATTATTAATTTATATATGATATTTGAAAGTTTTTTGTGTTTAATGTTTGTAGTGATGTTTACAAATGGGCGTCATTTTATTTCTTCTTTTTTACAGTTGCTGATTGGTTAATTGCATTTAAGTATTTTGTATTTAACTGGCACTTTGTATGAAGGAATTGTCTGATGAAGTTTGTGTTTTACATAAACGAAAAGCGCTTTACTTTTATTGAGAGTGTGCGTCTTCCTTACTTCCACTTAGTGTTCTTGTTTTACCAGTTTGCTTGCCTTTTTGTTTACGTATCTTGAATTAGTTTAATCTGTCTACCTTTGTCCCTGTAACTTTAAGAATGATGTCATTTTTATGATTAGGCAATTTATCTTGTAATTGTAATTTACATAATTTACCCATGTTTCACAGTGTTAATATTTATTGACATTAAGTTTGAGATCAGTACTAATACATCAATATGTATTTTGTTTCCACTATGGCACATTGAATTGCAAGTAGCTGAAAAATTGTTCAAGCAATCATGAAAGGTCAAAATATACCTGTGCCATTTATAGTAATGCCAGAGAAAGGAAAATAGTTTGTAGTTGGAAAATCCCTTCTGTAGCCCCCAGGTGGGGACAAGCCCACACACCTCTGGAATTATACATATCAACTCCACACTCACCCAGCATTGGGGAAACAAGGAACCCCTCAATACATCTAACTACATTCTTGAACAATCCTTGTTTTTACTCTTATAAGAGTGAGAATGTGGTTTTTGAGGTACCATACTTTGAGGAACATGGAAGAGTTACATATTTTTGTAGACCATCTTGAAGAATTTTCCCTTATTTATTGAAACAATAATGTTACACAAGTTACAGTCACATGCATATGTTTTAACTAGAGCCAATATTCCACTTTATATTTTCAGAAAGAAATCAGTGGCCACAGTAGAGAGACCTATGGGGCACCACTTCCAAACCCCACCAAGATGGATGAGTAATGTGTTGCAGCATCTTAAACATTATTTTATCTACAGTCATAAGCAGGGTGGTCTGAAGGGACAGCTGCTCCAGATATAAGCAGGCAGAGGTCATGATCAACACTGTAGAAATGGCATTGATCAGTCCTTGCAAGTGTTAGTGGTGCCCACACAGACTATGTATTATTTAAGCAGGCAGGATCTCTATCCTGGCTGCTTAAATGATCAATCACCTGCAAATTGTTTGCAGTGAATTTCGTAAAGTGAAGAAGTAAAGGCCTATTATGTTGTAGAGCTATAATAGCTCTTTATATCTTAGGTGGACTTTTTCATTAGTTTTTTGCTCTCAATTTCTGGTTGAGGAGGCACTAAGTAGATTGAGGACTGCCCAGGACAACATTTACCTTGGCTAGTGCTCTGGATTTCTCCAGTGACCTATGCATAGATTGTCATTATATGCATTTGATTTGTCAACAGTTCCCCTATATGAAATAGTATTCAACTCCTTAGCAAATCTAGCATATGAAGCTTGCAATGTAGGCATTTCATTGAATATTGTTCTTACATTTGCAAATAATTCTATTAGTTTCAAAAGGCAGGTTTCCTCATTAACATTTCTATAGTGCTGCATATATACCATTCAATTTTATTTGGGTCAGTTATGTATAAGTTACATTATGGCTATCTTTATAATATTACATAAAATATTGTTTAGACAGATAGATAGGTTGAAAATGGTCTAGATCTAATTGCTACCTTTCCTTTGTGAATCCGTGCCCCTATGGCCAATTGTAATAGAACTGAGATGTGTCCACATACTAGCTTTTTAACACAACTAATAAGAACATAGGAATAAGCTAGGCAAGTGATCATGGGGACAATAAGATACCTGTCTACATATACCTTTAAGCAAGACAAAATTAAACTTCTTATGTCTGTTTTCAGGCACTTAATTGTGCTTAACTCCAAAATTGAGAAAATAAGTACATGATAACACTGGAGTGAATTTATGTCTACCCATCCAGTCATCAAGACTAGCTTTAAATGTGGTTAAAGTAGTAGTTTGTTGAACATGTAGCATTAACGTATTCCATATGCTAGGAATATATTGATTAATAAGGCTTTACTTAGACTTTTTTCTGAATCTGAATAGGAAACCAATAGTTGCATTGCCTGGTCCACTGGAATTTGTGTTTTTAATTTTATTTGTGGCAACAATTATTTTATAACATATATATATATATATATATATATATATATATATATATATATATATATATATATATAGATCTAGGACTTTTGATTGAAAGATCAATATCCCAAATCCATTACCACCAAACACACTTTAATGAAAGAGCTTTCATCAAAAAGCACTTTTGTTAAAGTATGTTAAAAAAAAATCTTGAATGCAGGGGGGCAACTCCCCCCCCTGCGCCCCTCATACACCCCCTATTTTAATATTCTCACTGCAAGGTTGCACTACAGTGGGGAAAAGGGAATTTTCCCTTACTGCACTGTAGTATGACTGGAACAACAAGCATACTTACGCGAAAGTGCTGCTTTGGTGAACAGCACTTTCGCGCAAGTATGCTCACCAAATTGAGATTCGGTGAAAGATGCAGTCGAGCATCTTTACAGATCATATATGTATATAAATATATATATATATATATATATATATATATATATATATATATATATATATATATAAAATCAATATATGAGAGACTAATCCCCATATGTGTAAAACACTCTGACATATATCTTTATTTTGACATTTGTACAATTTCTTTCCTTAAAGTAGATTTGCAATATATTCCGTGGCTTGATCTCTTTTGCCTGTATCGATAACAGGAAACAGAGCTATGTATCAGGAGTGAATTAATTGCACTAATAGTCAACAGAAGAACCACTTTCACTCATTGGTGTTTCTCTCCTTTCTCTTAGGTTGTATGACTCGGCGTATGGTTGTATAAGTTAAGAAACATGAGGGTGCAGTCCTAACAGTACGTAGGGCTAACTTTCTAACATTTTGAAAGCAAAAATAGATAATTTAAATAACTATCTGGTGTAATGAGTTTGTTCTTAGTAATTCATTAGGTTCTTCCTGTCAACGTATGCATTTCTCCAGTACAGATTTCTGAGGTAATTATATTAATACCTTACTTTCACTTTCAGTGTCTCAGATCTAGCTGCATTTATAGAGCTGGAAGAATTTATGATGTGTATGTAGTTTCTGTATTTTACTTATTATACTCTTGTTTTTATGACTAGGGTTATGCTTAAAAGTTTCTTTGCTGTAGGTCTTACTAATTCATTGATTTTTTCATGCGTGCAGACCTTAGTAGCATGACAAACCTCATTATTAGTATCCTGAGCAGATATGTTTGTATCAGGGAGGACACTATCTTAGTCTGTTTTCATAAGCAGGTCATTTGTTGCATCGCATTTTACACAGTCTGGGAAGGATTACCTATTTATTTCTGAGTTTAATTTTCTCTCTTAGAAAACATGGATATAAATTGTTTGGTAATGTTGGTAAGTATGTCAGTTGTGTAACTTTTTGAACTTTGCCTGACAACATTCTTAAGTAAAAAGATATTTAAAGAGAATGTTTTTGTTTATAAGTAGCTTGCAATTGCAAAATATTTTTTTCTAGAAAACAAGCAGCTTTAAGTAATATATATCTGTGATCGTACAGATGTCATGTAGTTATGGTTGTGAATACGTAACATTGTACAATATTATTCTGCTTCTATAAGAAGTATGTGCAAAATAACTACTCTATCATAACAAAGTTTGGCAGCTCTCTCTTTTCTTGGCAGGTAACTACTTTGTTGTCAATCTCGCAGCTGCGGATATTGTTGTAGCGTTATATCCTTATCCAACAACTTTGATAGCCATACTTAATGGCAAATGGATACTGGGAGAAGCTCATTGCACAGCAAGTGCAGCTGTGATGTGCATTAGCTTCATTGCATCTGTTTACAATATAAGTGCAATTGCAATTAACAGATATTGTTGTGTCTGCCATAACTGCATATATGAAATCCTGTACAACAGAAGGAACACATGCTACATTATTTGTATCATATGGATATTGTCAGCTGTTACTTTAATTCCAATGGTAGCTCTAAACATGCTTCAGTATGATCCAGTTGTATATGCCTGTTGTTTTGTCCGATCTGTAAATACAGCATTCACATTAATTGTTGAAGTATTTCATTTCTTTGTAACCACAATTATAGTGTTACTCTGTTATATACATATCTGGATGCTAATCATAAAGGTAAAATATCGGATCAGACAGGACAGTAAGAAAAGGTTGAAGCCGAATGAACTTCGCCAGTTTTTTTTAATGTTTTTAATGCTTGCAATTTTTTGTCTTTTTTGGGGCCCATACAGTGTACTTGGTATTACAATTGGTGTTAACCCTACAAAAACTCTCCAAAATGTTTCTCATACAACAACCATTTTATGCCATTATATTGCTTGCCTACACAGCTGTGTGAATGCAATTGTTTATGGAATTTTCAATCAAAATTTTCGCAGTGAGTATAAGCAAATGTTTCTTTCATTTTGTATGCTAAGAGAATTCTTTACCAAAATAATGTCAGTCAAAGCAGAAATGGTAAGAAGTGTCACTACAGTCTCAAACTGAAATGTCAGTAGGACAAATCAAAAGTCAAAAAACATCATTTGATAATTCCGAATGCCATATTTCCCATACTATGATCAGGGTATGTTTAATTTTATCATGACAACTTAGCACAGAGGGAGTAGTGTTGTATTTATTAATTATTCATTTTGTATCCCAGGTTTCATCAATATTTTCAGACTCTGACTTTAGGACAAGCAAATTTTTTTGTAAGATTACAGTACACTTCATTTATTGATATTGTGTAATAATATAAGCATTTAATTAATTACTTCAATATTTAGGAACAAGAAATGTCTTAAACCAAGCAAAAAGGCAACCTGTTATGTACTGAATGACTCTGAACTGTTTATATTAACCACATTAAAATTCTCCCGTTGTTTTCCACAGACTAGACAATATAAATAAAAGATTTTTTTTTTTTTTTTAGCAAATGTTCAGTGTTGCAGCTCCTGAGGACTAACTAAGGTTCAACTCATTTTAAACAATGTTGACGTCCTTACTCAATCAGGACCAATTATTACTGATTACCCTTTCAATCGTCTCATTGTCTGGTGAAAATCTCAGCACAATCAGTTTAGCATGTCCATTGTAGGTCAGCCTATGAAAAATTCCTAGATATTATAAGAAGATGATGACTTAAAATTTAGGGAAGATGGTTACATTGCCTAACTAGAATCTCGTTAGCCACTTCATCAATTTGTGCACTGGATATTTTGCAGCTGTGATGCTTTGTATAAGATCCATAATTTAGACCAAGTGATCTTATTGTCTGACACCAAATGAAAGTATACTGATCTGTCCCTTAATATTGTTATAGTTCATCAGGTAAAGGTGACTGTTATTGAGATGCTGGAGTGGATTAGAAAATGTAGGTCTTCTAAATACATTAGAGGAAAAGCACCGCCTAGTAATGTCCTTACAAATGTTGACATCTAAAAAAAAAAATTCAAAAGAATTACAGGAACATTTGTAAGTGATTTGCAGGAAATCAGAGATATAATTTAAATAATCAGAATCAGGCCAAACTGTTAATAGTGCCTTCACACAAAATAAAAACATTATTTACCAACCTCATATAGTCTTTATTAGAACCTTTGCAAATACATGCACCTACAGTCATACAACAATGTTGGCTTATGCAGGAAAATAAGTTGCCCTATTGCCATACCTCTAAAAAAGTAGTAATAACATTTATAAAATAGTCTTACTAGAGATGGCATAATACATTTTCAGTTGGAGTTAATATTTCTCTAAACTAATTTAACCAAGCAGTTAGTGTTCACTTATTATGCTATTTTTGAAGCAGTGCACTTCTGGGGAAGAAGAGAGAGCCTACATTCACATTTTATCTCCTATGAAATAAAAACAACTCTATCACTGATGTATTTCAGAGGAAGTGAGCACTACAGAAAAAAATCTGAGACATAACCTGCAGTATGTAGTACCATTAGACAGTGAAATGTATGGAAAATTAGATCAAACAATACAGATGAAAAGAAGTTAGTAAACGATGCTAAACAGCAGCTAGTGCTACCAATGTTATTAAATTATAACTATGGAACATATACAGACATTAAATGTTTCATATTATACTTCTCATATATTGCATTATCACAGTTTCCAAAGAAGTAGAACACATAGAACTTACTGTATGAAAATATGCAAAGAAATTACATCATAATAGTAACTTCTGCAACTTAGACCAAAGTTTACCAGATCTCACTAGTCAAACTGATTTCATTACATGTACTGTCTGGTCCACTTATGCATCAGTGCTTGAATTGCTTCAAAAAATAACCATCCAGTCAAGATATGGAGATGGCTCAGGGAGTTTTTCAGAAGCTTGCAATGAACAGCCTACTCAAAGTTCAAAGCTGAGCTAGTTAATTCCATTGAATATTGGAATAAAGAATGAATCAGAAAAGTAGGGAGTGCAAAACAAATGTCATGTGTACAAGTGACAAATATATTCAAAACCTGGAACAGTAGAGAAAGTACTTGCAGCCAGACTACCCTTGATACTAACAGGACCACAGTGGACAAATTATTGTTGTACCCCTCACAGTTGAAATTTTTTTTGTGTCAAAATAGTATACTGCACATAGGGATCCAATAGCCATCATATATGAATAAGAACCAGTTTTCCCCAGCAAAGGAATCCTGTGTAAAATGCTGTAGGTGCAGACATTGTAACTGATCTAAGGAGCCACGGTAACCTGCAAAGCAGCTTTAATTAAGGAAGGATACTCATGTTTGCATTTGGTCAGCTGGAAGGTAAAAAGATTATTAAGCACCAACAAAAATTCACGACTGCTAACAAAAACTTTCTAAACAGTACTTGGATCTGTCACTGTAATTTCCCTCCATGACTCTTCCACCTGCAGCTCTGACCTTCACCTTCAACAACCCCCCCTCCCCATTTCCTCTCATGACTATTCTTTGGATGTACTTCAATATTTCAAATGCTACATCTTTAATGAAACTTTCAACTTACTCCAATCTGAACTCAACTTAAGTAAACCTCACATCTACCATCCCTATTCTTTTAAGGAGATTCCTCATATATGTAATTGACCCATAATTACAGAGGTTATACTGCTTGATTCAGTGGGATAAATTTGTATATAATTTCTATATGATAATAATGAACATCATGATGTGTGTTGAGCTTTCAATCCATTGGATTCACAAAAGCTTGCACAGAGTGCAAGATTGATGCAGTAGCCCACGCAGGCAATATGTCTGCCATGCGATCCAGGAACAGCCTGCAGGGGCATGCATGAGTGCTCCAGCACTAATCCTGCATGGACTAAGACCTGGTAGGCAAATCACCCCATTTGCAGGTGAAATCCATGCAAATGAGGTGAATTTCCAATCCAGGAAGCTTGCAACAGTCCGTGCAAGACTAGTGCTATCCGCAGAAATGTACTCGGTTAGTAACCAAGTACATTTCTGCAAAATCCAAAACAGAGCTATGACAGCTCCGAATAAAGGCTGCGTATCATTGAGGAAACATGCCAATGACCAAGTATAAGGCCATTGGCATTGCAAACAATACAAAAAATAAAAAAAAGCTTTTATTATTTTTTCACCAATCTCAGCTGTTTAAGCATAAGGCAGTGGCGCGCAAACGGGATCAGGGGGAAAATAAGAAAATAAACCTAAAATAAGCATTCTTACTAAAATCAGTATCCTGCCATGCAAGTCAATGGCAGGCAGAAGACAACTTGGCCAGTGAGTAATGGTTGCTAAGGGGGGAGGCTCATTGTGAGATATGTAAATATGCATTAGCAGGCAATCCTATGCAAATGAGGGGAAGGATAGTAAATCCCAGTTTTCCCCAGCATGTGAGGCAGGTCCCATGAGTGTAAGAAGAATATGAATAGCTGGGTGCAGGACTAGGAGGTAGGTGACATCATGGGGATGTGTCAGGCATCCAGTAAGTGGATTGGAGGCCTGTGGATTGGGTTTGCTCCTAGCTTTGCACAGCTAAGCTAGGAGGTGTGTCTAAACCTGCCTAGCAATCTTTACAAAGCGTAAGCGGGTGTGTGCGCCATGCACAGGGTTTTAAAGGAAGAAAAAAGAAGTTAAACCAGGAAATAGCAGCTCTGTGCACATTTGAGCACTGTGTTTGCATGGCGTGTACACGTACATGGGTTTAAACAGGAAGGCAATGGGAAGGGAAAACAGCAGTAGGAAGGCAATCAAGGAGAACTAGCTTAGCTGGCAGGTGAAATGTATCCGAATCAGCCAATTACACAGGCAGCAGACTAGCCCAGCCCAGAACACTACTGAAAACTAAGCAAACACCTTCCCACACGCCACACCACTGGTGTATACAAGTGAGGAAATTTTAACAAACAAACCTACAAAATGAGAAGGGCTGCAGCAGGCAACATAGAACAACATGTGCAAGAGGCTGAGGGTGGTGAGGATGTGAATGCTGTTGAACAACCCACAGTGAGGAGACAGAGAACAGTGTACAGACCCAGGGTAACCTACCAAGGGCTACATGAGCTGGAGATAGTGGAGTGCTATAGTGTGGACAGAGACCTCCTACAGCAAATTGTAGAGCTGTGCCAGCTACACCTGACACACCAAACTGACCGAGGGGAACCCATCCCAGTGGATACCAAGGTATGTGTAGGCCTACATATACTAGCCATAGGTACCTCCCAAAGCACAACTGGGGATATCATGGGGATCTCACAGGCATCAGCATCCAGAGTTTTCCACCAGTTCCTGGATGCCATGTCAGCACATGCCAGTGAGAACCTATATTTCCTCAACACCCGTGAGGTGTTGACCAGCAATTTGCTTCTCTTCCACCAAATAGCAGAATATCCTGGGTTAGTGGGTGCTATAGACTGCACGCACATATGCATCAAAGCACCATCTGGAGAGCAGGGTAGGGCCTATATCAACCACAAGGGCATCCCCTTCATCAACTGCCAGGTCGTATGTGATGCCCAGGGCATTATAATGAATGTGTGTGCTGGCTACCCTGGAAGCTATGATGATTCCCACATATGGCATCTGATGCAGCTGTATCAGAGATTTGCCTATGGGTATATCCCCTACAGTCACCTAGTGGGGAATGCTGTGTACATACTGGAGCTGTGGCTGATGATACCCATCAGAAATGCACACCCACCTGAACAACGCCATAATGAAGCACACACACAGGCCAGACATATAATAGAGCATGTGTTGGGATGCTCAGGTCATGGTTCTGGTGCCTGGACACATCCAGTGGAGCCTTGCAGTTTTCACCAGCTACAGGTACCCAAATTGTTATGGTATGTGCTATGCTACACAATACGATGCTGCGGAAACAGCTGCAGCAGGAACAGCATGGGGCAAGGCTACACAGCCCCCCACCAATGCCAAGGCCTGCACAGGCACAGAGTGACCTGTAGGAGGTACACCTGAGCCTACCCCAGTAGGTAGAAGGAGGCATGCCCCGTATGCCCTAGTCATGGCAAAGAGGCAACGCATAATACATGCACTGACACAGTAGGTACCCAGAGAATGACACCTCTCTCTGACTCGCACATATAGTAAAAGGGATGCCAAACATGACACTATCTGTGCTCAACCATGTATAGGGAGTGTACTGTGTGCATCTGACATAGGCATCCCTCCCTGCACCATCCACAAGTCAGGCACACCCTCAAGGTAAGTCAATCAACCTACCAATTGCCAAATGGAGTAGAATGTGTTGTTACCTGTACCTATGGGGTGGATGTGAGCATGCAAGGGAAATAGGTGGCTGAATGTTATGGCAGCAGACAGTAGACACTCATAGTGGCACCCTGACATTTGTAACACATATTGGAGTCACCACAGTAGCCAGTACTACACAGGGTGACAAAACCCACTGCAAGGAATGTGCTGAGTGACATGTGTGTCCATATGATCCACACATGCCAGTCAGGACGGTTCACATACTCAACAACAGTCTCAGCCAGCAGGACAGGTGTAGACAAACCCAAACAGAGACTGAGCCATGGCCCCAGAATGATGGCTAAGGTTAACCCCCCCCCAGGCCTACACAGACAGACCACAGCAGGGCATGCAGTGGGATGTTAGTTCTGAAGGGTAGGAAGTCAGACAATAATATGTAGGGCAACCAAAGCCATGTTCTGTAGTACACTGGTATGCCTCTAGTCAGCATGATAGGTAAGAATACAGAATGAAATGGAGTACCTGCATACCATTACAGTCATAACAAATGTGTACAAGTGTCACATGTGCCACCCACATCCTACATAGTAATGTAATAACAGTCAGGTGTCCCCCCCCCAACCTTGTGTAAAAATGGAGAAATAGTCAGGTGTGCCCCCCATCCTATATAGTAATGTAATAACAGTCAGGTGTGTCCCCCTACCCTGTGTAGAAATGTAGAAATAGTCAAGTGTGCCCCCCCATCCTACATAGTAATGTAATACCAGTCAGGTGTGCCCCCCCAACCCTGTGTAGAAATGTAGAAATAGTCAGGTGTGCCCCCTCCCCCATCCTACATAGTAATGTAATAACAGTCAGATGTGCCCCCACAACCCTCTGTAGAAATGTAGAAACAGTCAGGTGTGCCCCCCCCCCATGCAGAAATGTAGTAACAGTCAAAGCCAAATGATCGATAGATACCCTGCAGGGACTGCATGTTACCTGTTGGTGTACAACACAAAGGTCGGCACTGCAGCACAAACTACCTGGACACAATCCACACATTCAATAAAGACGGCCATACTGGCATGCTCACACACTTGGAGAAATGAAGGCAATGTCAGTCAACAACATACTGAAAGGTCATCCTGGGCATGCTCACACACGTAAACACATGAAGGCCATGACTGCAAACACAGTGGACCAGAAATATCTGTCAATTGTAGTTGTTAGTGCAGACACTTGTCAGTATGTACCACTCATGTCTTGCACACACAGTAGATAGAAATACAGACATATATGTCAGGACAACACACTATAATAAGCCAAAGGTAGACATACATAGATGTGTGGAAGAGGGTGACTGTGACAAGGAGCGATCTAGGCCTGTCCCACCCAGCACACAGCCAAAGGGCCCCAAACACATGAGGTGCAGATGTCACTCACTGCAGATACTACCCACCAGTATTTGTCAGCATTACCGACTATGTGGTGCATGTGCCAGCTGTGCAACATGATTGTACAAGGAAGAAGTCATGTAGCAGCTGTACACATGTACCTGTGACATATGACCTTGTGTGTGCCCGCATGTAGCATGTCAACCCATACATGAATGGGTTATAGTCCATGCACACACCACCCTCCCCATAGCCCTACTATGACAAGCCTGCTGAGATCATCCAATGTGAAATACACCTTTGGGAGAACTGTAGCTCAGTATTCTCCATGGTGTGCCCCATAACTGTGCACTGCTGTAGTGTGATAAACTAGTTAGGTAGGAGCTTTAACCCCAGACTTGCCAATTGTGAGTGTGTGTGTGTGTGTGTGTGTGTGTGTGTGTGTGTGTGTGTGTGTGTGTGTGTGTGTGTGTGTGTGTGTGTGTGTGTGTGTGTGTGTGTCTGTGTGTGTGTGTGTGTGTGTGTGTGTGTGTGTGTGTGTGTGTGTGTGTCTGTCTGTCTCTAACTGTGTAGAGAGCAATGCTTTTTAGGGTATTCACACTCCTTACAATTCATATACTCAACTTTGGCAAGGCTGCTAATGTCACCCACCTAAAAATACACATCTGGGAAGGCTGTAGTCCAGTAATCTTCGTAGCATGTCCTGTAACTGCATACTGCTTTAGTGTAATAAAGTGATCAGATAGGTGTTCTAACCCCAGACTTGATGTCTGTGTGTGCATTTGTGTGTGTGTCTGTCTGTCTCTGATTGTGTAGAGAACAATGCTTTTTAGGGTACTCACACTCCTTACAATTCATATACTCGACTTTGGCAAGGCTGCTGATGTCACCCTCCTAGAAATACACCTCTGGGAAGATTGTAGCCCATTAATTGCTGTAGTGCATCCTGTAACTGTGTACTGCTGTAGTGTGATGTAGAACTGCTGTAGGGTTCCATCCCCACCCATGACAGTTCTGGATGTTTTCTGTGTGTTGCAATGTCTGTGTATGGAGCAATGCATTATAAGATAGTCATTTCAAATGGCCTACTTTGGCAATCCTGCTGATGTCATCAAATGTGAAATACACCTTTGGGGATGGAGCTCCATAGTAATCCCCATGGTGTATCCTATAACAGCTCCATACTATAGTGTGATATAGACCTCTGTTAGGGGTTCTATAGCCACACATGTCGATTGTGGATGCTTTGTGTGTGTGTCACTGTCTGTGTAGGGAGCAATGCATTTTAGGCTAGTCACAGACAGTACATTTAAAATGTCCTACATTGGCAATCCACCTGATGTCATCCAATGTGTGCGTACTATTACTGGGTAGTGCTGTAGTATAATACACCTGTTAGGTAGGGGTTCTACTCCCAGACATGACAGGTGTTTGTGTTTGTAGCATATCCTGTGTGTGACACCTGTGGCCAATGTGAAGTAGATTTTGCTTATTTCTTATATGGTGGCACTATATATATATATATATATATATATATATATATATATATATATATATATATATATATCACAATCTCCACCATATATTGATAACAGATGTGAAATAGCTGAGAGGCTGGGGTGCAAATCCATAACCATACATGTGACATCAAGGCCAGGTAGTCACAGTTAGCAATCCCAGTATTACCCAGAGCACACTCTCAACCATGTCTCATACACACACACATGCCTATGCAACAGCCAATATGTGGGTAGTACACTGCATATTGGCCACTGATAGTAACTATGGGGTGATAGCTGTGTGCTACAGAGGGCATGGCACCCTGTCCATCTGTCCAATATGCACATATATGCAGACAGTGCAGCTTCCCTATGTTCCCCAATGGACACCTAAAACACCTGTGGTGCCATCACATGTGACCCACAAAGGACATACCATGCCTGACAACATACCCTTTATTGACAGATGCCACCGACACCAGGGAATGCCATTAGTATGCTATCATTGTATGTACAGGGTAAACCTGCTAGCCATTACCAGTTCCCACCACAGGTGGGCAAGACTGGCACATGTGATGATAATCTGTGTTCACAACATGGGCCAGACACCCCAGGTACAGTTCCACATGTCACTGTACATGCATGTGGGAGGTATGCACATCCCAGACACCATCCATGTCATGTACTAAGGCACACATACATGGCAAGTGATGCCCAGCATTGGCCACACACAATAGTCATCCAGGTGACTGGATGGGAGATACAATAACCACCTGTGTGGGCAAATGCAGACACTACAGCCCAGAGTCACAATGCAGACCATCATCATGTTGCCTGATGCCAAGGTATACCCATCACCTAGCCTTGTACAGCTGTCTGGCACAGTGGACCACCACACACCTGTGCAGACATGCACCCATACATGTCAGTACTGGCACCCTGTGTGTTTGTGTGTGTGTTGTATGGTGCGTATGTTCACAACCACACTCCCTACAACCCCCATGGGCATACTGAAGCATGCTGTCTGATGTCAGACACCTTCCCATACCCTTTGCCCATACAACCCCCGTATGACCTGTGTGGTGCATGTGATACCTGCACAGTGATGTGTTGTGGCAATCCCACTTCTGATGAGTTGTAATCCTGGCCCTGCCAAGTGTGTCAATGTGTGTGCGCCCCTGTGAGAGTGTAGCAGTGTTGATGCTGGCACCCGTACATGCAGACAGGCATGTGTACGTCACCTACCATATATCTAACGTATCCTTGTTGCAGATGTCAGTCACCATCGCATATATGTTTGAGGGCTCCACAACAGATAATCCATGTGGCACATCCAATAACTGCATATAACGATGATAACACTACATAGTCATCATGGGTTTGATACTCTGTGATGGTAGGTGTGTGACACAAACATGCTTAGGTTTTACTCTCCCACCACTCCCTGCCTTGTCTTTGCCTCTGTCTGCCTCTCCCACTCCCTCTCTGGTGGATGTGGAGACCTACACCTGCTTTGCTTGACAGCAGCATGTGTATTTTAAGTGATGCTCATGATCAGCTGGTGGCTTCTGCACTAATTGCAGCCCACCCCTCGCTGATTGCATGTGGAACAGATGTGGTAACATTCCCATAGCCAACTGCATGGAAACACACTCCAGTATCTAGTAACATCATGTTGGTGTTGGCCCTTTACATTCACTCTGAGCAGGAACTAGATCTGTTGTTTGCCAAACGGCATCTCAGATGGATTAGGGATTTACCTCTAACAACATACATTGTGGAAACATAGCAACACACAGGAGGGGGATGTGCCTGACCTGACTACAGACTGTATGTGCTGCTATACTGCATTTGGAGTACTTTTGGTTTAACAGTGTGTGTGTGTGTGGATATCACTGTCCTACATGTCTCAATACCTGCCATGTCAGTTCCATGTTTATGTGGAATCCCCATCTGCAGGGTCATCTGCAGACAGCGCAGTGTTTTGTGCCTTTGGTGTCATGTGTTACCAATGGAGCATCTATTTGTGGACTGCAGACAGTAGTGTGAGGATTGCAGTCTGTAGTTGGTGAAAGCCGTGAGAGTTACTGGCTTTTTATCCCTCATAGGACATATGTTGCAACAAACCCTGTTACAACAGTAAATGCATGAGGTTATCACAGCAACATGTCATTATTGGCCCTGTGTATGTGCTTCCAGCCACAAATCTGTCAACCTGTGTACATAGGTCATGCATGAAGTGATGCATATGTGCTGTACACCATAATTACTGTCATTATATGTGATAACAAGCCAGTGAGATACATGTTATGTACAGTAGGGGTTATATTTGATGACATAACCTGGACATTCTGTGGATATTTGTACAGTACTGAGGTCTGTGTACTTATGGTGAATGTCAGCAGTATGTGTATTGTTAATATGTATTTTAGCCTTTGTACAGACTGTGGTAGATGTAATTGTTCTAGGTCCTTTCCTATCTGATGTTACATGCTGCTCCACTGTATGGTACCATATTGGCGTACATGTTTGTAGGGCCATACACACACATGTCCCATACCACAGACAGCCATCAGACCAAACTGTGTAGCAGCCCATTATATGTAGGGTCAATCTGTGAGTGGCACATATGAGGATGATGTCGAACAGATAATCCATATACTGTAATATTATGCTAGCTTAACATATGTGGCTATGGCTGTGTTCACATTGGTTATGGTTATGCACTTTCACACAGGTGTATCTTACCCTCTGCTGTGACATGCCTGTAGAACCTGCTATATATACAGGTGCATGTGCATTCCCCTATAGGAGATGTAGGCCAGTGTTGGGCCAGTCTGCCTGTAGCCTACACAGTGCATTGTTTTATGCCTAGCAGCTTAGTGTACTTACCCAGTGAGATGTCATGTGCAGACACTTGCCAAGTGTACTGCTGCTGGGCCTCCCTTAACAGTCATGCATGTCAGACAGAGCAGTGGGATGCTGTACTGATGTATGTCAATATCTAGTGAGTAGTATGTGGCCATGGCACCCCTGTACCAGTGGTTATTATGTGTCAAGCCAGACATGGGTGTGTGAATGCATAACCTATGGTGGCAAATGTATTCCAGTCATTATGTGTTATACCCATCTACATGGCTGTCCACATCCATATTGTCAGGCATGGTACACATGTTTAGCACTAAGGGGTTATGTGTATACCTCTGGACTGTACAGAGTGTGTCAGAATGTCCACATATATTGGCCAATATCTCTGCTGCAGTCCACAGGGGAATAATGTGCTAGCAGCGGTACTGTACTATGATGTCCTTAGGATGTCTCTCAGTAACCAATGGCACACATGTTATAAGCAGATGTGACCTCCAACACACACCATGTCTGTGTAGACAATCCCAATGACAGTAGCAATAGTCTACTAATATACCTGCTATACATACCTGAAATCCCCTTGCACTATGATTGTGGGACTATAGAGGCTGCGGTAGGGCTACACTCCATGTCCAGGACATATAGTGGAAATATATGTACATATTATTATCCAAATAGCTATATATATATATATATATATATATATATATATATGTATAAAATTGCACATGTGTAGTACATCCAATCACCACTGTCATGTCAACCACCTACTCTAAACCCCTACATCATGTGGGCGTGATCCCTGTACAGTGCCTGTGTGGTGGACATCCTTCCTATGTGTGGACAACAGTGTTACAGACAGCAGGTAGCAATACCTCTTACAGCAGAACCTGCAGACATAGGCCAAATACACATTTGGGTAAGGTTCCAGACCAACAGACAGCGTGAGTAGTGTTTTTATGTGCATTGTATCTTGCTGGTTTTACAGGGTTTCTGTGTACATGGTAGTTTAGCATGGAATGTGGTCTGTCTGCATAGCTCTCAACTGTGGGCCTATCCATATGATAGCCAGAGGATTGCCTGTTAGGTTTTGTCTGTGCACCACACAGGTCTTTTCCCAGATATATCAGTGGCATTCTTTCTGTTGAGTGCTATCAGTAAATGGCTACATCCATTTGTATTTCGATGTTGTATTCCTGCATAAGGGTATGTTGCAACAGATCCTGTAACACCAACAATTTCCAGGTTGTGTAACAGCAATAATGCAAATATGGCCCTGTGTTCCTGCCTCTGTCCTCCACATATATGCCAGTCTTTGTCCTGCTGTGATACAGTAAGGGTTGTTAGGTAATGGCCTATCTTTATTTACTGCTAGCATTACTGCTATCATCCCAGTCATGTCATGGACTCCCACAACAACTGTTGGGCAAGGTCCATATATATGGGGGCAACAGCTGGACAACACATATGTGCCCTTGGACATTCCAGAGGCCAGTGTGTGGTACACAGTGCTCCTTACCCTTGTACAGCCTTTTATGGGGGGTTCAATGCCATTAACCTAGGCTGTGACACCTTTTTAGGGATATAAGTGTTAAGACACATTTAGGTGTATGGCTGTACACTTTCATACATTCTTCCATGGGAACAGTGGTGGGCTACAGCTTACAGTGTTACACAAAGTTCAGTCAGTCAGTGTGACAGTGAGATGTTAGATTAAGCAATGTTATGTATGAGATACAGTGACATTACCACAACTACTACATTTCCCCTGACTACAGGCTGTAAATGGAGGCTGCTGACCTACATCTGTGATTGTTGATTGCTTCTCATCTTGAATGCTAATGTTTTTTTAATTTTCTACTAATTGCAGGTCTCAGCCTGGACAGCATAATATGTTATATATCCACAGTGCTTGCATCTACTGTATTGTGTGGGCCTTGCATCCATCATTGAATATGTATGTGGAAATCTATGTGCTATCACAAATGGCATACATTATTGTATTGTACACAGATTAAAGGTTTTCTGAGTAAGCAAACCTCTGTGTGGTGTCCTGATCTTTGAATAGTGAGTGGGTATATACTGACTGCTACTTATTCTCATTTGTGGAAATGGTTGCCACACTACACTTTTCACAGGTGCCACTTACAGGGGTTATGTTTCTGGGATATACTGTTCACCCAGTACGTCTACAGTACTTCTACATACGTATGGCTGCTAATATGTTTTGTCTGTGTATATGTGTATACACACATATATATATATATATATATATATATATATATATATATATATATATATATATATATATATATATATAATTTATCTATAGATATATCCCTATATATATATGTGTGTGCATATATGTCTACATGAATATACATGTATATGTATACATGTGTGTGCATATCTGCAGCATTGTAATGTGTAGTCCTTTCACACTGACATTCCCTACAGTCGAATGACTTGTCTGCATACTATGCTACAGATATTGCCCTGACTTTGTACAGTTGTAGTGGCTTACTGTTAAACCGTTGTAGCTGTGTTGTGGAGGGTCCTGGGGTCAAGAACTGCATGTGCTGGATATTGCATTGCACAGCATATCTGTTATGGCTGTGGTGGGAGGGAACATAGCAGTAATCACCAGGTATCCCTCATTTGAGCCCCCCACCCCCATTAACAGTGCATATGGTCAGTTATTCTGTGTTGGGGGTTCTGGTTGTTTATACACATATCTATCTGTATAAATATGTATATGTATATATATGTATATATATATATATATATATATGTGTGAACATATTTATTTATCTACCTATATACCATTGATGTGATATGATTTATGTGCGAGTCATACATTTATATGTAGCTGTGTATCTCTCTGCATTTATATATCTATAACTGTCCATATGTCCATGCATGTTTTGCTCCCAATTTTGTCTTGTCCCACATTCATCTGGCCAATTGACGTGGATGATGTCAGGAATGTAGTCAGTCAGGAATAACAATACATTAGAGTTTAAGACTTCTTGTGGTTCAGATTATGTGCATTACAACAAATCACTGCTTAATTAGCAACATTTTACATGTATAAGGACAATATTTCACATTTATCCCAATTTGTACCCCAATTTTGTCACACTGCATCCAGAATGTTTGCAATTATAGGTTGAGTGTTATGATATTAGTACAATTCCCCATATGCAGATTGACTGTGCTGCATGATATGTCTGAGAATAATTGGGATTTATATGTATCTGACCTGGTGTAGTGGTAATTCACTATAATTGTGGTATGCAGGGTCCTGAGTTCGAGACTTGCATTGGTTGTTAATTTTGTTGCTGGGTAGAACAAGGGTAGTAGGATACAGGATGATTAAGGGACTTTTAAGCAGTTGTAAGTGTGGTTGCACAAAAGTAAGCATTGCCAACTGCAGGTAACATCCAGTTATACCAGGTTAGCCTCAAAATTGCTTACTTTGTGTATGCAGTGCTTACCGTCGCACAAACACAAACCTCCAGTTACATATGCTTAAAGATAGTTTGTGTCACATTTGCTTAACCTGTATGCGCATTGCTCACCCCCATACATATGGCCTTAAACTCGCTTACTAGTGCTGACATATGCTTACTACTGCTTATTGCTGCTTAACCTAACTACTGCTTTATGCATTATGATACTGACACCTCACATGTGCATTTACTGCAGTACTCCAGTTTATATATATATATATATATATATATATATATATATATATATATATATGTTATTTCGTGTCCGCAGTACTCCAGTTTATATATATATATATATATATATATATATATATATATATATATATATTCATTTATTATTATTTATTTTATTTTATATTTGTTTACCGGGATAGTCCGACTGGATACATGTCCATTTTCAGCAGAGGCCCGGAGAGAAAAGCTCCACAAAGACAAACTTATGTAGATTACACAGAAGTTGGCAAACAATTATAAAAACAAAGTGATTATATACAATGGGTTAGTAGTGATTCCCTAGTAGGGACTCACAATTGTCATGGACAGAGAATTAAAAGTAAGAGACATCAGATTGGAAGCACAGGTTGGTGATGTAGTTACAAGTTATGATAATTGCAGAATATGCTTTTAGTTTATAACTTAATCAGGGTTTGTACACGGGTATAGCTAATTCACTTTGAGATACTGTTTGAGGTTTTTTTTTGAAGAGACGTTTGGAGAATTGTAGGGTTATATAGTTTGGCAACGAATTCCAGGTTTTGCCAATGAAGTTGGCAAACAGGGATTCACCAGCAGAGTTATTAGCTTTGTTGGTTTGGACCAGTAGTTTATCGGCTGGCCATCGGGATCTTAGATTTCTATATGGCTTAATAATATTTTTAAGTGAGGGGGAATCCTCAGGGTGGTACAACATTTTGTGCGCTATTAAGAGTTGATTGAATTGAATTAAGCTGGGCAGTTCTAGCCACTCTAGTTGTTTATGTTTCTGGCAGTGGTGGGTTCTATAGGTGAAGCCAGTGGTGAATCTGGCAATATTATTGTAGCTATGGGACAGCTTACCTAGTTCAGATTTTTTGAGGTTTGAGAGTACAGGTGAGGCATATAAGAGAGTAGAGAGTAGGTGTGATAGGGTGATTGCAGTCCTAGCCAGTGGGGTTAAAAATGTCTTGTTTCTATACAGTGATGCAAGCTTCTTATTGATGGTCTGTATGGTTTTGTTGACCTGTAGGTCAAATTTGAGATTATTGTCTATGATAACCCCTAGCAGTTTGGTGTGATTATCTGGGGAAACAGTGGTACCATTGTTAGATGTGACAGAAAATGAAAGTGTGGTGGATCTACTAGTGGGAGACAAGAGTAGAAGTTTAGTTTTATTGGGGTTCAGAAGTAGCCGTTGATTGGTGAGCCATTTCTTGATAGTGTTAAATGTATTTTGGGTTAAGATTTGCAAGTTGGATGGGGAGGTGGCTGAGCAGATGAGGGTGGAATCATCTGTGTATTGGATGCAGGTGGCTTTAGGGATAGCAGTGTGGAGGTCGTTGTTAAAAATAGAGAAAAGTATTGGACCTAGTATGGACCCTTGAGGGACACCAAGTGTGAGAGGTAACTGGCTGGAGAGTTTGCCCTGCCATAGTACTGCCTGCTGTCTACCAGTCAGGTAGGACTGAAACCACTGGATAGCAGGCTTGTTGAGGGAAATAGATTTTAGTGAAAGAATGAGAAGTTTATAGTTGACCATGTCAAAGGCTTTTGATAGGTCAAGATAGAGGGAAGAGGTTAGCCTATTGTCATTCCTGTTTTGGTTTATGGCAGTAGTAAAGGAAAGGAGGGCTGAGGAGGTGCTGTGGTATGGCCTGAAACCATGCTGGGAGTCGGATAGTAAGTTGTTCTGCGAAGGGTATTGCATTACTTGCTTGTGTATACATTTCTCCATTATTTTTGCTAGTGGGGAAAGAATGGCAATGGGTCTATAGTTGGATATGTCTGAGGAGCTACCACCTTTATGGAGTGGGATGACATGAGATATTTTCCAGAGGGAGGGGATAGCATTTTCGGATAAGGTTCTGTTGATGACGATAGATATGGGATATGCAATGGCATCTGCAGCTATTTGCAGGTACTCTGCAGGGAGGAGGTCAGCAGCGAGGGTGGTAATTTTTAGAATTTTTAGAAGTGTTTTGATAAAACTAGTGGATATTGGTTGGAAGCCAAATTCCAGATGATTATTAGGTAGATTAGGCATGTCGTTTAAGTCAGAGGGGGTTACTTGATTTGCTAGGGATTGGATTGTTTCAGTAAAAAAAGTTATTAAAGGCGCTAGCTATTGACTCTGAGGAACTATGGGTGTAGTTAGCCGGGGTTGGGGTGGTGAAGTGACCTGGACAAAGTAGTTGATTTAAGCATGCCCAGAACTTTTGAGGGTTGTTTTGGTGTTTTTGTAGGAGATTTTGGTAGAAGCTTTTTTATCCAGTAAAATAGATTTTTTTTGTATCATTCCTGAGTTGATGATATTTTAGATGATCAAGTGGGTTTTGGTTGTTCTCCAGCTGGCCCAGGCTCTGTTTCTAGTTTTGATTTTTGCTTTGGTATTTTTTGTGAGCCATGGTGCTGTATTCGATCTAGTTTTTATTGTACGTGCTGGAGCATGGGAATCAAGGATACTTAGGAATTTAGTGTTAAAGTGATCTATGGCCTCCTCTAATGTTAGATTTTTTTAGTTTTGATTAGTCAACTGCATTTAATTCATTTTGGAATATAGCAGCATCAAAGTTTTTCCTGTTTCTAAATGTTTTATATTTGGGCTGGTGAGGGTTTCCTGCCTTATGTTTTATGATATAGGTTAGACAATGGTCACTGAGGTCATCAGGGAGAGTACCAGCTGTGTACAGTTGGGGTTGGTTATTAACTAGGATCCAGTCTAGAATACTTTCCTTGTTGGTTGGTTTGTTTATCCTAGTGGGAGAGGTTATGGTCTGTTTAAACCCAGATAAGGTTAAATGTGTGAGGGGTGGAGGGTCGGAGGAGCAGGGGTACCAGTCGGTGTTAAAATCACCAAGAACTATGGTTTCTTGGGGATAGGTAGTGGATAACGAGTAAAGGAGATCTTCTAGGGTATTTAGGTTGTTGCTTGGTTGAATGTATGCACAGATGATGTTCAAGTGTTTGTTTTGGTTAATTTGTAGCTTGGTTATGAGGAGTTCCGCGTTATTGAATTGGGAAGGTTGAATGGTATCTCTATTAATGGTTAGAGTATTTTTGTAAAGGACTGCTATCTCACCTCCTTTCCTTGTAGCACAGTCTAACTGGTGAATATTGTATCCTGGAGGTGCAGGTTTCTGTAAGATACATAATGTCTGGGGAGTGGGTTGCTAGGAGAGCATGTAGGTTGGGAATCTTATTGTTAATACTTCTAATATTTAGGTGAAATGCTAAGAGGAAACTAGTGGGAGTATTCATGGGTAGCTTGACTGTGGGGGTTGTGGTAGGGGAGTGGAGGTTATTGGGTGTGGGTGGGCCAGGGTTGGGATGAATGTCTCCATGTGTTATAAGGTTATAGTGACAGGATATTCTGAGCTTTAGGAGTTTGTTTATAAGCTTTATATAGTCTTTGTCTTTTGGATTATGTTTTGTGGCTGTACAGGGGTGGTATTTTATAGAGGGTGGTGTATTTGGTGTGCAGGGGAAGGTAAAGTGTTTGGTGTTATGTGTGAAGTTGTGGGTGTCTGTTTGACCATTTAGGTAGTGAATACCATGGTCAAGTGTTTGTTCATAGGCAGTGAGATGGTAAAATAGAAACAGTATAGGCATTTGGGTAATTAGTGTTTTTTTGCTTGTTTGCATTTTGATAGGAGGCGAGCCAAATTTGATGGCTGACTGTGCTAACAGGGTGTGGAAGAATGAGAGAGAAGGAAATGGGTTAAGGGGGCAGGGTTGCTCAATGATGTGTGAGGTGCTGATTGGTACTTAGCAGGGGGGGAGTGGCAAAGTCTGGTTTAAATTTAGCACTAGTGGGGATGGGTGAGATTTGGGGGCAGGGAGGGGAGCAGAGCGAGCCAAGCACAGCGAGGGAGAGCGGAGCAGGGCTAACACTGACTGAGAGTTACCTTGGGCTTTTGTTTGGTTTGTATGATTGTAAGTAAGCAGTGTTGTTGGCTGTACTTTAATTTGTTTTTTTCTTTTTTAATTTTACACCAATTTTCAGGCTAAGTTTAATTGTATCCTAGGGGTAAACTAGCAAGTGTAGTCAATAAGGAGGGAGCGAAATTACTTTACCAAATTAAAAAGTAAATGCTTGGGACTGGAACACTGTGTGAGTGTAAGGCTGATTCAAAGTAGTGTAGCCCAATCTAGTGGCAATTGGCTAGATCCCTTCACTATTGTTGTGCATACACCTTTAAGCCTCAACAGTTTACAAAAACTAAATTATAGTTCACCTATTACAATTGAAAAGCTGGAGGGAGTCAGGTTCTTGCTTCCCAAAGGTTTTACTTAGTTAAGATAACCAGCTTCAGTGGAGAAGGTAGAAATTGCTTTATGCAGTGAATCCAAGGTTTGGGGGGGGGGGCACTCAGGAAAAAAAACGAGTGCAAACTATTACAATTGAAAAGCTGGAGGGAGTCAGGTTCTTGCTTCCCAGAGGTTTTATTTAGTTAAGATAGCCAGCTTCAGTGGAGAAGGTAGAAATTGCTTTATGCAGTGAATCCCAGGTTGAGGGGGAGGGTCACTCAGGAAAGAAACCCGTGCAAACTATTACAATTGAAATGCTGGAGGGAGTGAGGTTCTTGCTTCCCAGAGGTTTTACTTAGTTAAGATAGCCAGCTTCAGTGGAGAAGGTAGAAATTGCTTTATGCAGTGAATCCCAGGTTGGGGGGGGGGGGGGGGTCACTCAGGAAAAAAACCTGTGCAAACTATTACAATTGAAAAGCTGGAGGGAGTCAGGTTCTTGCTTCCCAGAGGTTTTCATAGGTTCATAGGTTTATAGGTAGGTACTAGGCTATCGGCCCTGGGACCTATACAAGCCCAGCCAAAAAGGTGCCCTGGCTTTTGCCACCCAAGAAAATTATTTTCCTGTGCCACTGTCAAGAAGAGCCACAGAGGTGATACCCGGGGTGAATTTCTTATTTCCCATCCAATCATCAAGATTTTTCTTGAAGAGTGCTAATGAGGAGCTTTGTTTGATATAGATAGTTTATTCCAGAGTATGGGAAGTCTCTGGGACAAGAATCTATCCCTCCGGTATGTTCTGTTTATTGTGGTGACAAGGTTTAGGTCCCTAGAGCGTGTAGATCAGAGGGATTGGGATTTCTTTAAGTGGAGCATGTCCAACAACTCTGGGTTTGACATAGCTTTGTATGTTAGGCAGAGATCACCTCTGAGTAGGCAATATGCGACGAAGTAAAGCTGGAGTTTTTTGAGACGGTCTGCGTATGGCATCTGTTTGAGGCTGGTAATCCTCTTTATGAGGTATTTCTGCAGCCTTTCCAGAGGTACATACAAAAAGGGGCATTGTACTCTATAATGGGTCTAATGAGTGATGAGTAGAGGGGAACAATGACCTCTTTTTTTCCGGATAAGAAACCTTTTGTGATGAGGTGTGCCACGTAGAAGGATTTCCTGACTACTGTGGTGATGTGATTATCAAAGGAGAGCCTACTGTCCACCTGTGTCCCAAGGTCTCTTATCACACTTTCTGTGTTAAGTATACCACCGCCTATGTTGTAGTTCATGGGTACAGAGTTTTTACCAAAGGGGATGACTATGCACTTTTTGGTATTGAGCTTGAGGCCTTGGCCTTGACACCAGGCAACCATCTCAGTGAGGCCCTTTTGTAGGATGTCCACATCGTTAGGAGTTTCAATTATGGCTGCTAGTTTGCAGTCATCTGCAAACTTCATTAGCCAAAGACCTTCTTTGTTAGCCTGTACTTCAGAGAAGTAGATACCAAACAGGAGAGGACCCAGGACTGAACCCTGTGGTACTCCATGTGTCACTGGTCTGAAGTCAGATTTGGAGTCTGCTACTTTCACAGTGTGGGTTCTGTCAGTGAGCCAGTTGGCAACCCATCTTGTGACATAGGGATTTATACCTAGTTTAGTGAGTTTATCTATAATTTCAGAGTGGGTGATGGTGTTGAAAGCCTTGGCAAGGTCTAGATAGGCTGTGTGAACCACCTTACCCTTGTCTATGGCTTTGGTGACTGCTTCAAAGAAGTCTATCAGGTTTAGGAGACAAGATCTGCCTTTTACAAACCCGAACTGGGTGGGATACAGAGTTTGGAGATTACCAGTGTCTTTGTTTATAAGTTCCATGATGATACATTCCATGGCCTTGCAGACCAGGCTCGTCAGGCTAATGGGGCAGTAGTTCCTGGGGTCTGTGGTGGCTCCCCCATGTGGTATGGGATAACTGTTGCTGTGCGCCATTCAGCAGGCACAAAGCCTGAGGTGAGGCTATGCCTAAACATGGTACTTAGGTGGGATGCCAGTTTGTTCTGTAGTTCGTGTAGAATGCAGCCTGGGATGTTGTCTGGTCCCATGGATGCTGTGTTCTTGGCTTTGGAGAGTGTGGTTTTTACCTGTGCAGCCGTGATTACAGGAACTTTGCATTCTTCCGGTATAGAGATGGGCTCTTTAGGGGGTGAGAGGGGGGTAAAGTTAGCACTGAACCTATCTGCCAGGATGTTGGCAATATCAGTTAGGTCTGTATATTTAGTGCCATTGTGCTTTAACTCAGAGCAGATCTGAGTGTTGCCATTGAGATTCTTGACATAGCTATAGAATGCTATGTGGTTGTCTTTAGAATCAGTGGTGATTTTGTTTTCGTAACTAGCTTTGGAGGATTTTATCAGGGATCGCAGCTTCTTACTGAGGCTGACCAGGGAGCTCCTCCACTTGTGGGATTTTACTCTCTTTTGCAAGAGTTTCTTCCTTCTGTTGTACAGTTTGTTTATGGCAGGGGACCACCAGATTGGCTTCCATTTTTTGGAGGATAGCATCTTGGTTCTGTTTGGGATAGCATGATCCATGCACTCATGTAAGTGCTTATAAAGTGCAATTGTGTAGGATTCAGTAGTCGTAACTGTATTGTCCATCTGCATGGGTGTCATGAAGTTCACCACTTCTGTCTTACAAAGCATGAAGTTGGCTATGGAGACATTTTTTACCATGGTTTCCTTAATGGGGGGGCTGGAGGCAGGATGTGGATATCTAGGGTAATTAGCTTATGGTCGGATCAGACCAATGAGGTGTTGACTTCAGGTGTGGAACACCGGTCACTCATATTGGTAATAACTAGATCTAGGATATTGTTGCCCTTGGTGGGGGTGTGGATAAGTTGATCCAGGGCATTGGAGTTTATGAATTCCAGAAAGCGTTGAGCGAAGGAGTTGGTACATAAGTAGTTTTCCCAGTTAATGGTGGGGTAGTTGAAATCGCTCATTATTAGGGTGTTTGGTTGAACCCTAATATTTTCCAGTACATCAAGAAAAGAGTTAGTTAAGATAGCCAGCTTCAGTGGAGAAGGTAGAAATTGCTTTATGCAGTGAATCCCAGGTGGGGGGGGGGGGCACTCAGGAAAGAAACCCGTGCAAACTATTACAACTGAAAAGCTGGAGGGAGTCAATTTCTTGCTTCCCAGAGGTTTTACTTAATTAAGATAGCCAGCTTCAGTGGAGAAGTTAGAAATTGCTTTATGCAGTGAATCCCAGGTTGGGGGGGGGGGTCATTCAGGAAAGAAACCCGTGCAAATTACTGTGCAGGCACAACAATAGAGGGGTAGGGAAGGTACAACAGCTATAGGATGAAATTAATGTAAGTCAGGTAATAGAGAGTTTGATTAAATATATATATATATATATATATATATATATATATATATATATATATATATATATAAAAAATCCAAAAAGCGAAATCTCTCCACTCGACTAAATAACAAACAAAAAAGAGAACCAAGGGGAGAAAGTACTGCCACTTCTTTTATTACGATTCCACACACCAAAAAACGTTATGAACGCCTTCAATTACAATTGCGTTTTCGTCCCAACAAGCATGGACTTCATCAGATAAAAACCATTTCATCTCATTTGTCTTTTATACAACTTCTTAAACTAAAACCCAATAAAAACCTTTCATTTCAAATTAAATAAGCAAATCAAGTTCCACCTAGTTCATTAATTATTAATGATAAAACAATTCATTTTCCACTTTTCGTTTAAAATCCACAACATATTAAATCATTCATTCATTTTGATATCTTGTGGTTATATAAATTCATTTAAAAATGTATTTTAAAAACAATATATAATATATATACTTTAAAAAGATTTTATTACATTTCAATGATGCATTCTAAACAATGAAATAAAAGTATCCCAAAATTTCATAACAACAGTGCCACCTTCTGTTTTTATTTAATATTGCACTTATTGTATTTTTTCCTATTACATTCTAGCTGCTCTTAATTTTAATAGGGGTAAAATGGATATATATTCATTCAATCCAGGGGTTTTGTTCGCTTCTAAGGTTAACTGCCACCACAATTCCTTGTAACCTCCTGTTTCCTCCCAGGGGCCTCCTCTAATGTCACATTTAACTTGATCCAGGACAAAGAAACAAAATTTGTATCCCTCACATATCTTAGAATGTCTAAACAATGCGTTAGTCTCTTTCCCCTTTTTTATGTCGTAAATGTGTTCATATATTCTTTTCTTAAGAGTTCTCTCTGTCTTGCCCACATAAAAGGAAAAACATCTTTCACAAATGACAAAATATACCAAGCCTCTGGTGTCACAGTTGAAGTATCCCTTACTAGTTAGCCAACGTCCCCTACTCTCCAAATAATTTTTTTCCGTATTCATTATGAATTCACATTGTTTACATTTCCCACACCTAAATGTCCCTATTTTTTCCTTACTATCCCTTTCTCCTTTTCTATACAAATTATTTTTTGTCTCTAGTATTCCTTTTACACTAATGGAATTCTTAAAGACAACCTTAGGTATTCTTTGAGGGAGCCCATCCAAATCTGTGAGGGAGCCAAATTTCTCCCATTCCTTTTGAAATATTGCCTTAATATTTTTATTCAATGCATTATATTCTAATATGAGGGCTTGCTGAAAGTCCTCCCCTGAATCTACCCTCTTCTCATTACTAATATTTATTCCTTCTTTTTCTCCGAGGATGGGCCTAAATTTATCTGTTCTCCCTCTTTCCACTTCCATTCTTAAGTTTCTAATGAACTCCCTAGGATATTCTCTTTCTAAAAACATACTTTCTAATAGGTCACATTCTTTTGTAAAATCTTCATTATTACTGGTCATTCTTGACCCTCTGACAAACTGTCCTTTCACTAGATTTCTCTTACAATATATTGGATGAGCACTATTAAAATGTAAAAAGGAGTTTACATAAGTAGGTTTCCTATAAACTCTAGTTTCCAAGGTATTATTTACTTTAAGAATCTCTATATCCAGATATTGGATGTTTTTTTCTGAATTCATAGATGTAAATCTAAGGAAATTAGTTGTTCACCCTATATATTCAATACATTCCTCCAATTTGTCATGGCCCCCAGTCCAAAAAATTATTATGTCATCTAGGAACCTTTTCTATAACTTCCAATACCTCACAAAGTTGGAGTTGAAAATATGCTTTTCTTCCCAATTTACTAAAACCAGGTTTGCAAAAGTAGGTGCACAGGCCGCACCCATGGCAACTCCTTGTATTTGTTGAAAAAATTCACCATTGTATGCCAATGAAATTCACCATTTCAGCCCTCATATTAGAATATAATGCATTGAATAAAAATATTAAGGCAATATTTCAAAAGGAATGGGAGAAATTTGGCTCCCTCACAGATTTGGATGGGCTCCCTCAAAGAATACCTAAGTTGTCTTTAAGAATTCCATTAGTGTAAAAGGAATACTAGAGACAAAAAAATAATTTGTATAGAAAAGGAGAAAGGGATAGTAAGGAAAAAATAGGGACATTTAGGTGTGGGTAATGTAGACAATGTGAATTCATAATGAATACGGAAAAAAAATATTTGGAGAACAGGGGACGTTGGCTAACTAGTAAGGGATACTTCAACTGTGACACCAGAGGCTTGGTATATTTTGTCATTTGTGAAAGATGTTTTTCCTTTTATGTGGGCAAGACAGAGAGAACTCTTAAGAAAATAATATATGAACACATTTACGACATAAAAAAGGGGAAAGAGACTAACACATTGTTTAGACATTCTAAGATATGTGAGGGATACAAATTTTGTTTCTTTGCCCTGGATCAAGTTAAATGTGACATTAGAGGAGGCCCCTGGGAGGAAACAGGAGGTTACAAGGAATTGTGGTGGCAGTTAACCTTAGAAGCGAACAAAGCCCCTGGATTGAATGAATATATATCCATTTTACCCCTATTAAAATTAAGAGCAGCTAGAATGTAATAGGAAAAAATACAATAAGTGCAATATTAAATAAAAACAGAAGGTGGCACTGTTGTTATGAAATTTTGGGATACTTTTATTTCATTGTTTAGAATGCTTCATTGAAATGTAATAAAATCTTTTTAAAGTATATATATTATATATTGTTTTTAAAATACATTTTTAAATGAATTTATATAACCACAAGATATCAAAATGAATGAATGATTTAATATGTTGTGGATTTTAAACGAAAAGTGGAAAATGAATTGTTTTATCATTAATAATTAATGAACTAGGTGGAACTTGATTTGCTTATTTAATTTGAAATGAAAGGTTTTTATTGGGTTTTAGTTTAAGAAGTTGTATAAAAGACAAATGAGATGAAATGTTTTTTATCTGATGAAGTCCATGCTTGTTGGGACGAAAATGCAATTGTAATTGAAGGCGTTCATAACGTTTTTTGGTGTGTGGAATCGTAATAAAAGAAGTGGCAGTACTTTCTCTCCTTGGTTCTCTTTTTTGTTTGTTATATATATATATATATATATATATATATATATATATATATGTTATTCCTTGGGTTATGCAACATACATATTACTCATAACATGCTTTGCCATGGGAAATGGTATGTCTCAGTTCCTTTGCTGTTTCCCCCCTTCTTTCTTGCTTACATCCATTAGAACGGGTCCATCCAACCCCAGCATGCCTCGGTCCATAATGTCATACCCATCATTCCCCTCCCCCTCCCCATTTATCCCCCACAGCAATCATCCTTCCTACAGGTTCCAGCCGAATCTAAACACACCACTACACATTGTCCACTCTCCACTTCTGGGACCCATCACGTAAGTTGTCTCAACCCATGGATCTTCAGGCTTCCCAAACATTTTAGTCCGAACATACATACCCTTCTTTGCTTACCTTGAGGCATGGTATGTTACTCCGAAGACTCTTTTTAGCAAACTTTTTCGGGTTGACCCACCAGGGACGAACATGTGTTTGTTTAAGATTAGACTTAGCAGGCTGACACTATTTCTCCCACTGGTAGTATCCTACCAGTAGTCTGGGTAGCAGTGCTGTGCAATGCTTAGCAATGCTTAATATTTAATTTGCATGATATTTGCCTTTTGCCATTGATTTCTTCATCATTACATGTTATATATGTGTCTTATATCTTTGATTCATGTGTACATACGCTGTATGGGGTCCTGGGAACTTCAACACTTTATTACAATAACACTTCACATCTGGACTTACTGCAGTACTACAGTTAACATATTTAGGTTATGTAGCAGGTTATACAACATCACACTGTATATAAATTCCTTTCACATGTTCAGCTTGATTTTCTTATGCTGAGGATTTGTTTGTTGATACCTCATTCTTACATAAATCTGTGATGGCTTAGTGGTTAACTACTGTGACTGTAGTGTAGAGGCTGCTGGGTTCACATCCTGTAAAGGCTGGTTGCTTTTATTTCTTGCCAGAACAGCAGCTAATGCATACAGAATGATTAAGGCTCTTTTAGGCAATTGTAAGCGTGTCTGCACTGGTTTCCGCGAAGGTAGGCAATGCTAACCTCTGGTTACATATGCTTACAGAGAGTTAATTTCAGAATTGTTTAACCTGTGTGCTCATTGCTTACCCCCCCTCCCACAAATGGGCTTAAAGATCTTACATATGCTTACTACTGCTTAATTGTGCTTAAACATGGTTCCTAGTGCTTTCTTCATTATGACACTGACACCTCACATGTGCATTTAATGCAGTACTCCAGTTCACATTTAAATGTTATTTAGTAGGTTATACAGCTATAAAATGTTCATATACAGATTTCACATGGAAAATCGTATGTGCTGCAGTGGGACTCAAACCGGGAATGCTTGCAAGTTAGATGGATGCTTTTCCCACTACACTATTGCTGTGCTGCTTCATTTGCATATATCTTCTTTGATATCCTCTTCAGCCTTTTAAGCTGCTTTAACTGTAGCTAAGCAATGGGCACACCTGTGCACCTATGGTTAGCTGTACTCGGATTTTTATAAAAAAAAATAAAGGGGTTTCTTCAGTTTATTAATATGTACTGTTGCTGTTCTACACATGGGGGACTGTTGGGGATATGCGGACACCTATGAGCAGTCACGCCCATTTATTTCCACTTTCCGCCATTCAACATTGCAGGGGCATGTTTATTCTGAGAGCTCTGCTCTCAGACATGCCCCCTGCACTTGTACATGCTCTGTGTAAGCCTGGGAGATTGGGCAGTGCACCTTCATTAATATGCATGGCGTGCTGCCGTCCTCCTCTTACAGGTGCACGTTCGTGTAGGACTACACTAGTCCTGCATGGAAGATTAGTGAATCCAGAGGTATAGCTTAATGCTTTTTATAACTTAATGTATTACAATACTTACTACTGTGCATCCTGCTTTTTATATCTTATTGTATAACTATACTTACTATTGTATATGTTTGTAATTACTTATGAAGCTTTTCTGCCCGGGCCTCCACTGAAAAAGGGCTTTGTCTCAGTTGGACTAACCCATTCAACAAATGTCAAATAATAATAAATAAAATATATAAACAAAATAAAAGTGATCGGTTTTGAAAAGGGTACTGTCCAGTGCTGGAATGATTGTTATGAGGAAACTCAGTTCTTCAGAACTGTAAAGGAGCTATAATGTAATGAGGGCTGAACTGACAACAGAAAATCACTTGGAATTGGAAATTATTTCAGAATTATGAGATGAAGTGCAAACATTTTTGCTTTTGATAGACAAAGAAGGTCAAGGTGCAATGCCCATTAATATTTTATTGAAAGTCAGCCAGGGTATTAATGCCTGTGGAAGTCCATTCTTTCCTTAAGACTGTATGGCCATTTATTTCTATTAGTGGGTGCTTCAACAGGGAAATATTGATATTTCCTGTAGATTTACAATTTACTACTTTTCTTGATGCTTTTAGGGCCTCAAAAGTAGCCAAATGGACACATTTCAAATGCACAGGTAGAGAGCTATTGGTATTGGATCAAGGTAGTGCCATATGATAGTTGTAAACCTTTATCACTACAATGACAAACTTGTGTATACAAATGTCTGAACAAATGTTCACAGACTGATAAAGCTCAGACCATCTTAACCCTTTACTGTATTTAGGACTGAATTAACTATCTTCCTCATAACTCCTTTACGAGTTTCTGGAGTTTTAGAATTTTGCCAAACCAGAGTGAGGAAATCAGATGGAGGCATGTCTTGTAAAGGAGAAAGAGTTGGACAGATCATCATTTTCAGTGCTTCAATGTGGCCTAGTAAGGACAGGACTAAGTGTCTCTGACTAGTGACTTACATAAATATCTATTCTGACATGTGTTTGAGATTAAATTGAAACATTTTTTCTGTATTGATGTGCAATTTTATACTTATTTGGGAGATGATACCGTCAATTACAGTGGTAGATCCCATAAATCTTTACTCAAGGTAGAGGTAGCCACATCTGAGGCAAAATAACTGTTTTGAACCTGTTGATATGCAGTTGAAATCACACAGCACATCCCCAAAAGAGATAGAAGCCGTTTTTATAAATCTGATAAAAAAAAAACCAGGTCTTGAGCTCATACAAAAAATCCATTCAGCGAGGGCTAACAGAACTGTAAATAGCTAAAGGCTGCATAGGTGATAACAGGCCCTATTGCCTGGTACCTTTGGTTATGCAAAAGGGCCATGGCTCAAATAGAGAAAGGTGGGTATTGAAAACTAAAAACAACACTGAGCCATGCCAGTAACAGTCCCCTGGCAGTTTAATCACAATTAAAAACATAAAAGCTCCATAAATGGGTACGTTTTTGTAGACACACTTCTTCAGTTTCAAAACCCACATATAAAACTCCCAAGCCTTTTATATTAGTAACACCCAATCAAATGTTGTGTCATCCATCACATCATTACACTTAGGGTTCATGTAAAAATTCTGTTTCATAGTGTAAGAATAATCAAAGCATACATTAAAATAAAAAATAAATGTATTACAGTACATTAACACATTAACCAATGTTGCATCAACCTATCCATTATTATAACTTTCCACACAGAAAAATGTATACATGTAAATATAAAGGTATGATGTATAAAATAACTTCCTAAAAACTACAATAATAAAATAAACAATTGTTTTAAAACCCTTTCCTTCTATCTGCATATTATTTTGTAGTGAATATCGCCCTCTTGTGGCTAAACTACTTTTAACATATCATTTAAATACTTGGAACATTTGTTAAAAACATATTTTATACAATGTAACTTTATATATTTATTTATTTATTTATTTATTTATTTATTATTATTTGTTAACCGGGTTGGTCCAGCTGAGCCAAAGGCCCGTTTTCAGTCGAGAACCGAGGAGAAAAGCTCCAGTTACATTACAATCATTCAAGACAAACATTTATATCAGAGATGGCATATAATAATACAATTATACAACAAAGTGAAAATAATAAATTTAACAGTTATGTACAGCTTTAAGTGTCGATCTATACAGTAGCAACAAGTAAGTCTGGATGTAGAGATTTATTTAAAAGAAGTGGGGTGCTGGTGCGTTGTAGTGTTAACACTATGGAGAGGAGCAGGAAATGAGGAAAGAGAAAGATATGAGAGAAGAGAGTAGATTTCGGAATAAAGAGAGGATATATATAGAGAGAGAGAGTTGAGAGAAGAGAGTGAATTTAGGTAGGGGGTAGCTAGAATCAAGTTGGAGCTTGACAGTAACTTAAAAAATATAACTTAAAAATAGCTGTCATAGTAACTCTAATGGTTAAACCCAACCCTTAAGCCTCATTTAGGTTTCATAAACAAATAATAATTGCAATTATTTACTGTATAGAGTATAGGGAACTTTATTGGCAAATCATTCCAGAAGCCAATAGACCCCCAGGTCTAAATGACATTTCACTAGCTCCAGTTCTTAAGCTGAGATCAGCTAGATTGTGAATAATTGTAATCAAACACCTTCATATAGTATCATAACCTATGTGTTAAATAACACTAGAAATCCATCCTTGTTTGCTGTTCTTCTATACTCTATCTATTGATCTCTAGTGTTTTTTCTTTCTTAGGTTTTTGTGAGACCTTAGTATCTTTTATCATAAATTACTAGGTGTATCTAATTTTGTAATATGTTATAAAGATTTCTACTACACCATTTCTAATACAAATGTATTAGTCTTATTCATCTATTCTTAGATAAATTTTTTCCTTTTTCTTACTGAAATATAATATATATAATCTTAGGCTTGTACTATAATTGTTAAAACTTGTGTACCAAATTATACTGTTATTGTCTTTGTCTTGACCTTTTATGTTGTTGTAATTTGTGGAGCTTTTCTCCCCGGGCCTCCACTGAAAATGGGCATATATCCAGCTGGACTAGCCCGGTCAACAAATGTAAAATAAATAAAATAAAATAAAAATAAAAATAAAAATTGTAATTATTATTTGTTTATGAAACCTAAACGAGGCTTAAGGGTTGTGTATAACCATTACAGTGACCATGCCAGCTATTTTTTAAGTTACATTATATAAAAAAATGTTTAAAAAATCTTTAAGTATTTTTTCCTCAATTTTTTTTTTATTTTTCAAAAACATTTGAATGAATTCCATAGTATTTATTAATTGGTGTAATTATTTAAAGGATGTGAAGTTAAGCACTTTTGGTTGTGATAAAGTCTGCATTGGGACAGACGAAAATGCTTACCTACTGTCTGGATTGTTTACTGCTGGGATTTTGTGCTTGTCATTAAATTGTTTTATCTTTTTTGGAATACTGGAATACTGATTGGTTTTGTGACTGCTATGGGATTTTGGCTTCAGGTGTGGTGTTTGCTTTACCAGTTGCTTTTGTTCACCACTCTACACATGTTTTTGTTGTTAGAGTTCATTTTGCTGTTCTGAGAGCCTTTCCTTTCACTGCCGGTTTGAGGTGTATTTCCTGACCTGGCAAATGGAACCGAACGGTTGGGTAATTCTAACGCAATTTTGGGTTCTAACTGTAACAACACTGTTACAGGGGTGGAAGGAGTGATTGAACAGCTTACTCTATTACTAGAGAAACAATGTCAGCAGATGCAGACTATATTGGATAAACTGCAAGTCCCAAGTGCCCACGGCACACACACACTTTCGGAACTTATGACTACTTCCAGTTTTACTAACGGCTTTCCTTCTAGTGTGGAACCTTTGGGAGAATCGGTTTCACAGGCTAGTATTCCTTGTGGTCAGACCATAGCAGCAAGTATGCAACACAATACTGACTGGATGTCATGGCTTAATCAATGGATTGCTAACGAGCCGGCTTTTTTCAACGAACCTCCATTAACTAAACCTATGGATATTCATCACAGACTACAGGACTTTGAGGTTAAAATGAGCAAGGTACATAACATTCAAACTGACAATGCATATCTTGCTGAATGTATATGACTACAAAGGGTCCCTAAATGCCTTAGGATGTACAAGTTCCCTAATGGGTTTACCGTGGTTCAGCCAGAGGTGGATGAACCATTATCCATGTTTGATAGACATGGTCTGGAGCTTTTGCATTTTATTATAAAAGTTAACAATAATAGAATTTAAGTGTTATTGGAAGATGTTAATACAATGAACACTGAAATTTTAAATGATAATAATTGTTAAGTTTTGAAGCTAGATATGACATGATTTTTATTAATATTGAAGAACAAGTTAAAGATAGTGTTACTATGAAAACCAAGAAGTTAAAAAGGGATGAAACTGAATATAAACAAAAAGAATCTTATCCACTTCCCAAGAGTTATTTTGGGGGTAATGGTGAAGGCATCAGGGAGGGCAATGATGATGATTTAGATACTGGTTCCCTAAGTTACGACCTTGAGGGAGGGGGGTGACAATGCTCAGGCAGTTTATTGTAACCATGAGGTAGATGAAGTATTTGAACAAGATTTCCCAGTCTTAAGGAGATCAGAACAGATTCTTAACTCGAATAGGAATGGGCAGAATTTTTTAAGGTGACAACAGACCCTGAGAGAGCAACCCCAGAGGGGGCAGAACAACTATTGGAACAATTGCAACCAGAACAAATACTAGATATTTCTGGTATAGATAATCAGATTATTTCAAGTTCTGGGGGCAAACTGTTAAGCTTAAATGGCTTTAACATTTTCAACTACACGGACGTTCCCATTAATGAAATCCATTTTTCTTTATTTGAAAAGGGGTTTAAATTTGTCCCTGGTAAAAAAACTGACATTTCTGATGTTTTAGTTGATCTCAAACTATATATAAGAAAATTGAATTTTAAATTTTTGTTCAAAGGTAAGACCGAGCACATTGGGAACCAGGTAGGATTAAAGAAAAAAAGCCTTTTTAATCTACCTTTGCACTCGATGCTAGCACATTATGAAAAAGTTTGTGTGAGGGAAATTTTCCAGGAACATCAACTTTAAAAGAATTATTCATTTTTTTACTTGACTAGGGAAGAGGTGTTAGTGTTGAACCATTTTAGGGAAATGGATTCAATATGGGTCATGAAACCCGACAAAGGGGGAGGGGTGGTACTGGTGGATAAGATGGATTATGTCAACGACCTTACCAACATGTTACAAGACACTGATAAATATTCACCAGCATCCCTTAATGAAATAGATATAGCCCACAGAAGGTTACAACTATTTCTGGAGGATAGTTTATATCAAGGGGCTATTAATGAGGATGTCTTAAAATTTTTAGTGAATGACCATCCACTAGTACCTACAATTTTTGGAATACCCAAGGTGCACAGAGATGTGCACCACCCCCTTATAGATTAATAGTATCTGGTCAGAACAGTTCAACTCATTCCTTAGGGGTTTTTGTGGATCATGTGGTAAAAGGGGCATTGCTCCTGGTCACCCATGTACTGAAAGACACATGGGATTTTCTAACTAGAATTAAGGGTGACTTTTTTCAAGATGTTACTGGGGTTTCGACCATTGATGCAGTGGATCTTTTCAGCTCTATTCCACATGAAGAGGGACTGAAATTATTTCATGAGGCATTAATTGAAGACACTAATCTAGGTAATACCATGGTGAATTTTATAATGGAATTAATGGAATTTATTTTAAAAAAACAATTACATTACCTTTGAGAATGAATATTACAGACAAGCCAAAGGCATTGCAATGGGGGCAAGTTGTGCCCCCATTTATGCTAATTTGGTAACGGCAAGGTGGGAATTTAACCATGTATTTAATTCTAGATTTGTCCAAGATTGGTTATTCTATGGTTGATACCTGGATGACATTTTTATTTTATGGAAATGTAGGGAGACCTTGGTTTATGATTTTGTTGAATATATTAATGGAGTTTGTTCATATTTCCGGTTCACACACAAATTTAATGTGGGCAGTATTGACTACCTGGATGTCACCATTTCCAGAGATATGGACTCAGGTACTTTTACCACCACAGTTTACTGTAAACCTACCTACTCTAATTATTTTTTAAGTTACAGTAGTCAACATCCCCACCATGTGAAAAGAAACGTGGTCAGGGGACAAATCATTAGGAGAGCAAGGATGTGTTCCACATTAGATAACTTGAAAATGGAACTAGGCAAGTTAAGCCAGATGTTTATAGCCAGAGGCTACCCTGTGAATTGGGTTTACCAGACCAGTGTGGAAATTATTGATGGTTGGGGGACCAAGTTCAAACCACTACTGGGGCAGGATGACCTTCATTTGAGACAGAGTCAACCTGAGGTTCAGAACATAGTTGAGAGTGCTGTATTCTCGCAAACTATGGTGACACAATTTGGCACCTTTGGTAAAAAGGTGAGAGATGTTTTAAACAGGAATTGGGTGATCTTAGAATGTAACAATGAAGTTATTCGTATGTTGGGTCATGGGCCCACCTTTTCATATAAGGTGGGAGGTAACTTAAAATTTTTGTTGGAACACCCTATTAAAACTAAGAACAGTAGAGGAACCAGGTCCTGTGGTAGATGTAACTATTGTAGGTATTTGGTGAACGCAACAGAAATGTGAGTGGGGGTACCCTTGCAACATGTTAGACTAGCAGGAGGTAATTGCAACACTCCTGCTGTGGTTTACCTGGGTGTTTGTATGGGATGCAAAGGTCATTATGTGGGTAAGACCAAGAGGGCAATTAGGAAAAGAATATAAGAGCATTTATATGCTATTAGTACACAGAATTACAACTATGCCCTTTTTAAGCATACTCTTACTTGCCCAGTGTTTACTGGTTTCAAATTTCGTATTTTAGAAGCTGTGGTTAAAAATGCCAGGGGGGTAACTGGTCAAACCAGACTGAGAAGGCTGAGTTGAAGTGTCAACTCCGTTTAAATGCCTACCAGCCCCCTGGCATGAATGAATATGTAAAACAAAAACCGACCTGTTCCGTGAATGGTCCACCATTTATTGAACAAGAATAAAAACAAATAAATATATAACTTTGTACTAAGCGCTTTCACCCATTCCCAATACTGGGCATCATCAGAGTACACATCAATTTAAATATGTTCTTCTTAAATACATAAAAGACACAATGCCCTCACATTAAAAGCCAATAAAAATCGTGACTCAATGAATTACGCAAATACCTATTAAAATGTATATATATATATATATATATATATATATATATATATACATATATATATATATATATATATATGCATTTAAAAACATAGAGAATATATGTGCAAATATATAAATTATAACAACTTATGTATAAATTAATAAATATAAAAATTTTATACATATAACCATCCATTAAAATGTTTTGATTAAATACTCTGTGATTTGTGTTTTAATATACTGGAGACAGAAATATGCTCATTGATGCCTGGTGAATTTGATGCATCCAGTCTTAATTGCCAAATACATTATTTGGCTTCCAATATGTTCTTTTCATCTCCCCCTTTTGTATTGTTGAACTCTGTCTACCACAAAGAATAAGAATTTTTTGAAATTGATACATTTCTGGCTGTGAGTGTATAGTGAGCTCATCCGCGGTAGTGCAGCGGTAACATTGTTGCCTCACAGCAAGAGGTTCTCCCATTCGATTCTCAGCTGGAGTGCGGGGAGTGCCTTCTGTGTGGAGTCTGCATGTCCTCCCCGCAGCTGGGTGGGCATTCAAAAGACATGCGTAAATGGGCGTGCCTTCGTTGAAGGTTGAACGTCGAGCTGGCACCTCGGCATTTATCAAAATCTACTGCCAATCATTAGCGGACAAGAGTTCCGCTGTGGCAACCCCTAACTGGGAAAAGCTGAAAGACAACAACAATAATATACCTAACATGTTCTAATATACCTAATCTGAGTTTTCTAATAGTTTTGCCAACATAATAAGTTGGACAACTTGGTGGAGGTGAAAAGAACTTATTGGAAACCAAAGAATGTCTTTGGCAATTAAGATTGGATGCATTAAATTCACCAGGCATCAATGAGCATATTTCTGTCTCCAGTATATTAAAACACAAATCATAGAGTATTTAATCAAAACATTTTAATGGATGGTTATATGTATAACATTTTAATATTTATTACTTTATACATAAGTTGTTATAATTTATATATTTACACATATGTTCTATAAGTTTTTAAATACATATATATATATACATTTTAATAGGTACTTGCATAAATCATTGATTCACAATTTTTATTGGCTTTTAATGTGAGGGCATTGTGTCTTTTATGTATTTAAGAAGAACATATTTAAATTGATGTGTACTCTGATGATGCCCAGTATTGGGAATGGGTGGAAGTGCTTAGTGCAAAGTTATATATTTATTTGTTTTTATTCTTGTTCAATAAATGGTATACCTTTCACAGAACAGGTCATTTTTTTTGTTTTACAAGTACTTTTGTTTTGTTAACTCAGTTACTTACTGGGTTTTGGACTGATTACATTTTGTGTTTGGTTCCTGTTGACTTTGAACCAGATGGAGCAGTTATTGGCTCAGTATATGGAAGTGACACAACGTCTTATTCGGGTTATGCAGGAAAAAGGATTCAATTTATCAGTCACTGATGTTGTTGAAGTAACTAACTCACAGGCCAAGTTATTGACTTTACATGCTACCCCTGGTAGTAGTTCCTTGAATTCATCAGCTAGCAATTGTTCTACAGCAGGTACTGGGTTAAATTTGGGAAACATCAACAATATTAACCCACAAGCGAGTAACAGTAATGCAGAAGAAATATCCAATCAGAAGCATGGGAACCCAGATACGTGGCTGGCTCCTCCTATTTTGAACAATAGACCAGTTACAGGTAATGGCGCTGGTATGGGTTCTTTGAACACACCACAGTTGCAAGATTTTGAAAAAGCATTGAAGTGGTTCAAATTGCTTCAAATGGACAATGTGTTTTTGGAAAGATCCATTGAGTTACAGCAGATACCCAAAGGTCTGAGGATTTTAAAATTACCAATGGGATTTGAAGAAGGAACTGAATTCTATGAAGACTTAATTGCTCTGTTTGACCGCACAGGTATGGATTTAATGAGGCTCATTGTGCGTAACAATAAGGCCAAATTGGCTACTTTAAAAGAACAATTAGCAACTTTAAATACTAGTATTACCAAAGACTTATTGTTTGAATTTTACAAGTTACGCTTTGACAATATTGTGAAAGATATGGACAATTTTGTTAAGAAAGGGCTTGAAAATAAAAACAATAAACTTTTGAGAGATACTTGTGAGTATGCCAAAAACAGAGCATATGCACATTTTAGAGCCAATAAAAGCAATATCAACAGGAACACTGATTTTAGACAAGGGCCTAACAATTTAGTTAGACGCTCGGTAGAGACAGCACCTGGTGAGACTGTTGAAGCCCATGACAGGGCTACAAATAGAGATGATGGAGAATTTTGTTTTAGAGCAACATCCCCTCAGATGGTCAGACCGAATTCAGGACCATTATCAGGGTCAGCAGCAACAACGAGGGTATTACGAGGGGAGTGGGAGAGGACGGATGTATCAAACAAACAGGAAAATGTCAACACATTACAACAACAGACAATTTTAACTTGTATATTGGATGATTCTTTAAATGTTACTGTTATTGATTTACATGACCTGCAAGATGATTTTTATTTTGGTAAGACGGGATATTATGGACATAGCCCATTCGATGAATTTTTTTGTGATGATGAGATGAACAACAGTATCAGTAATGTATTTGTTGATACTAACAGTAACATGGACGTTTCAGGTTTAGATATGGTTTTACATGATGCTGGAATTGACACTCCTGAGTTTAATTGTAAAATAATACAAAATGGTGGGATTTCAGTTCATAATTACACTGAGTTTACCTTATCGTTGAATCATTTTACCTAGTTTAAAAAAGGTTTTACATTTGTTCCTACATTTAGGTATGACTTTGGAAAATGTTTAATTAATTTTAGATTGCATATAAGACAATTAAATTTAAAAATGTTTTTTTGCCAACAACCCTATCCTCAACAATAATGGAAATATATTTGTTTTGAAAAGATCAAGTACTTTCATTCCCCCACAAAATCCTATGGTTCATATATTTGAACAACTGTGTGAAACACAGATACGTAGGTGTCTTAGGAAGGAGAAGGTGGTTCAGGACAACCTGACAATAGGAGAGAGATTTTGTCTAAGGGAGTTAATGACTGCAGATAATTACCTGATAATGAAACCAGACAAAGGGGGTGGGGTTGTAATTATGTCCAACATGAAATATTCGAGTAAAATGACACATATGTTAAATAACAATTCTACATATGAGAAGGTTTCTATATTTGAGGTGTCTAGAGCATACACAAAATTAGATTGGCAGTTATATGAAATGTTAATGGATGGTTTGAGTGACAAAGATGAATATGATTATTTAATGGTAGAGTTACCTATTATACCATCAATTTTTGGCATTCCAAAAAATCCACAAGGATGTGAACAATCCACCTTTTAGATCGATAGTTTCAGCTAGAGGGTCTAAAACTGAGGCTATAGCGTCATTTGTGGATTTTAATTGCAAAGTAGTTTTGAACCAGTTACCTCATATTTTAAAAGACTCCTGGCACTGTTTTGATGTTATCAGGGAATTGAAGACTGACGTAAAATTAATCATGATTACAATTGATGTTATAAATTTATTTTCAGCTATACCACACAATATAGGATTGGAAATGTTTGAAGCTTGTTTGTATAGATATGGAAATATGTATGCAGTGAAATGCAGATTGATTGTGGAACTTATGGAAATGGTATTGTTAAACAATTTCATTATATTTGAAGGTGAGTACTACAAACAAATTACAGGCATAGCTATGGGTGCCAGATGTGCACCCATATATGCTAATTTGGTTTTAGCACAGTAGGAAACACAGTTCGTCTTTACCTCTGACTATATGTCCAATATAGCATTACATTTATGCTTTTTGGATGATATTTTCATTTTTTGGAAGGGAACCAGAGAAGGAATTCAGGGGTTTATTGAATACTTGGGTACAACAACAACATTTCTAAAATTCACTAGTAAGGTTCATGATAAAAGATGTGAGTATCTTGATATATTGTTATATGAGGACCACGATAGTTTACATTCTAGTATTTATCATAAGAAGATTTATTCTAATTCTATTTTACATTTTGATAGCTGCCATCCCCATTTCCAAAAGAAAAATATAGTGAAGGGGCAGATGGTGAGACAATCCAGACTTGGGAGTGATGATAATATTTTTCAGGATGAAATAGTGAAATTAATGAATATGTTTAATGATAGAGGATATCCCTGTGATATATTGATTAAATTTAGAAATGAGGTGACAGAAAAAAGGAAAATAGTTTTTAAACCTATTCTTACAAGCAGATTGAGTGCTGAAAGATTAAATTTTGATAAAAGAAAGAAAAAGGACGCCTTAGTACTCCCCCATTTAATGAAACAGCAGGAAAGATTATTACTATTGCACATGAAACATGGTCAAGTGTTTTTAAGGATAATAGTGAACTCATTGATATTATTGGTATTACTCCAGAGGTAATTTACAGTAGAGGTACTAACCTGAAGGAATTAATGGAGGTAGATGTTAATGCAAACATGTATAAAATGTCAAAAATGAGTAAATATGGAGCATACAGCACATCTAAATTTATAAATGATGGGCCTTATGTTGCAGTTCAAAATTATAAGAGAACTATTAGATGTCCTGGATTTTGTAAATGCAACACTAAAATGGTTATTTACATTGCTACTTGCATAAGTTGTCCAGCTTATTATGTAGGGAAAACTATTAGAAAACTCAGATTATGTATATTAGAACATGTTAGGGATATTAAAAATAAGAAATCAGTGAGCTCACTATACACTCGCAGCCAGAAATATATCAATTAAAAAAAAATTCTTATTCTTTGTGATAGACAGAGTTCCTAACAATACAAAAGGGGAAGATGAAAAGAACTTATTGGAAGCCAAAGAATGTCTTCGGCAATTAAGATTAGATGCATCAAATTCACCAGGCATCAATGAATATATTTCTATCTCCAGTATATTAAAACACAAATCACAGAGTATTTAATCAAAACATTTTAATGGATGGTTATATATATACAATTTTAATATTTATTAATTTATACATAAGTTGTTATAATTTATATATTTACACATATATTCTCTATGTTTTTAAATGCATATATATACATTTTAATAGGTATTTGCATAAATCATTGATTCACAATTTTATTGGCTTTTAATGTGAGGGCGTTGTGTCTTTTATGTATTTAAGAAGAACATATTTAAATTGATGTGTATTCTGATGATGTCCAGTATAGGGAATGGGTGAAAGCGCTTAGTACAAAGTTATATATTTATTTGTTTTTATTCTTGTTCAATAAATGGTGGACCTTTCACGGAACAGGTCATTTTTTGTTTTACAAGTACTTTTGTTTTGTTGGCGCATTTATGAATTAATATGTATCTGTTAAGCCTATTTTGGTTGAAAGGGCTTTGACACTTTAATGAAAGTTTTTTTTACATTTTTTCAGTTATTTAGTTGTTTTTAATGTTTTGTCTTTTTAAGAAAGGGCTGTCTTATTAATTGGTGTAATTATTTAAAGGATGTGAAGTTAAGCACTGGGAAAGACAAAAGCGCTTACCTACTGTCTAGATTGTTTACTGCTGGGATTTTGTGCTTGTCATTACATTTTTTATCTTTTTTGGAATACTGGAATACTGATTCATTTTGTGACTGCTGTGAGATTTTGAATTCAGGTGTGGTGTTTGTTTTACCAGTTGCAATTATTATTTGTTTATGAAACCTAAATGAGGCTTAAAGGTTGCGGGGGGGATTCAGTAATCCTCCGTGTAAGACTAACAAAGTCCTACTCAGAGACTGCCGTCTAAGAGTATGATGCCAGCGCATCACGCATATGCATGAGGGTGCGCTGACTCAACTCCCAGGCTAACACGGAGCATGTAGGAGTGCAGGGGGCATGTCAGACTGCCGAGCAGTCCAAATATCCACGCCCCTGCAAGTGCCTAAATCTGCAAATGTCAGCAGATATGAGTGAGTCCGCTCAAATGTGTATACCCACAACACTACACTCCCCCCACATTCAAAAGCCCTGTACAAATGAAATAAAATGTAAAACAATTTTTTTTTATTATTCACGATATAGCTGCCCGTATTTGTACATGTGTGCGTGGGTGTACCTATTGCTTAGCTACAGTTAGCAGTTTAGACATTGAAGAGGATAATAAACCACTTATATGCAAATTAAGCCAAATAGCAATAGTGTGGTGGTAGAGCCTTCGCACAAAGAGGAGGCATTCCTGGTTCGAGTCCCACCACCCCCCTTTCCATTTTCTGTAGAAAATCCATGCATAAAAATAATTCCAC